>NC_079135.1:33300636-33617008 GCF_945859705.1 Episyrphus balteatus
TGAGGCATTTCCAAATGACCCACGTGGGGCATTTCCAAATGCCCCACGTAGGGCATTTCCAAATGACCCACGTGGGGCATTTCCAAATGACCCACGTGGGGCATTTCCAAATGACCCACGTGGGGCATTTCCAAATGACCCACGTGGGGCATTTCCAAATGCCCCACGTGGGGCATTTCCAAATGACCCACGTGGGGCATTTCCAAATGCCCCCCGTGGGGCATTTCCAAATGACCCACGTGGAGCATTTCCAAATGACCCACGTGGGGAATTTCCAAATGACCCACGTGGGGCATTTCCAAATGACCCACGTGGGGCATTTCCAAATGACCCACGTGGGGCATTTCCAAATGACCCACGTGGGGCATTTCCAAATGCCCCACGTGGGGCATTTCCACATGACCCACGTGGGGCATTTCCAAATGACCCACGTGGGGCATTTCCAAATGACCCACGTGGGGCATTTCCAAATGACCCACGTGGGGCATTTCCAAATGCCCCACGTGGGGCATTTCCAAATGACCCACGTGGGGCATTTCCAAATGACCCACGTGGGGCATTTCCAAATGACCCACGTGGGGCATTTACAAATGACCCACGTGGGGCATTTCCAAATGACCCACGTGGGGCATTTCCAAATGACCCACGTGGGGCATTTCCAAATGACCCACGTGGGGCATTTCCAAATGACCCACGTGGGGCATTTCCAAATGACCCACGTGGGGCATTTCCAAATGACCCACGTGGGGCATTTCCAAATGACCCACGTGGGGCATTTCCAAATGACCCACGTGGGGCATTTCCAAATGCCCCACGTGGGGCATTTCCAAATGACCCACGTGGGGCATTTCCAAATGCCCCACGTGGGGCATTTCCAAATGACCCACGTGGGGCATTTCCAAATGACCCACCTGGGGCATTTCCAAATGACCCACGTGGGGCATTTCCAAATGACCCACGTGGGGCATTTCCAAATGACCCACGTGGGGCATTTCCAAATGAACCACGTGGGGCATTTCCAAATGACCCACGTGGGGCATTTCCAAATGACCCACGTGGGGCATTTCCAAATGACTCACGTGGGGCATTTCCAAATGACCCACGTAGGACATTTCCAAATGACCCACGTGTTGCATTTCCAAATGCCCCACGTGGGGCATTTCCAAATGACCCACGTGAGGCATTTCCAAATGATTTTGAGTTAATTAACCTTTATAAAATATAAAATTTCAAAACATCAAAATCATATCAATGTATCACCATTCAAACTTTTTCTAAACTGCTATTTCATTTGCTGTCTTTTTATTCATTACCTTTTACACTGCTAAAGCTACATAGCTCAATATCGTTTAGAAAAATGAACTGCATGCACTTTTAAATTGAGTTCATTTTTTGACACATTAATACATGCGACGACGTAATGTTGACACACCATATCTAATTCATGTGAAGAAAGGTAGCTCTGACATTATTTTGTTCCACTTAACGCCATTATATAATCTGCAACCCTTAACCGTATATTTGTCCATCAGTCATATTCATAAAAATTACCTTTATCTACCTACATTTCATGTTATTTTCAATTTTCCAAACACTCACTTTTCGCTACTGAAATAGTTAAGTATGTAAAGTTGCTTGGAAAATATTTTGTTGAAAGATTAAATTTCAGGTATGTTTAATTAAAACTGAAAACTCCTACATTTTTTAATGTGTATTGGACATGATACAAAAAAGTTTTAACCCTCTCATGAATATTCTTTTCATCTAACATTCATTTAAGAAAATAACACAAAAATATGTAACTTTAAATTCCCAGACTATGAACACTATAAATTGACGTAACATAGCGTGCGAGCTTTATACGTTGGATAAAAGACGATCGGAAGTGTGTTAAACTGACATCGTTGTTGCCACCGGAAATGACATAAAACACAAGACTTGGCAGACGACAAAAAACGAACCCAACCAACAAGGATTTTGCGAGATGGTGACGACGACCGACGCAGTCTAAAAGAACTTTGTCATCCTCCCACAAATCATCCTCGAATTCGCACTTCCATGGCCATATACCGTCAATACACATCAACCATGTGGCTGTGTGGATTTGCTTCCATAAAGCATCAATCGTAATTTAACGATAACAAAAAGAGCGACTTCTCGAAGATGATGTAGAGATGACATCTTTTGCTTTGGAGGGAACTTTTCGCAAGAATGGAAGGTTTTTTTATTAATTCAGGAAGCCATATAACCATGTGGGACTCTGGAAGTAACAAGATGTATGTTTTTTTTCCTCCTCCAAGACACACTAAGTTACGACTTTTATGACCATAGTAGTAAAAGCCTAAAGCAAGAACTATGCAGAAAGAGTTCGTCAACATTGACAAAGAAGTGAAAAAAAAATGTAAGGATAAGAGATGGGCTAAGATGATATATACAAGATGCGTTCTTACGCACTGGGGTTTTATTTTACGATAGTAATAAATATCACGGCAAGCTTAGTGTTTTAGAAAATGAGCCAAACAAAATGAAATATCAATGTTGACCAAAAAGGAAATAATAGAAAAAAAAAAAACAAACCAAATTGAAATAGTCTTTTAGGGCTTAATATCACACAAAAACTAAATACGATAAGACTATTACCTTCGTTTTTATAGTTTTCAAAATAAATGTACCTATTTTCAAAAATATATTGCAAGAAGAAGCTAAAAACTTGTGTTACAAAAACAAAACTTTGGGGCCTCTTAGTCGATACCCCTCGCAAAAGGATACAATTAGAACTCATCAAATCAAATTTCCGGTAACTTTAGTGACTTCGAATATTTAAAATCTCATTTTAGTACAGGTAAAATAGTCTTAAAAAATAATAATGAAACTTAGCAATAAGTTTTCTTTTGGAATATGAACCAAAATCAAAAGAGGGTGTTTATTTCGTAGAGACAGTAAAATCTGCAAATGGTCCCAAAAAACCAATGATTCGTGTCTTAGAACCTAAGTGTGAACGTTCAATTTGTAGTTGGGACCAATTACAGATTTTAATGTCTCTTCGAAAAAAAACACCCTTTCACCCAAAATGTTTTTAGCACACAGTTTTGTTTTTTTTTTTTCAATCTAAAAAACAGTCTTTTAATAATAATATTCTCGAAGACACTTAAGATTATTGTTTCCAAAATCAAAAGTAACATAATTGCTGAATTTCGATGGGGTACCACTATTATTGCTAAGTCTTTCTTATAAACTCACATTTTCTGTGCACATAAAAAACACCCTTTAATATGAACAAATAATAGACTCATTTTATTCGTAATCCCCCTGGCAAAGACAACATTTTTAATAAATTTCTCAAGGGTACCTTTTTTACCACAGGTTTTTTCAAACATGATTTTGCGTTGAAGATGAACATTTTAAAATCAACGTGGAAAAAATGTTAATTTTTGATGGTTTCGTATCTTAAAGTCACATAAATCAAAGTAGTTCATCTTTGAAACAAAGACGTTTCAACTTCAATTTATTTTTTCCCTCAGTGATATCGCGGATTTTTCTTATTTCCAAAAAACAAACACAATTTCACTAAATTTTTTTATGTTCTGCTTAGAAATGAAATATTTTTTACCAATTTTTATTGGAGTACCTACCATTTTTGTCTTAGTATTTGTGGTACATATTCAGATTTTCATCATTTCTCTAAGACGAACACACAATTCTCCCCTCCCTCTTTTCCGCGAAAAACAGCCTTCCACCCATTTTTTTTTTGTAGACTCTTTTTAGTTCTTTTTCCAAGAGCAAACCTTTTGCCAAGTTTCATGGGGGTAACAATTTTTTTATATGAGTATATGCCTATTTTACCTGTACTATACATATGTGCTCTCTGAGTCGATATCCCTCGCAAAAAAATACAATTCGAACTCAAAAACTTGTTAACTCAAATACTAGGGGTCAATTCCCGATTTGTTAAACTGTGAAGTGATAAGTTTTATCACGTTTTCATAATAAATTCGATTCTGGATTATTGAAAAAATTAAAACAAACTTCAAAAATGTAATAAAAAAAATTCAAAAATTAAAACAAACTTCAAAAATGTTTTATATGAAAACTAGAATGATACATTTTTTATCACTTCACAGTTTCACAGATCGGGAATTGACCCCCTTGTGACTTTAATATTTCAGAATCCTAGCTTAAAAATCTATCTCTTCAGACTTCACAAATCTCAAATTCATACATAAAAAACCTTTTATCTAAAGAGCACATCTTTTATCATGTTTCACATCAATTAATTTATCATATTGTTGATGGGTTAATATGTAATTTTTGTCACCAACTTTATATGACAAAAATATAAATTATGTTACATGTTAAACTGTTTCACCTTTAGCATATCATTATCATGTTATATGTAATTTTGATTGCAGCTTTTCCACTTAAAAATGTGAGATAGCATTGCGAGTTGTCCTGTCACGACAATGGAGAGATACTATATATATTCAACGTGTAAAAATTATAATTTTTGCAATGAAATAACGAAACGTAAGGATGGATAATGGTGGGAATATTTAGCGTGACAAATGCCTAGCACATCAGGATTGTAAAGCTTAATTATCTTTTGACACGTTAATAATGTAGTACTTTCACTGTGCACAACCATTTAGTTTTTTTTTTAACTGGAACACATAAATACTTTTATAATGTTTGACTTGAAGTTAAATTATTCATTCAGTAGAATTTTACTGTGCCAATTGTTCAAAAGAAACATACCTATTTGGAAATTTTTTTTGCGAAAGGTGAAAAGTGAGAGAAAGAAATAATAACTCGATAGGTATCCCAGGTTTTAAGAAATTGACAACTTCCTGACAGGACAAGGTATGTATATGATAAAAGTTAAACATTTAAGCCCAAAATTCTCAAAAAACTAAAAGCATTTTCTTTAAGAACAAAAATTGAAAGAAAAAATAAACAAAACACAAACCAATCTTACATGAGGATATACAATGGCTTTTAAATCTGTCAACTCAAGGATGTCTACTGGCAGTAGACCATAAAAAGGATATAAATGTATAAGCATCTGAGTGATTTTTGTTTTTACTTTCTTTTAGACGTTTTTTTTGTATTATTATTCGTCGTGCTTATTTGTAAAAGAGATTAAGATTTGTTACTTTTTTGTTCAAGTTACATACTTTAAGGGTTAGTAATTTATTAGTAAAAAAAAAAAACCTACTTTACCAAATTTGCATTATGCGATAGTCGAGTTTAAGAAAGAAAATCCGAAAATTTATTTTTTTACCAAAACAAAAATCTTCTGTCTTGAAGTTTCTCCTTCCACACTAAATGTAATCTGGTTATTGACAAAACAAATAACTCATTTTCTTTTTGCCTACTTTTCAACATTTTCTGTGTATCTTGAATAGCAGACTGATTTTGAAATATTTTTTAAGTAACAAATACTAAATATAATTTTTAAAATTATATATAATGTAGAAATAAATATGTGTAATCAAAAATTAAAAATAAAACAAAAAAATAAAAACAAAACCAAAACAGGTAAAAATACAAATTAAAAAATTTGAAAATATAGTAAATTTTAATATTTTGAAAATTGTGTACGTATTTCTCTGCTAAATAATGTTTTAAGGATTTGTAAATATTAAAATTGAATTTTAAAACTGCTTGAGCTGTGCTGCATGCCATTGGGATATTTTTTTTTACAAAGCGCATTTATATAGACATTCACTGTAGATTTTTTTTATGATTTTTAATTACACTTAAATACATACCTGCTTAACAACAAACATAAGAGGTTTTCCCATATCACTTTTCCAATAAATTAAAAAAAAAAAAGAATGGACCTTTTTTCCAACACCTAAAATAACTCAACCCCTAAAAATATACTGGTAAGTTCTTTATCTCTCTTTTATTTTATAAATATTAATTATATGTACTTTAAAATTTAATAATAAAGTTTTGATCAATATTTCAAAATATATATAAAAAAAAAACATACATCAGATAAAAAATTCAAAATTTTGAAAATTCTATTAATCGAAAAGTCTAGACGCGTCTTTTAAGACTTAAATAGATTTTTTTCCAATGAGGAAAAAAAGAGGAGGATAGTACAGACAGATTCATTTTTTTTTTACAGAGTGATTGCTGTTTATATATTGGAAAATTAAAAAATTCAGAAGTTTTTGTAGTATCACTTATCGTTTAGAAATTACAGTACTTGAATTGTTTGTACGACCCCAAATATATGCAATTTTTTTTACTGAAACTTTTTTTCACACTCGAAGGTTAAGTTAAAACAAAATTTACATAGAAAAAATTTCAAAAACAAATATAATTTTTTATTAAAAAAACAAAATCAAGTTTTTTTTTTTCTTTTTAATCAAGAATTTTCTTGAAAATTTGTTTTTTTAAGTGTGGGTTAATACTTTGTTCAGAACGGCATACAAACTTTTTTGGAAAATATTTGTAAATTTTTTTAGGTATAAATGAAAGAAAATAAAACTATTTTCTTAAGTACCTATCCAAAAATTTTAAGAAAAATCGATAATCAAATGTGCATACATCGTTTGAGGGTTACAACACTTTAAAAAGTTGTTTTTATTAGATATTTTTAAAACAACTTTTTATATATTTTTTTTTTTCAATTTCTTATAAAATAAATACTAGAGTTAAAATTAAATGGATACTATAAAATGAATATCTACATAATTTAACGACTTCTTTGGATAAAATGAATACGAAAAATATAAGATTATTTAGTTTAAAAAAAAAATGAATTAAAATAGTTTTCAACAAAAAAATAGTAAATAAAAGACTAAATTATTCTTTTTTTTTTTTTTGAAAATAATATGTTTCAAAAACTACCCAAAGCACATTTAAAATCAATAACTTCAGCAATTTTGTCCGACGCAGATATCCTTTTTTTTTATTTAATCAACCTGTATGAGATGAGAAATAAAAAAAAAACCTGCTAAGAAAAATGTTTTAAACTCAAGAGGCACGAAATGGAACAAAGTAGGTATTAAAATTGACCTTTTTTTTATTCTTCTTTTTCTTTGTTTGAATTGCAACAAATGTACATTGTACATGACTATTGTGTCTTCTAATGTCGGTTGGATTTTGAAAAATGAAACGTCAAAATGAAATAAGAGCCTCCTCTTATGTGAGTGTGTGTCTTGTCTTTTAAAGCTATTTATTAGCCTAATTGGAAATGAATTCAACCAAATAATAACCAAAATGTACCAAAGCGTGATGTGTTATCTTTTGTATATAGGAAATTTAAACATTAAAAAAAAAACCAAATTTAAATTAGGTACAATAGGTAATGTTTATTGGGTAATAGAAATAATGGCTGATTGTGGTAAAAGTTTGAATGAAATAAATTGCTATTGCAAGAATGATGAACACTAACTTGGTAGTTTTTGTTTTCGAAATACATATAACGAAAAAATGAATTTTTTTCATATTTCAAGGAAAAAACGGATATATAAAAAAACTTTAGAAAAATGTTTTACGAGAACAAATTTAAAAGTTACAGGGGCTAAAATTGGTTCCACATGAAGTACGAACGCGAAATCTAAGTAATAGTCTAGAATTACTCTCAAAAATCGCTTATCATTCTTACACTCATAACTCATTATAATCTCTTGTCTTAAATAAGTTGGTTGATCTATCTCTTGCATTTTCAAATGATGTCCCAAAAATCCAAAAAGATGTACCAAGTACGTACCAACTCCTTAAATGAACGCGCGCCAAAAAATATACTGCACATTTTGTGTCACACGAATGACGTTACGCAACGCATTCACCATGATTATTATTATGAAAAAAAAACTCAAATTCCCAACCAACTTTTGAATGACAACTTCCAAGCATCACTTCATCTTGACGTGTATGCTACCGCGAAGTGTGCAACTGCCATCAAGTGATACTGTTGCCACACAAATTTGAAATATTCCCCCTGTAAGTGCTTGCAAACTATAACTACTTGGCTTAATGTGCGCCATCATACACCTCCCTTTCTTATCCTTGAGTTGTCATGTATAAGAAATGGAGTAAGCTTTCACACCTAACCCCTCTAAAAACATAAGCTAGAAAAGTTATAGGGTCTTGAAAACTGCAATTTGCAGAGTAGTGTAATGCAGAAGAAGTATCTAAGCGTACAAGCACCTTCCCTTCATTCTACATGATGTTCAAAAAATATATATCGCTTTATCCTATCGCGAGATAGTTACACTACTAAAACATGTTAGTAATAATGCAGTCTACTGCTGCATTTGTTTGCGTATCTTCGGGCATTTTAGTTCCGTATTAGTATTTTCGTATATCTCTTGTACGCCATGTTTTTCTTTTTTTTTTTTTTGGAAAAAAAAAACACTGCGTTCTGGCAGCGTATGGCTGAGAGAAATAATGCTAAGGCAGTCTCACAAACAAGAACGAAAATTAAAAAAGCGTATATATACAGCTAAAAACTCAAACAAGAAGCATCCAGGAGCCAGCAACATCATCACAGTCTAAAAGGAAGGAAAGACACATTTGCAATGGGGGAAACAACGGTTTCCCAGTTTTGAATAGAAATTCCTCGTTTTCTTCGTGAAGAAAAGAATAGAAAAACAAAATTAAACTTAGAAAACTAAAAACAAAAAGCTAACATGGTAAAAACAAACAAGATACACATTTTGGAATGTGTGCATCCTGCAGATATGCATAGCTACTAGTTTTGATACATCCTCTATTTATCATTGTGTTTTTTTTTTTTTTTGTGTTTTCACCTTAATGCCCTGCTGCATCCGCTTGACATTGTCTAACGCGTCAAGGCATCGTCGTCGTCGTCGCCGAGTGTCATCTACTCTTTTTGTTTTTCGGAGGAACGAAGGGACGATGAGTTGCAGGAGGCAAATATACGTTAGGTTAGGTATTGTGGGCTATTAACCATGGTTTAAAAGAAAATCCCTACAATAATGGCGCCGGTGTAGCGGTGGGCGTTCATTTCTTAGATCCTCCGTTTAGGTTTGATAAAAAATTGGCAGGAGTGGATTTACCACAAGTTAAAAATGGGCCTTGTTTCAATATACAATACAACATAAAACAACACAACACAACACAACACAGCATAACACAACACAACACAACACAACACAACACAACACAACACAACACAGCATAACACAACACAACACAACACAACACAACACAACACAACACAACACAACACAACACAACACAACACAACACAACACAACACAACACAACACAACACAACACAATACAACACAGCACAACACAATACAACACAGCATAACACAACACAACACAACACAACACAACACAACACAACACAAAACAACACAACACAACACAACACAACACAACACAGCACAGCACGACACAAGCCAACAAAGCACAACACCTTGAATTTTGGTATCTATGAGGCCCTTTTCATTGAAGCATGTTACTTATCTAGATCCACCCCGGCTAACAAAAAACCTTAGAAATGTTGATAGTGCAACGTCACCTTAACCCCCTCTTCTTAGACGAAAGTGCAAAATAATTTAAAATTCCAAAGAACTTAATGAAATTTCCTGTAATTTGTTTTTTTTTTTTTTGAATGACAGATGTGTATGTTGGCTTGAAGCTCATATCTTCTAGCGCAAGACAGAAATTACATAAGAATGTTAGCTTTTCTTCTGTAAACTTTTCTTTGTGTGACTGCCATCAGAATGAGTTTATGTCTGGATACGAAAAAAATGTCGCGCATATTATAATGTGGAAACATTTAAAATTACTCATTCATTCTCAAATAGCATTTAAATACTTTTTCAAAACATTACACTTCATAAAGTTTAAAAACCAAAATTATCATGTTTTTTTTTGTAATTTTTATGTGCATAGTAACCTTTGTGACGTTAGAGGATTTTTAGGAAAAAAACTTTCAATTCAAATCCACCAGCTTACAGCGATTAGTTTCACCGGCACACACAAAATTAAAAAGTGGCGTTTACAACGAACTAGACGCACTTAAGGTTTTTTATTTCAATGTCCTGAATCAGAATCCGATGTCTGTTTTACCCCATCAAGTCATGGTTTTGAGAAAAGTGAACACAAAGTTGTCACGTAGGTATCCAACAATAATCTGTTTTCCTTCTTCATATAAAGTAAAAAGCATACAATAATTTCGAGAAACATTAAATTCAATTTCTTCTGAACAAAAAAAAAAAAAACGGTCGTCCTTTTTGTTTATTCGAAACAATTCTAAAAGATTTTTTTTCAAGGCAATGGGACTTTGAGAAAGTGTTTCATTTCAACAAAAAAAAAAAATGTTTGTTCGCAGAAATGTTGGAGTTAGTACGAAGTCAACCCTTTGTGTCAAATGGGATTTACAAGAAAAATAAAGGAATAGAATTTCTTTCATTAATTGAATTTAATCATCAAACGGCAAATACCTAAATGAATCATTGCGAACTGAAAAAAAAGGGACGCTGAAAAAATATATATCTCTGGGAATATTGTACACTGGACGTCAAAAATATAGTCATTTCTAGATAATAATAATTTAAGTGTTTATTATTCTTTGTTAAGTTTTTTTGGAATCCTTGATGTTTTCCTGGAAACTGTCATTTTGAATTGTAGCAGATTTTTTCTTAATGTATACAAAATACCCGGGCAGTGCAGTATTGAACAATCACTCTACATAATTGGACTGTAAAAATATTATAAAATTAAAAGAATAAATACTCTAAGGGTTGGTTTTAGTTTTCAAACCTTCAATGTAAATTGACGGAATTAGCCTAGTTGCACTCACTGCATGACAACATGCTAAAAGCTTTATAATAATAATTAAAATACTCTAAAAGATACGTTGCGTCACTGATCCAATTGATAAATCAAGACAATTTTCTCTACCCAAAACATCATAAAAATAGTTATTTATATATGTATATATTATTAGGGTGGGTCAAAAAAATCGAATTTATTTTTTTTTTGATTTGGTACTCCGAAAAATCGATTGCTAGACACCTCTAGAATATAAACAATAAATATGAGCTCTTTATAATAATGGAAAGGTCCTCCGCTTTTCAATTTTTCATTTTTAGATCAAGCTTCTACTAAAAAAAAAATATTTTTTTTATAAATCGACTTTTTTGCAAATTTCTTTGCTTATTCTTGTAGGAAATTGAACGCTCTACAAAAAAGACCCCATACTCTTTTTTCGTTCATCTAACCGTTTAATAGATATATTTGAGGTCCAAAAATCGAGAAAATCTTTAAAAATTCGTTTTTTGTTCTTAATTTTGTAACAAATTGAAAAATTATAATATAATCAAACGCGCATGACTTATTCTTGTAGGAGACAGATTGGTCCACAAAAAAGGTCTTAATAATTTTTTTCAATAATCTAACCATTCTAAAGATATTCGAGGTCAAAGTTAAAAAAAAAAAATATGAAAACATTTTTTGCTTTTCAAAATTTTCTAATTCACTGAAAATTCAATATTTTCAAATTAGCAAGATGTTTTCTTGTAGGGGCTTAAACGTTCTATAAAAAGTTCCTTGGCAGCAAATTAATTGCTTTTTAAAAAAAATTTCAAATTTTTTTTTGTTGAAAAATCAATTTTTTGAAAACGGTTCATTATTTTTTTTTGAAATTTTGTTTTTATGCGTCGAATAATGATTTCTTCAGAAAAAATACCATTTTTTTTTTAAATTTATTATAAGAAAAAACTAATTAAAAAAAAAAAAAAAGTTCCTACAATTCCAAAAATTCTTTGTTATACAAGAAATAAAATGGCATACTAAGTTTGGAAATGTAAACCATATTAAAGGGTCTTTTTCGTTATTTTAAAAATACTTTTACATTTCATATAAATTAAATAAATCAAATAAACTAAAATTTTAGTTTTTTGAAGCTATATAAAAAACTTTAACATTTAAAGCAACAACTTTTAACATAAGAGCAAGTACGTGCGACCCAGTCGTGCATTTTATTTCAATGAAAATAAGGCTATTTTTCAAATTAAATTCGTCACAATTCCAAAAATTATTATCATTTTGCTGCAAAACCATTAATATAAGGTTAAACAAAACATAAAAGATTAAATTTTGCCTTATCTTTTTTGTAAAAGGTTAAAAATGAAAAACCATAAGATCGTATTTTTGCATTTTTCTCACTATTTTTGATTTGACAAGAAGATTTAGTTCTTTTTACTTTCTACGAATTTTGTATATGATTTTTTTCCATAGGAGGCCTACTTTTGACAGAAATCGAAAAGAAATCGAATTTTGACTCCCACTCCACCAATTTGGTTGTGGGCAATTTATTTTTCCCCTTTCCTAAATTATCCCACCACTTTTATGCTGCTAATAATTTGTGTAAGGTTACTGTTCTATGAGAAGCTAATTAAATAAACTAGAAATAAAAAAATCATAAAATGAAGCTTTTACAGAAATTCTCTTAAAAGAAGAAAAAAAAGAAAATTAATTTTAAATTCAATCAAAACCCATCAATTTATTATATTATACATTTAATTTTATATTTCCTGATGCTGGTCTTGCAAAGTTTAAAAAATACAATGTGGTAAATATCGACCATTGTAGTAAATAAAATTACTACAAGCTTTTATATCACATTAATTTATTATTAAATGAAATTAATTGATGGGTTTGATCTAATTTAAATATTATTTTTCTTCTTCGTCAAGCATTACAGTTTGTTTTTAGTATTTAAGGCGTCATTTAATTATGGTCGTTGATAAAAATTAATACTGGAACACAAAGGAACCACAAGCGTTATTCTATTTTCATTTAGAATCTATTGAATAAGTAGGTAAATTTTAAGAAATAATTCTTAAATATCAGAATTTTGAAAAAAAAAAAAAAAAATACTGGCACTGATTTTTTTTTCCAAAATTAAAAAATTGAATTTAAAATAGTTGCAAAGAAATTTGAAGATCAATATTTGGAAAAAAAAAACAACCCTCTACAACTTCGTGGACAAATATGTACCTTCTTCTCAGGTGATAAAACAAAAGTAGGTACCTAACCTACCTTCAATTTTATTGTTTTCAAAAATTACTCAACTCCATTATGAAAGTCTCAAAGTCTAAGGACCTTTGAGAGAAAAAGAGTCTATCGTCATTTATGATGATGATGGGGCACAATTGTTCAAATTGTCCATAATTTCATATCTCTTTCGTCGGTGAGTGTAAGTTATGCTAATGGTTGTTGCCTATTTTACTGTCAACTCTATAATTTTATTTTGCCAACTATGCTCTGGTCCTGGTATTATGTGTCAACTCTTGAACACTCAATGAAAAACAGCAAATAGACTGAATGGCCATCCAGTTCTAGCAGGCAACTCTACAAAACAGTCAACGACTCTAAGGATAAAAAACTTTTCCATCTGGTTTAACTTTTGAGGTTTTTCTTTGGAATTCTTGAGGACGGTAGACATCGACATCGGTGATTTTGGTTTAGTTTAGGGTTTTTGAGAGTAAAATAATAATAATAAAAAAAAAAAAACAAACAAACAAACAAACACACACAAACAGCTTGACCAATTGAGACAACCACCACACAACGACGATAGGCAATTTTTCAAACCTCCTCTTGGGTTAAGAAAAAAATTCAAAAAAAAAAGTTTAAAGTGGAAAAAAAAGTTGTGTATATAAAAGGACAAGAAAAAAAAATATATATATATATTCATAGTGAACATTTAGGTTGAAGTATATTTTTGTTGAGATTGCGGTTGTTACTGAGTCTCAAAACTTTTTCATGTTCATTTAAGTTGAACTTTCAGTTTTTTTCCGCCCTGTTACCCTGTAAATGCAAATTGAGTAAACTGTTTGAAAGACGAAGGACGAAGAAAGACAACATAGAAAAATAAATAATAAAAAAAAAAACAGGACGAAACGAATTGCAAAGTAAAATAAAATTAAGAAGAGAAAATTGAGTCCAAGTTCTGGTTGGTTTGCTTGCCTACACCCAACACACAGAAAATGATATATTGGAAGAAGTGTAAAAAAAAGTTTTGACAGCAAAGTTTGTGTTTTTTGAGATTTTTATTTTTCCTAATTTTTTTTTTTTTTACTTCTGTGGTGTTTTCTTGCAAAATTAAAACATTAAAAACCAAAAGTGGGTAGAGGTGAAGATTTTTTTTTTGTATGCCACTTGAATGGTAGATGTATGGAGGAGCCTCTTTTATCATGGACACATCAAGTTGACGAAAAGTGTCATGCTGAAAAGTTCAAGATAATATCAAAACTAAATGTTTGCAGTTTTAAGATGGATGATGATGCGTTGACGGAGGTCATTTTGTTAAGATTTTTTGATGAATGCCATTTTAGATAAACTATATCTTTCTAGTTTTAACGCGGCTTACATTGTATAAATTAAAACTGTAAAAACTATTCTAATAAAAAAGCACTAACAGTAGTACATATTTAGTCCAAAAAGTGTCATTAAAATTTTACGTTTTTCTTAAAATTGAGTAGGTAGTAAATGAAAGAAAACCTAGAAATCATCTTAAGAAGTAATAACTTTTCAGAAGCGTAAGGAGAGATTGGTCTTTCAAAGCTCTTTTCATAACTGAAAACCAAAAAAACCACTGAGGTTTAATTGCTGATTTATTTGCGTCGAAACATTCTTTTTCTTACATTCATAGGCAGATATCTTCTGACCGAAGTCTCGAAACAAATTTTGGTTTTCAGATATGAGTTCACCAGTGTACAATCCTATTCATTAAGGTAATCAAAATAAAATATTATTATTTTTTTTTTTTGACTTTAGAGCAAATTTCAAGGTTAACCCTTGCCGAAAAAAAAAATGCATTTTAAAAAATTTCCTCTAAAATAATCGAGTGAGACATGAAAAGAAAGGTCTCTTTAAGCTCTATTTATAGCTGAAAACCAAAAGGTTTTAGGAGGTTTTGTTGCTGAGTTATTTGCATCCAAACATTCTTTTTGTTACATTCCGAGACAGATATCTGCTGACCGAAGTCTGGTTTTCATTTATATGAGCTCGCAGTGAAAACGCCTGCAGTTTACGTAAAAAAAAAATTAAATTTATTTTTTTTTTAGATTTTCGTTAAAAAATTTAATTTGCCGAAATAATGCTTTCCAGTAGATAAGTTTATCTAGAACTGTCAATATGAATTCTCATTCAGTCATCAAAACATGGTCCCCTTACACATTATAACACGATTATAAATGACATTATCATTAATGCCACACATTTAACCACCATACTGATGAACACCACACACGAACTACTGATGCTCTGACAAATCCCCCGCGATAATCTTTGAAGCAATAACATCACTAAATGTCCTTTGTGCTGATACCGAACAACCATACAATAGCCATTGGCTTGGGTCGCACATTGTGGAACCATGCAATAAGGACTTTAAGCTGATGTCGCGCTGTCACCTTGTTCTCTGTATTACCATCGCATATAAACACATGGGGAACGAAAACGAAAAGGAAGTTTTTTTTGTATTCCTTATTGATGACCGTTAATTCCATGGTGAGCCTGGCAACTTGTTTACTCAATTCACTTAATGCGAATGTTAATGACGATCATTATGCGGGAAGAGTGACACGAGGTGATGCAGCAGCATGCTAGCAGCTTCTCCAGTTGGTTCGCAGTTTCGCACTCTTGTTGCGGTCTCGAAGAGAGATTATGTTCGAGAGTATATTGTATGTTGTATAATTCCCCCCAGAGGGTGCTGGTGTTGCCCCGGTCACCACACAAATTGAATTTCAATTGCTTATAGTTCTCTATTAGTAGTTGGAATAATCGATTAAGACTAAAATCACATCTTGTGATTATTGCATGCAACAAAATTACTTAGCACTAAAATGTGTGGGGCTCTATAATGATGATGATCAGAGCCCTCTGTGCATATTATTTATTGAATTTGTGATATTAAGCTATAAGCGAATACAAACATAATAATCTTAAGTTGCAATTAGTTGGTTAGTAAGTAAATAAGGAAATATTAAAAATAAATGCTAGGTACTTAATAGTTTAACTGATGGCATTCGTTCAAAACAATGTGTCATCATGAAATTGTAATAAGACTAAGTCAGCTATTACATGAAGCCTCAAGAGGCTCGCCTCTTTTCAAAACTAATGAGTGCAAAAGAGATAGAAGATCAAACAAGAAATTATCCGACCGGAGAGTCGTGGGCCAAAATTTTGAGACTCTTTTTTGACGTTTCTTTTTCCACTCTTTCTTTTTTCAACATTCCCTTTCATTCTTTTTGCTTCTTGGTGGAATACAACAACAACAATACTTAAATCAAAAGAGAAATGTCAAATTTGAGTCTTGGACTCAAGAGGCATCGTGTAATAGTACGCGCCTCACAGAATGATTTTCAAAAGAAAATTCGAAAAAAGAGTCAAGCCTCTTGAGGCTTAATGTAATAGATGACTAAGGGCCAGTTGTACAAATATTTAATCCGTGGATCAACAACTTGTATCTTCTGAAATAGGAAGCATAGCTGAGTTTTAGCACTGGTTCAAGGTCCATATATGTATGTAAAAATAGGCACATTCATGCTTGAACCGAAGTTGACCCGCAGCTAATCCGCCGAAATCGGCGGGTTAAATTCCTGAACCAAGGCTGACCCACGTTTGTACAACTCAACTGGCACTAAGTCACTTGGTGCTGCATTTTCAAAAAAATGTTCAAATTTTCGCAACGTAAAAAAAATTTACGTTGTATTATTAAATGTAATAGCCATGAAAATAAACAATTTTTTTAAAATAAAAACGAAAAATAAGAAGCAGAAAACAACTGCTGAATTCAAGTAGATATTGCTATTTAATACATATTATGTGAAACATTTCTGTTTGAAAGTGTCTTCTAACAGGTAGGTAGGTAGAAATGACTTAATTCTTTGAGGAATGGGAATGATTGGGGTTAAAATCCTGAAAACCAAAGTCCCGGAAAATCCGGAAAACGAAAAATTCATAAAATAAAAATCCCATAGGTAATCCCGGAAAATGAAAATCCAGAAAACCCAAAATCTTGAAAACCGAGAATTCTGAAAACTCAAATTCTGATTGAAAATTTGCTCTAATTTTTCGTTTATTTAATTTTATAAGGTTTCGATTTCGGAAAAATAATCATAAGCTGTGCCTACGTTCTGTAACTTAGTCGAGAACTTCTCGCATCGAAAAATTTTAAAACAAAAATTCCATACGTTTCTCTATTTGGAAAAATAACCTGTATCTGTATCTCGATGTGAGAAGCAACCCTGTGAATTTTTTATTCCATTGGAATTATTGGAAGCTGTCAAAAAAAGGGAAAATATTTGTACCTTTGGCCATCAAAGGTCATATAGACATAGTTTTACAATAAATATCTCAAGGCTCGGTAGTCCGAAGGTAGAGCAGTCGGTCGAGAATTCTGAAAACTCAAATTCTGAATGAAAATATGCTCAAATTTTTCGTTTACCTATATAATTTTTTAAGGTTTCGATTTCGGAAAAATAATAAAGAATAGTAGTACCTAAATAAAAACACATTTTCTGATTTTGAAAAAAGAATCTAATTCTTGTGGGTTTTCGGGAATTTGGATATCTAGATTTTCGTGATTCTGGATTTTCAGAATTCTGGGGATTCTAGAAATAGAATTTCGGCACTGTGTCCGTCTCTCGAATGGTTAGTGTTGTTCTTACCAAGGAAGACAAAAACTATGACCTACTCTGGTCAGATACCTGCATGAGCTTGGTAGTGAAATAGTGTTCTAAGTGATAGGATGCTCAATATTTCCTCAAAAGGGTACCTGTGAATGTCGCTAACTTTTGCTCTTAATCAACCGCAGATTTTCCTCCTCATCAGCCAAATTTTAGAAGAAGCTATTTCAAGTGGGTTTTAGAAATGCTGTTATGAAATTGAGATTATCCTTAATGCAGCTTATTGATTAGGTACAACTTACCTATGTGTTTAATTTCGACATTTCTGTAACAATTTTACTTTAAGTATAACGCATAAAGAGTCTCTTAAAGCAAGTTGTTAAAACAAAACTACCTATAATAAAGAAACAAAAAAATCATTATAATTTCAAAAAGCATATTTAATCCCTATACACATCCAAACTCTGAAACCCATACCCGCGTACACTACCAAGAGAGTATAGGTTAGGTACGTCTATACCACACACACAAGACGTCCGATCCTGACATTGCAACTCATGCCACGATAAGCCCTTAAGTTGTGTGTGCTCATTTAAGATTTACCGATGCAGCTGAGCAATTTAAATTACAACAGCAAACTTTAAATGGATTGTTTGGAAAAGTTCTGCGTACTCAGATAAGAAGTTCACACTATCCGCCCCAAAACACAACTTTGTACTGCTGCTGAGCATTTCTCGAATGGTTTGAGTATCCCTTTCATATACAAAATTCGTATACTAACCTTCTGAGAGCGGCCAGAAAATAGTACAATTCGCGTGTGTTACTCACATACTCACCTGCCAAAATTTTTTTTTCCTTCTTTTGGGTTGAACTGAAGCCATTTTGAAATGTTGCTTGTTTATTGTTAACTTTGCAGCACGTGAACTGCATTTCCTGGCACTCTGTGCTCCATAATACCTCTTCAAGGACCACCAAGGGCTGTATAAGGACTTCTAATTGATTTTCTCCAAAATGTTCATGCACAAGTAAACACACACACATAAATGTAAGTGTGTGTGTGTATTTCCTACGTGGATATGCTTTTACAACTTTATATATTATTATGTGTGTTCGGGTAGGGTATATTGTGTAAGTTGTTCTGTGGTATTCCGCTAGGGCCAAAGTGAGCCACTTAAAGCTCCAAATTACTGCGGTACCACTACAGCTCGACATGAACAAGTTAAGCTCCAACCTCCGAGCCCATACCGCAAATATTTTATAGAGAAAGTGGAATGCCCAATCTATACTATAGACTACACTCGTATGTAGGTAGTATTTGTTTGCACTTGAAGTCTTTGCTCTGCACCTTAGACCAACCAATTTCTCTTTGTATGGAGTTAGAAGGACGAAAGGAGAGAATCCATGCTGGTGACATTTTGATAAATTTCCAACCCGATTGTTTGATGGCTTATGAAGCCCTTTTCTTATACTAAAACCTACCTAGACATACATTGGTGTACAACCGAATACAAGATGTATATATGAACATGAAGCCCGCATAATTCTCTCATTCCCTTTAAATAGCCATATCAGACGACGACTCTGACTCGAAGTAAGTTGTAGCCCCTCTTCTTTGATTCATACTTTATACACCCTCGCTTGGCACATGAAAACATACTACCTACATACTGGCTCCGAAGGACCTCAATTTTCAATTGCCATACAGAAAAGAGAACAAATGGGGTTTGCGCTTTTTAATTGCGAGTGATTACGTTCGGTGAAAGGTTTAATGGTGAGGACAAAAATGTTGTGGCAGTTTCTAGAAACTCTACAAAAACACAAAATAGGATTTGCCAGAGAGAAAGAAAAACTTGCCAAGTAAACACGAAACAATGGGAAAATATTTTCTTCAAGTCCAATTAGTTTTTTTTTTTTTTTTTTTCTTTTAAATTTATTTAGTTCTCTGTGCTGGCTTTCGTTAGTTTTAAATCGACCACAAAACAACACTTTTTGTGAAGTGAAGGTAATTAAACGTCATAACTTTTCCATTCAACACTTCAAATAATAATTGCAAAAGAGTGACAGGATTGGTTTTGTAGAAAATTAGGTCATGACTCGAGAGAGGTTAGGAAAATTATTAAGTGGTATAGTGCCATAAAGAGAAAAAATACATCGATATGATCCCCTGTGGTAATTAGAAGAAAACTTTTTCTGAAAAAATAAGGATTTTGAAAAAAAAAAAAAAATAGTGAAGCTTTATGAAATCTGTAACTTTTTAACAAGGTGAAAAAAAAAACTTAAGAATTCTTTACTTTTGTTTAAGCTGATAGTTAAGTAAAAAGATTAGCTGAATAGGTTTAATAGATTAAGAACCACTTTTTCAGTGATGCGAGTTAACTCAGAGTTAGTTAATCCTGCAAATTGATTCGACTCCAGACAAACGCCAAACAAACTCATTTAATTATACATAAAACTAATTTGTGTAGCATTGAATAATTATATACAGGGTGTCCGAAAAGTAATAGATCAAACGAAATATGCTGCTAGACCAACTTAAGGACTCTCAGAATTTAGTAACTTGTCAGTATCAAATCCTTACGGTTTTCGATGAACTGCAGTTATTTTGAAATTTCGAAAAATCCCTACTTTGCAACAGTATTTTGGGACACCCTGTATATTTACAAGAACATATTTATAAGTGCCACTGATAGTTTTCCAAGCTACATAAATTTTACTTTTTCGGCAAACAGGTGTACCTACTTAACTTAAAATTTTCAAAAAACCCATGAAACCATGAACTTCAAAATCCCTTAAAAATAATCTACTATATACCTAGAGAAAGACCAAAAATAGAAAAAAAGAAAAAAGTTTTGGCACAACTTTATAAGTACTTCCTTTATCATTTCTAATTTCCGACTGAAGGTAATTGACCGATAGCTATGGAAAAGATACAAATTTTTTTTTTTTCACAGAATTCTTGATTAGACTTTGTTTTAGCTTTTAATTTTTTGCCTAAGAAGTAACTTCTAGTCCACGGTGATTTTGAAAACGCGGCAGGTTTTACAAAAATGGACCCCAAAAGTAATGATGCAAATTTGTTCGAAATGATCTCAGGATTGCAAATTTGTAAATTTCAAAATCGTACCTGATCCCTTTTTTGAGTTACAGGCATTATACATACATACACATTTAACTTAGAATGGAAAAAAATAAACAAAAAACAAAAGCACATTATAATGTCCTTGTCCTATACCTTTTTGGAAAGCTACAATTATACTCCTTGAATTCGATGTTTATTTGAAGTAGTTTTTGAGAAATTTAAATTCAAAGTCAAAATTAAAAAAAAAAAATAATTTTTTGTAAAGTTAATTTTTTTTTTAATTTGAATTATAGAATACAAGTTTTTTTTTTCAAAATTGAATGCTTTATTTAGTTCTTAGTCAAATCCTTTAAAATAGATGAAAAAAACTATTCTAATTTTTCAAAAATGGAAAAAAAGGTAGGCACTTTTATATTTGTTTTATTTGTTCCTAAGGAAAAATTTTTGTAGTGGTTATCAACAGATTTGTAAGTTCTAATCACACTTAGCGTGACTCAGAATCAACCTAAAGAAGGAGTGGATTTTGGCTCCTTTTTTGAAATTTTTTGTTCATTTTTGGTGTTTTTTTAAATGTTTTTTTTTTTCATTTTTGGAGTTTTGTATTTTTTTTTTTCAATTTTTATATTTTTTTAAGTTCTTATTTTTATTACGTTCTGAATATTTTAGGACTATTTTTAAAATGTAAGAGTTATAATGTTACGTATAACAGAAAAATATCCCACATTACATAGATTTCAGGACAGCTAAGGTCCTCAGGGACCACAAAACCTTTTCTCGATTTTCATCGTGAGAGAAATTTTTCATGAATCCATATTGACTTTTCGCGTTAATTTAAAAAAAGAAGACGTCCTGATCAGCAACGTGTTACCATGACCTTTTTTAGTATGATTTGGGGAAATTTTTTTTTTATTTGAAAAAAATTAAGAAAAACCTAAAAAGGAGAAACGATGCATATTTTCTTGAATCTCAAAAACTAAGATACTTTTAAACATGCGGTTTTTTGTTTTTGACTTAAAACCAATGAGAGCATTGATTTGTGTAAAAAAAATTTAAAATTTATTAAAAACAATTGAATAAAATAAACTTAAAGATAAAAAAAAAATATTTTTTTCTAAAATGATTACTTTAAAATTAAATTTCTCAAAAACTATTTACTTAACTTCAAATAAACATCAAATTGAAAGAGTATATTTCAGCTTTCCAAAAACGTATTGGACATTATAATGTGCTATTGTGTTTTCTTTAATTTTTTTTTTTTCCTATTCTAAGTCAAATGTGTATATGTATATGTATAATGCCTGGAATCCTGAGATCATTTCGAACAAATCTGCATCATTACTTTTGGGTTCCATTTTTGTAAAACCTGCCGCGTTTTCAAGACCCAATCACCTCTACTGAAAATATATTGATTTTTTCATAAAAATTACGGGGCTCAATCCATTAAACGTTATTAATTCTTTAAAATAATGTGTCGTATGGCCAGATTGCATGAGCCTAAATTTTGGAGGTTTATCAATTGTCTTCTTCTCCCCTAATCTTGTATAGTGCGGTTTAAAAAAATGCAATAGTAAAAAAAAAACACGTATACTCCACAGTGCACGTGGACAAAGTTCAAATAATAATAATTACAACTTTATAATCCTGATTATAACACTTGCACTCAATAATTGAACAAAATCTTAATTTTTTTTTAGTCAGTGAAAGAAAGTGTTAATTTATTAATTAAATTGATTTTATAGCTGTGATTGATTAGATTTTGGATGGAAAAAATTGTTGATGGAGAGTCTTGAATTGAAAAAGTGGTGTATAAGTGGCATTGTCTTTTTAAAAAGACCAAACGAAAGTATATTATAAAGCCAAAATAGGATTACATTATTATTTTCCAGTATTTGAACACTTTTTTATTTTTAAAGAGTTTTCAAAATAATAAACTGTTGGTAAATTAGTTATAAAACCGTTGTGAACGGAATTATTAATTTCATTTTTTTTAGTAAAACTCACTTTTTTACGAACTTTCACTAATTCAAAATTTTCAGTTTAATTTGTCACAAAAAAAAAACTTTAAACTTTATCAAAACAATAATAAACAAACGTGGAAATAATCACTAAAATTCGCTGAAAAACAGAAAACCCTCTGAAATATTTGTGGTTAATACCCACCAATCGAAATTAAGTTGAAAAAAAACAACCGAAATATTTCAGATTCGCTCGAAATATGAAAATTCATAAAGTGGTAATCTAATCAATAACTGAATTATGAACATGGAGGCCGTCAAAATTTTAAAAATTTCGAGAAGTTGCGAAACTATCTTATCAAGTAGTTACAAGTTAATGTTTATACGTCTCGACTAAACTCTAGAAATAAATATTTTTGATTTTGAAAAATTCACCAAATTTGTATGCACATGCACAACTCACTCTGTCGCATACATCAAAGCTTTGATTTAATATTGTTTCTTTTTTATACCTATTTTTCGTTCTCAAATTCAAACCAGTTAAAGAAAAAAGTTGCAATAAAAATTAAAAAAAAAAAAAAAAAACGTTTCTATACCTACCAGACGGTTTCTTAAATTCATTATCCTTTTCCATACAACAACGAAGGCAAGCAAAAAAAAAAACCATCTTATCAAACACACTGGAAAAGTCGTCGTCGTGTGCTCATTAAATTTGTGAGCGCAGTAAGATGAGTCTCTGTGAATTGAAAATTAAATTTTCATGGAAAGCGATCATCCTGTTTCCTCTTGGAAACCAAATATTTGTAAAGACTAGGACATATTTTCTTCTCCCATTTCTGTGTTGGAGCCAAACATTTTCTATGTATCGGATCTATCTGTGTATGTGTTTGTGTGTGTGTGTGTGTTTTTGTCATTATGCATTGAAATGTCTTCCCTTCAAAAAAATAGAAAAAAAAAAAAAAAAACTGGAATGGTGTTTCTTTTCATCCTGAAAAACAACCCGCTCAGTTCTGCTGTATCCATTCATTTCAACTTGCACATCAGCTGCCTTGGCGTGTTGATGACGAAGACACTCTATTCAGAGGTTTTTTTTTTCTTCTCCTGTTAGAAACACTTTTTTTGTTGCCTGTATGATGTCCCATCCTGTTCCAAAACACCCCTGCCCCTTAGCTGGGAGTGTGACATTAAGAAATATCTTCACTTTATAATATTGAAGTGCCAAAGATGTAATTGCAGCGCCCACAATTTCAAAAAGTGTCCTTTTCGCCTGAAGGAATTTATATGAATCATTTTCTTTTCTTATTTAGGTTTTTTTTTTTTATTTTACTCCTACTCTTCTTCTTCTTCTTCTTTGGTTGCTTTCAAAGGATAATGCAGCTTATTAACAGGCTCAGAAACTGAATGCAGTCCGAGCTGACACACCGAGCGTGGTGCAATGGAAAATGAGAGAGTATATTCCCTAAAGAATGTTCGACCACCACCCACCACCCCGATGGATCCCAGCTAACATCATATCGGTGGTGATGATGACTGGGTGAAGAAGGGAGATTGTTTCCACGACATTCATGGCCCGGCATAGATAAACAAAAACCAGACGACACGACGACGAGGACGAGCTTATGTTTGCATTCTCACACCCTAGCCTCGCCGCCTTGCATCGACTCGAACTACTCGCAAAGCTCTTGGTCTGGAATCTGGGACTCACTCACATTCAAACGACACACATGTGACGGGTGGTTCTGCATTAGGGACGACTCAGAGCTGTGATATATTTTTCAAAAGAAGACGCGACGACGACAACGTTGGTTGGTATTATAATGGCGATGTTAGAGGATGGGAATAGTGAGATTGCAGCTGAGAAGAAAAGTTTGTCCTCTTATAGAAAAGTTGAAATCGCATCTTGGATTCTAGGATAGCATCTTTTTTGTCGTTGGAAAATGTGCCCTTTGCTTTCGTTATAAGGAACATCTTCGTCGTTGTCGTCCTGGTTTTTTTGGTCCTGTTGTTGGTCGTTGTTGTTGGTCGTCGTCGAGCGCATTTGTCAAGTAAGATTCATTTTAAAAGCAAAATAATGACAACAATAAGTGCCTTCATCATAGTCGCCTGGTGGAACTTTGTGAAAGAGAGAAGAGACACAGTAGCAGGTCATAGGGTTATGTTTCTGTTTACTTGAGAGAGTAATTTCACTTCCGGAAATGATGGAAAAATTATTAAAGAACTCAAGTGTGAGTTGGTTTAGTTTTTTTTTTGTTTTTGTTTTTTTTTGTAGGAGAGTGGTTTGTTTTGTTGTTTTTTGTTTGTTTTGAATGAAAGTCCATTATATTTTTTTCTAAAGTTAAAAAAAAAAAAAAAACAATCAAAAACAAGTACTTACAAAGTTGTATTTGTTTGCTTAAAATGACTTCTTAACAACACATCTATACATTGATGATGAATTAGTTTAAAAGCCAAACAATAATGGAAAAAATGGACAGGGTATTTAAAATTTAAAGATATTCTAATAAGAGTAACTTTCAAATAAACAAAAGCTTTGTCAAATTTATTCGAGATTTCAGTCCCTAGTTTTTTCGACAAATCGTATTTAATAACGTTATCGACACTTTTTGAGACTCAAAACCACTAACACTTTGAATACTGGATACGAAGGTTTTAAAAAGAATCAAGATGAGGAATAATAAGGAATTCTGGTGTATCAGCAAAATTTAATATGGTGAGGAAATCTGCTCTCAAAAGTTTAAGAAACTTTGTAGTATTAAATATACAAATGGATGCAATCAATCCGTAGGAATTAAAAAGGTCTCAGAACACGGAAAACAGCAAGACAAATTTATTGGTAACAAGCAAAAATTAAAACAGATGCAAAAACCAACTGGCCAATAGAGCTAAGGTTGCTATTGGGATAGCTGTTTTCAATCACTTCGCTCTTCCACTGGGCAGAGAACAGCTGCGGTTGCTCTTCAATATGTAGTTGCTCACTGCTCATTCCTCAGTCTTCAAATTCATCTAATTTTCTGAGTTCTTTTTTTTGTATTCAATGATTAATATGATGCAATAAAGTGTAGATACAGTAAGAACATTAAAAATGTTCTATTCTTTTAAAGATGTCAATGCTTTTATATGCAAAAATGCTATCTTTTCTTTGTAACTTCACTGTTCTTTTTCAAAAATGTTCTCGGCTCTTTAAAATTTCATTATGCATTTTCGTGACGTTCAGAGACGTTGAGAAAATTTTACTATAATGCTGACGAAACAGAAAACTTAAATTTGAAATACCATTATTTCAGTGTAGGCATTCAAGGTATTATTTTTTTTATTAAAAACTTGGAAAATGGTCACTTTCTCTTATTTTTTGTACTTTATAATATTCAATCATATTTCAAATAAAGAAGGAGTTTAGAGAGTATTTTGTGACTTTAACTGCTATTTAAAGAGTGATTAAATAGCAGCTATCAATAGCAATCACTGCTCTTTAAAAATTGCTCTTTAGCAAATCTCTGCTACTACTAGCCAAAGTTTTGCATTAGGGAGAAAACAAATCAACGTTAACCAGCTTTAACATTTCATAACATGACTTCTGAAATGCAAGGTAGTAACTTTCTAAAGGTTTTGCATGAAATTTTTAAAAACCATTGTTTCGATTTTTCAAGACTACCTTAGAAAATTAATTTCCAAAATTGGTAGTTGAGCATTCAAAAATAAGAAATATTTCAAAAAATGATTTGTTTTATTTTCAAACAACCGACTCATACTATAGACCAGTGCCGATGCCTTCAAAAACATTAAAAAGTACAAATAAATCATAGTAGGATAAAACCCATTGAAAAAGGAGGTGAATGGCAAAGTTGTAGGTAATAAAAAGATCTACAACTTTTGTATCAACAATTTTTTCACATAACCTCAAAATTTATGTGAAAAATTCAAAAAACCGAGTTTTTGGTTTTTTATTTTTATCTTTTTCAAAAACAAAAATTTTTCTTCGAAATTTGGTGAAAACTTACCTCATTTTAATCAATGTTACATGAAATCTTACGTTTTTTGAGTAATTAAAGTGTAAATTTGAATAAATAAGCCAAAATTGTAAACAATGATAAAAATTTTTTTTCGAATTCAAGCTTTTTTCATTTTTGGAATTTTACTAGAACATGTTCTATAGTATACTAATGTAAAATTTTTTTTACACCATCAGAAAAAAGACATTTTAACGAACGAAATGCCCACCAACTTTTTGAAAAAAGCTGATATTTTGACACGTGAATTTTCGATTGAAAATTAGGGTGTTTTTTTGGTATTAAGTCAAAATAAGGTGAACAAATTAATATTTTAAATCAAATAATTTACAGTGTATTTGGGACATGATGAGGTAAGTTTTCACCAAATTTCGAAGAAAAATTTTTGTTTTTGAAAAAGATAAAAATAAAAAACCAAAAACTCGGTTTTTTGAAATTTTCACACAAATTTTGAGGTTATGTGAAAAAATTGTTGATACAAAAGCTGTAGATCTTTTTATTACCTACAACTTTGCCATACAACTTTTTTCTATAGGATTTGTAGTTTTGCCGGAAATCGAGATATACCATTTTTTACCATTAAAAACTCAACCCACCCACTTCCCGAACTCGGCTCGCCCGTAATTTATTTTTCCTTAAATTTTCATCATATTCACCTCCTTTTCCAATGGGTTTCATTCTACTATGATTTGTTTTGGTTTCAAAAATTATCGACCCTGGTCTACTACCAAAAATAAAAAAAAATAATAATAATCCACGAGCGTTAGGAGCAGTAAAATCAATATATCATACATTTTTACTTTTTGATTTTTATAATTCACATTGTGTTTTTACCGTAAAATAAATAAAAAGTAAACTAAAGCATTCGAATCTTTTTAACGTTTTCGAATTTTCCTAACCTTAGATTGAGTTCAAAAACCGAATTATAATTCCATTCGAAACTGGTTGCTTTTCTCGATAACCTCATGGATCCCGTTGATTTATTATGACGTAACTATTTATATAGACACTGGTCACGATCATAACTTTTATTTGATGCTCTTCAATTTCAAACACTAGCAAAAATCCTAATATTAGATATCCAGGTAGGTACCTATTGCAAATTGCAACGGTAATTGTACAGTGTACACGTACCAGGTTGTGTTCAATATAATTCTATATGTGTGTGTAGGTATATGTTATACCAATTAACATTTGATGCAGGTTCATTTGATAGCTTTTGCCGAACTCTTTAACAGTCAGAACCAACCACAATAACATATCTACATAAATTGGTGTCCCGGTCCCGATACCAACCAGACTCATCGATTAAATCCTCCATGAATACCCAAAATATATATAGAATACACCAACTCGCTAGCCAGCGAGCGAGCGATACGAACGTGACATGAATAACTGAATATCAATAACAAGCTGGCTGGAAAAACAGTGAGAAGTCATTAGTTCCGTTGAAGATTATGTGCATAATTTAATGCTGCAGCCATCAGCAAGTGAGCAACAGCAGTAGCGAGTAGCGTTTTGTTGGATACTACGTACTGGGTAACTTCAGTAAAGAAGAAATTATGTATGGATGTAGATAGATTATGTGTACTGAGTTGTGCTTCAGTTAAATATAAATTGACTGTCAATATACTTTTATGAAGAAGCAAATTGTCATATAACCAGATTTACTGGTAGTCCAGTAATTTGTGGAGACAGAGAGAAGCATATGAATGAAATTTTAACGAGTTCAGAAATTCTAAAGAAAAATAATAAAATTCGAATGATTTGATCAAGATTTATAACAATAATACAGTCAAATAAGGAGAAAAAAGGGGTAAATCTCGGAATGAATGTTAGTAGAAATTTTTTTTGCTCAATATCTTCCTTTTGCCATTCTATAACATATCTCAAAAGTCTAGAAAAATCTCATGTCCGCTTGTCGCGATTTCAAGGTCAAATCGCGAAATGGAGATTTTCAAAATTAGCAAAAATAGGCTATGGTATTATATACACATATGATACATGATTTCAAGGTATATTTTAATGCTGATTCCAAAAAATCTAAAATTAAGACAATCTGACGTCTCTGGAAAAAGTTATACCTGTTTTTCATCTGTCAACTCATATTATTATAACAGTTGCAAACTTACTGCCGAAAAACCCTTAAAAGTTATGATAGACGAACCAAATTTTGCATGAAGATTTTAGAATCCATCATTATTAAAAATCAAAACAATCCCTTACAAAAAATATATACACCTACGAAATAATGGTATTTTTTGATGGAGGGGCAAATTTTAGGATATGCACTAAAGAAGATTCTTGTTCATCTTAGGAATAAGTGCAAATAGGCTAATTTTTTCATTTTAATCTTTGTTTGGATATTCTTTAATTACCCTCAAAAATCTAAAAAAATCTCATGTCCGCAAGACCTAATTTTCTTGGTTTGAAAATAAGGTGCAGATTTTAAAAAATTTATAATTAATAAGAAAAGTTTAAATTTTTATATGTATACCAACATAAGCGACATGATTTAAAGGTATTTTTTAACACTAATTCCAACAAAACTCACAAACAAGTCAACCTGACCATCCCTGAAAAGTAATGCACCTTATTCATGTTGATCTGACGAAAAAATCTGAAGTGTAGTTTTCCAATTTTTTAAAATCTGCACCTTATTTTCAAACCAAGAAAATTAGGACTTGCGGACATGAGATTTTTTTAGATTTTTGAGGGTAATTAAAGAATATCCAAACAAAGATTAAAATGAAAAAATTAGCCTATTTGCACTTATTCCTAAGATGAACAAGAATCTTCTTTAGTGCATATCCTAAAATTTGCCCCTCCATCAAAAAATACCATTATTTCGTAGGTGTATATATTTTTTGTAAGGGATTGTTTTGATTTTTAATAATGATGGATTCTAAAATCTTCATGCAAAATTTGGTTCGTCTATCATAACTTTTAAGGGTTTTTCGGCAGTAAGTTTGCAACTGTTATAATAATATGAGTTGACAGATGAAAAACAGGTATAACTTTTTCCAGAGACGTCAGATTGTCTTGATTTTAGATTTTTTGGAATCAGTATTAAAAAATACCTTGAAATCATGTATCATATGTGTATATAATACCATAGCCTATTATTGCTAATTTTGAAAATCTCCATTTCGCGATTTGACCTTGAAATCGCGACAAGCGGACATGAGATTTTTCTAGACTTTTGAGATAGGTATGTTATAGAATGGCAAAAGGAAGATATTGAGCAAAAAAAATTTCTACTAACATTCATTCCGAGGTTAAACCCTTATTTGACTGGATTAAAGTACATTTAAGTTATTTATCTACATTATGTATAAGTTAAGAACGTAAATAGAACTCGCTTTAGAATTGAATAGACTAGGTCGATGAACTTTTTTTCTGTTTGATGTCACTAAAAATTTAGATTATAAATGTACATCAGTTCAATCAGAAAATGCCCAATTTTTATTTAAATAAAGGATGGAAGTAGTTTTCTTAAAATTGTACTCATAAATTGAATTATTTAGCACTTTATGCAAAATTTATATTCGCTAACATACAATTTCGTTTGAATTTAAACAGCATTCGGGAGGAGTAGATATTCCGTCTGACCTTAAGAATAGATTCAGAAAATGATAATACAAAATATTACCTAAGTCTAAACTTTTCTTTAGAAACCAAATGTTACTCATACACCACAGTGACTCTGAAATCGTTAAACTCAAAAACTCAATTTGACCCATATCTTAACATGACACTGAACTTAATTTGGACTTTTGGTGGCCAATATCTCAAAATCGAAAGGGATTTTGTTGTACCTATACTCTTATGTTCAGAATGCCATAACCTATTTATTGATTAGGTACACTGGTTTACAAAATTAAACATTTGTTTTGTTGTCGAAATATACTTTTCTGAATGTTTTCGGTGTGCTGAGCTTGAATATGAAGTCAGCAAATTAATCAGCTCCCGTTTTTGAAATATTAAAATTAGAAAATTAAAAAAAGACATTTTTTGACTACCTCGAACGTTATTTTTTAATGTAAGGAAAATTGTTAAAATAAACATAAGTCGTACCGGTTTCTATAAGAACAGATTTCCTTATTTCGAGGCCTGTTTAAATTTTTCCGATGAGTAAATGGAATTTAAAAAAAAATTAAATCAGATTTTATAATTATAGACCAGTGCCGATGCCTTCAAAAACAGTAAAAAGTACAAAAAAATCATAGTAGGATGAAACCCATTGGAAAATTAGGTGAATATGATGAAAATTAAAGGAAAAATAAATTACGGGCAAGCCGAGTTCGGGAAGTGGGTGGATTGAGTTTTTAATGGTAAAAAATGGTATATCTCGATTTCCGGCAAAACTACAAGTCCTATAGAAATAAGTTGTATGACAAAGTTGTAGGTGATAAAAAGATCTACAACTTTTGTATCAACAATTTTTTCACATAACCTCAAAATTTATGTGAAAAATTCAAAAAACCGAGTTTTTGGTCTTTTATTTTTATCTTTTTCAAAAACAAAAATTTTTCTACGAAATTTGGTGAAAACTTACCTTATTATGTCCCAAATACACTGTAATTTATTTGTAGGTAATAAAAAGATGTCATACAACTTATTTCTATAGGACTTGTAGTTTTGCCGGAAATCGAGATATACCATTTTTTACCATTAAAAACTCAATCCACCCACTTCCCGAACTCGGCTTGCCCGTAATTTATTTTTCCTTTAATTTTCATCATATTCACCTAATTTTCCAATGGGTTTCATTCTGCTATGATTTTTTTTGGTTTCAAAAATTATCGACCCTGGTCTATTAATTAAAAACCGTTTTGAATGATCTTTTACAAAAAAACTATGACATTAGATCAGTAGATCCTTTTGAAAAAAAAACCTACCTAAAAATGTTCTAAAATTTTTCAACAAAAAATAAGTTGGTATGTTATTTTTAAGAAAATATTATTCACATTTAAACGAAATCTCAATTTTTCAATTGAAACTAAAAATCCCAAAAAAAGTTTTTTTTTGAAAATTAGAAAAAAAATTTAAAAAATTACCTCAACGTTTCTGAATAAAAATAAAAGTTAAATCGACTTTACGTTATCGAGAAATTCATAAATAACTAAAACCGTTCTATGGCAGGTATTATTTCAAAAGTTTGTTCTTACATTCTCCTTCACCTTCATCATAATGTCATATCTGATTGTTATCTTGAGTTGGATTTTTTTTTTCCGAATCCTTAACTTGCCCTTTAGTACCTATATAGCGTGAAAAATATTTGAATTAGAAGAACAATTATTTATTACAACAGAATACAAATTTGCGTAAAAAAAATATTAATTCTAACTGAAAATATTTTGCATACAAAAAATGTTATTGCAAATGCAAAAAAATTTCATTAAAAATAAAAAATTTGCAATGCAAATAAATATATTTGGCATTAAGAAAAAATGTTATTAATGTTTATGTTATTGCTAATACAAAAATTGTCTGCATTGAAAAAAAAAAAATCAATACAAAATGTGTATACAGGGTGTCCCACAGTCACCGCCCCAAATGAAAACCATGGATTCCTGACGTCATTTTAAGTCGAAAAACTTAAGTGGTAATTTTTTCGTTTTCGTCCCGTTTTCGAGTTATGACGGTTTTTATGATTTTTGCTCTCTTGTCCCTTAACTGGCTTTATCTTTGCCAAACTACGTCAGATTCAAAAGATTTTTTTTACAACCAATGAAGAATTTATTACAGTTTAAGTTTGTCTCAAAACTTTTTTTCTACGCACAACCGTTTCTCCGCAATTTTAGATCAAACACAATTTTCTTCGTTTTTTAAGTTCTTTTTTACACTTTCATATCATTTAAGTCAAAAAAACACATTAATAAGTATTAATTTTTTGCGCTTATTTTTAAAGCCCAGTTTATTAACATAAACAAAATAAGTTTTTATTCATAAAAAAGACTACTGAAAGTAATTTCAAAAAAATAACAAACTGAGTGAATTAAAAAAAAAAAAATAATTTTTAAATACAAAATTAATTAAAATGAATTAAAAACTTTTTTCTGAGCTACTGTGGTTAAGAAAAGAACAAGTAGATAAATCTCAGAAAAAGTTTTAATTCATTTTAATTAATATTGTATTCAAAAATTACTTTTTTTTAATTCACTCAGTTTGTTTATTTTTTTTAATTACTTTCAGTAGCCTTTTTTATGAAATAAAAGTTATTTTTTTTATGAAAATAAACTGGGCTTTAATAAAAAGCACACAAAATTAATGCTCATTAACGTGTTTTTTTTTACTTAAATGATATGAAAGTGTAAGAAACAACTTAAAAAATGAAGAAAATTGTGTTTGATGCAAAATTGTGGAGAAACGGTTGTCCGCAGAAAAAAAAATTTTGAGACAAACTAAAAATGTAATAAATTCTTGATTGGTTGTAAAAAAAATCTTTCAAATCAAACGTAGTTTGGCAAAGATAAGGCCAGTTAAAGGACAAGAGAGCAAAAATCATAAAAACCGTGGTAACTCGAAAACGGGACGAAAACGAAAAAAATACCATTTAAGTTTTTCGACTTAAAATGACGTCAGGAATCCATGGTTTTTATTTGGGGCGGTGACTGTGGGACACCCTGTATAGGTATATTGAAAAAAAAATATTTAATGAACACATTTTGCATTGAAAATTTTTTATTTGTAATATAATAACATTTTTTTTTTAATGAAAAATATTTTTATTTGCAATAAAAAATGCACAAATAAAAATTTTATTTTAAATACAATTATTTTTTTTTTAAACAATTTTTTTTTTATTTGTAATAAAATTTATTCCTAATGCAAAATATTTTCTGTTGCAATAATTGATTAAATAATGATTTCTTACAACCCTGTTGCAAGCAAATCTATAAGGCTCTGCTATTATAAATTTTAATTTTTGGAAAATCTTGTAAAAGGTGTTTCTCTCCGCCCAATGTGTTTTTAATGCAACTTCTGAAACTTTGTCTTCGAAAATTATGAATGTACATTATTAACTATTAAAAAATATATAAATACTAATATTGACCATAACTATACTGAAAAATGGTTGACTCGCTGTACACGCATGCGACAGAAAAAATTTTATCTACTTATCATTACTTTTTACAAATTTTCTTTGTCATTATTATTCGTTTATTTAATACCTTACCATAAATGCGTGATCAAAATTAATTCATAAATAAACAAAAAAAAAGAAGACAAATAAAAATAAAATAAACAATTAAGTAACTTCCGATCTCAAGAGAGTATTTCGATGACGTCATGGAACGGTAACTCCACTAAACAGCTCCAGACAACAAAAAATCGTCTGAGAGAAAGAACCGTGATCGCTACACAGGTTGCAGCAGTCTCAAACTCTCGTCTCCAGCAAGTTGTTCACGATCGTCAGCCAAACAGCGCAGTTTTACATTGGTTTCTCAGTTCGTTTCGTATATTTTGACGGCGCGAATCGGTCGCTCGCTATCACGCGGACAAGGAAAAATTAATTAAATTTTTTTATGTTCAACTTTGTTATGGGGGTTGGATATTATTATTATTTGTTTAAGGAAAAATCGTGATAACAGAAAATAAATTTTGTGATTTTAAAAAGGAAATTCCTATACAAAAAGAGGAATAATTAAATATTTACCTACATATATCAATGATATAATATTTAATAGATTTAAAATACATGAATGCAGTGAAGTGAGGAGAGTTATGTGAGTTAGTTTGATAAGAGTGGAATTTTAAAATTGAAGCTAAAAAAGGAATTTAAAAAAATCATTTCCACTGTGTGGTAGATTGTAACGCGCATTTCTTACACAAACAAACAAATAATATTTATCATTTTATGGATACAAATTTGAATTCGGATAAGATAACTACGGTAAGTTGTTCTTCTTTTTTTTAATGAATCAAGTTCATCTTTTTAAAAAATACATCACCTCATATAAAATACTTACCTGTTTATTGCTAGAATAATAAATTGTTTAAACAATTTTATCAGTCAATATTGACACAAGTTAAATATTTTGTATTTTCTTGCATGACTTGTGTGCTGTTTAGCCTTGAAAGTGACGTTTAATTTTTACTTATTCTCTATTTTCTCTTGTTTGGTTTTTGTGTTTATGATGATTATGTTATGATGTCGATGTGGTTTGGTTAAATTGTCAGTTAGTACCTGTCATTTCTGCATTTGTTGTTTAACCGCACATTTTTGGAGCGCGGTTTTGTCATTATTGTAGGTTGCATATACCTAGTTTGTGGAGAAGTTGAAGTATACTCACCACAGTAGGTACCTATTTGTAGTTAAAGTTGAGGAAAAGAGAGTACCTACGCTAACAGCGTGTGACAAATACAGGAGTGTGAAAAAAAGTAGCAGGTAAACAGTAAACACGTTGTTCCAAAAAAATATCTGGTATTAATTTTCTTTTACTAAAAATTTAGTCTAATCTAATTTACGTTGAATTGGAAAAATTATTATCAAGTGTACTTCTTTTTGATCCAATGGTTGCCATATTTTTTCTCCAACTTAGTTCGTAGTTTATCATTTTTCATTTTAAGCTAAAAACACCAGCAAATTTTGATCAATTTTCGTTTTGAGTCAAATTTTCTCAAGTGGGCCACCTAAAACCGACTTCTCGAATTTGATAGTTTTTTTTTGCATATATTGTAAGATTTATATGTTAAAAATAATATTCCAAAGTATTTTTGAAAAATTTCAATTTTGTTAAAAGTTATAAACAAATGAAATTTTTCAGGTCTTTTTGTTAAAATGGCTATATCTCGGTAATGAAATGATAAAAATAAATAAAACTTAGTACACATATTGCCAATTGTACACACTACAATTTACTTAAAAAAAAATCATGTGTGCAATTCACACGTGGTAGAAGTGAAACCTTAAAAAATCATTTTTCTTGCAAAAATAAAAAAATAGAAAAAATCTACCTATTTTTATTCTATCACCTTCAAATCCATGTTTTTTATATGACAACCTATATAAATCTTATATCATCTGAAAGCTTATTGTCTAAGCTCAAAATATATACATCGATCAGTTATATGAGACATCTACAAAAAGAGCTAGAATTTTTTGAACTCGATCAATTTTCATCAAAAAAAGCAAAAAAACACGTATTTTTATCTTCTCACGCTATTAAATCCATTTTTTCCCAAACAACCTATACAAATTTTTACACCATCTGAAAGCTTATTGTCTTAGCTCAAAATATATATATCGATCAGGTGTATGAGACATCTACAAAAAGAGCTAGAATTTTTTTAACTCGATGAAATTTCATCTAAAAAGCAAAAAAAACATTTATTTTTAAGTTCTCATGCTTTAAATCAATTTTTTTGTTTGACAACCTATACAAAATTTTATAGGTACCATGTGAAAGCTTATTGTTTCACCTTGTATAATGATGTATAAATCTTATTTCAAAGATGTCTACAAGAGAAGTTAGAATTTTTTAAAGTCAACCATGGCGAATTTCCAGACTGAGATTACGGTACTTCCTACACTGATAGCTGGTCATCGCCAACAGATCTCCACAGGTGTTTTGAGGTATTTTTAAATTTTTTTCAATTTAAGATTGTGTAACTTGTAGAGCACGTAACGTTATGTGTGATATATCAAATAAAAGGTTATGTTATCAGCATGCGTATTAAAGTTAAATCAAATTTGTATGTGCACTAGATCAAAAGATATAACGTGTGTTGGAAAAGAACATCTTTTTACCGTTATCTCCGAATTTTGAATATGAAATTAATTGAAATTTTGTACAATAATATATTATTTAATTACCTATCTACAGTACAAATTTCATTCATCTATCTATTAAAACAAAAAAGTTATAACAAGTTGAAGTCGTGTCGCGTTTTCGTTTCATTTTGTTTCAAATCACTACGATACTAAAGAAGTTTTCACTTCAAAAAAATTTAAAAAAAAAATAAATTATTTATAAATAATTGATTTTGTTATAAACAATTGCATTTTTTACTAACTTCTGGAGTATGTAGGAAAACAATTTTTCTTATATTGGATTTGAAATTTTATAAGCTTTCATTATCTGAAAGAAAATTTTAGTGCAATTCATAAGAAAAAAAGTTATGCATGTTTAAACTTTGCCGCATATTTATTTTTAATAGCACTGGTCAACATAATTGAACTTTTTTTTTGCCACAAGAACCATAATATACTTTTCTAGAGGTTTTTGGGGTGTTGAACTCGAATCCGAAGTCAGAAAAATTTGATTGGCCTCCGTTTTTGAAATATTACCGTTATAAAAAACCAAAAAAGCGTCATTTTGGCTGTTTTCGAGGTTATGTTTTTATGTATGATAATTCATTACAAACAAATTTGTTTACCGTGTCTATGAGAACATATTTTATTCTTCCAGAAACTGTTAAAATCTTTTCGATATCTCTTTTATTGGCAATATGTGTACTAAATTTTATTTATTTTTATCATTTCATTACCGAGATATAGCCATTTTAACAAAAAGACCTGAAAAATATCATTTGTTTATAACTTTTAACAAAATTGAAATTTTTCAAAAATACTTTGGAATATTATTTTTAACATATAAATCTTCCAATATATGCAAAAAACCTATCAAATTCGAGAAGTTGGTTTTAGGTGGCCCACTTGAGAAAATTTGACTCCTTGCAAGTAACATTAAAAAAATGAGTACCTAGGTATTGAGTTGTAAAAAATTGGGCTCTTTCTAGTTTTTTTTTTTTTCCTTCAAGTAGGCAGTCACCTGTTTTTTCATTAACCTACTCAGGTTTGTAAAAAATCATTTTTTTAATGCGCATTTGTTTTCGATTACAAATTTAAAAACATATTAGGTATGTATTGTAAGTAAAAATATTTATTGCACCTGAAAAATATTTGCATTGAAAATAAAAGTTTTATTGAAAATAAAACTATTTTTCAATTATAAAGAAGTTCAAGTGACCTCAATTCCCAAGCGTTTCGCACAGGTACGACAACAGTGGGCTCATCAGTTAGATCTGTCGCACCCTTACAAAGACGCCTTATTTTGGGCGTTAACTGACACTATGTAAAACTTACAGCATGCTGTCGTACCTGGGCGAAACGCTTTGGAGTTGAGGTCACTTGAACTTTATAATTAAATCGCTCCACTTAAAATAAAAATAGTTTTTATTATTTTTTCTTCGTTATTAAAACTATTTTTCATTTAAAACAAATTTTGATAGCAAGTAGAAAACTTCCTGCATTTAAAAAAATTCAATACCTAAAAGATGTGTGCACTCAATATTTTTTTTTCAAATATCCATCAATTTTCTTTCAATTTTGACTATTTGGCTTGGCCTTTTACATTAGGTTTAATAATTATAGTTGAAATTGCTAGTGTATAGTCAAATATGAGCTGCAGTATGGCCTATCATTTATAAAAAAAAAACTAGTTTTGCTAAAAAGCTGGTACAAAGATTTTTAATAAAATGTATCTTAATTAAAGAAATCAAGTTACATTTTTTGACGTGATAACGTAATATCTCTTGTAAAACGATGAACATTTGATGCATACATGCTCATGCTCACGTTTCACCTGAGCTTGTTAATCAGTGTGGTATGGATTGCAGTTTCATCTTAAAGGCCAAGTCATGACGCCAAATCCAACTTAAAACAGCTAAAGTATATAGTGTCAGCAGATTAGGGTGCTAAACTGTTAAGCGATTTGTCTTTTAGACCAGAGGTTTAAGGTTGGAATTCCAAGACAACCTAATACATTTGATTGCTCTTTTTTGGGCTTACAAAAAAATTTTTAATTTTATATGGCGTTATAATGTAGTTCATTGACCAAATTTGTATGCATATAAAAAGTTTTAAAAATTTAAACAACTAAATATATAAGAACAAGGTTTTATTATTTTATTAACTTTTAGTTGCTGGTATATAACAGACTGAACTGATTTCAAAGAAATTTTGTACAAAAGCGTTTGAGTAGATGTTGTATTTAAAATTTGAAAAAAAAAAAATTCAAAACGAATATTTACGTAGATTTTCTTAAGATTTTTAATTTTTTGTTTTTGAAATTTTGATTTTACATAGGTTTTTTTTTGGAAAATTTTTAAAGTATGGAACTTTACAAAGAATTATATTTTCTTACGATTTCTCATTTGTTTTTCAAAAAATTTGTCTTTTATGACATTTTACTTAAAAAATTTCAACATTCTAAAATATGTGAATGTAAGAATTTGGATCTTCTTTGGGCTTTTGAAATACCACTCTTCGTTTTTGATTTGTGTTTAGAAAATACACTTCGTAAACACTATTTTTTTTGTCAAAATATTTAACAATATTAGAGGGTACAAATTCATACATATGTATTTTTTTTATTTGTATATACAAATTAATTGAAATAAAATTTAAAAAATTACTAAAAATCGTAAATACCTGGTTTGGAATCCAAGAATCTGTTGTTCACTTCTTTCTCAGTCTGGATAACTCAATTTTATTTCTGTCAAGAAGAAGCCAATTTTTTTAAGGATATTTCTTAACGGGTTCTCAGAAAATTGACTTCATTTTGGGAGTCTGGTTGTTCAGTTCATAAAAATGAAAGCTCAAAAATCTGCAGTTTTCAGTTTAATCAAAAACTTGGAAAATCTATTCAATTTTATAATACACAATTGAAGAACACAATCTTGAAAAATTTGTTTAGAGCCAATTCTGAATTTGAAATAAAAACTATTGATTAGAAATGCTTGATTTAATAGATTTAAAAAAAAGATAACAAGTATAAATCTTAATTTTCAGTGTTTCTTGTTGTTGTCAAATCTTGTCTTTTCTTTCGAATAAAATCCCTGAAAATGAGAAAGATTAAAAAAAAAAACAAATTTTCTCCCGAACTTAAACGTTTTGTTGAGCTTCTTGAAAGAAGTAAAACAATGTAAACTTATTTTTTAATATTCCCCAAAAATGTATATTTAAGCTCGAAAATGTTTATATTATATCATCTCTACAAAATTTGACTTTTGTTGTACAAGACTATGTCATATTTTAGCAACACACTATTTTTTTTATTTTTGTTAAAAATATTTTGCACATCACTGTATACCTACAGGCGTGGGCAAAAGCAACATACCTACGAAATGCAAATATGTTAGAGCAAAATAAAAAATGAGAAATTGCAAAACTGGTTAAGTTGTTATAAACTGTCATCTGGCATCGGAATCTGGTAACGGAATGTGTTTATTTGAATGAAATATGATGCACGAAATGACGTGCTTGTTTATATACAGTCTGCCAGTACCCCAAGATTATTTATTATACATAGATATAACCATACCCATTCCCACATTGCCAATCGCCACATATCGTGTGGGCTATAAATTTTAAATTTTTATTTGATATGCAATTGAAAATAAATTTTCTTTTGGTTCAACAAGATGCTTTGCGTCGTATTCATTTTGTGTTATTTTCTTATTATGGTAGATATACATACGTATGTCTGTACTTTTACATATGTACAAAACAATTACTTGAAGGGACATGTTCAAAAAATAAAGCAGTAAATTTTATTTATTACTGAAACACTCATGTCATTATTATTTTCTGTTATCGTAATTTTTTGTTGTCCCTAATAAAAAAAAACGACTTCAGCCTGTGTATAAATTCAATATAAAATCGGTAGCAAGTAAAAAAGACGAAATTTTATTAGGAATTTTTTTAAAATTAGGCCTCAGGTGCATATTGAACTTTAGATGCTTATGATGGACTTACATCGTGTTATTTTCATAATGAGGGTTTTTTGGTTAATGGCTTTGGTAATTTTGTCAAGTATTCGAAATAAAAATGATGATCAATATTTTGCAGAACGCTGAGTTGAGTTTCTGAGATGGCAGTATTTCTTGGATATTTTCAAGAGTAATTATTATTGATCTTCTTATGCTCCAAGGACTCAGCCATTTAAGTCTATATGATTCTTAACTGGTCGTCAAGAAGAAACAGTATTACTTTCGTAAGAAAAAAATATTATTCACCTTTGAAAATCTTCACGACTTCATAAAATCACTGAAATATTGAGAGTCTTTAAAAGAGTCACTTTGCTTGGTTGGTTCGTTTCGTTTAGTATTGAAAAAAGAATTGAATAATCTGAGTTTCCAAATTTTAACCCTATGGGACGTACGGTACACATGTGTACTATCAAAAGGTCAAAAAGCCTAGAATTACTCATTTTTTTGTGATAAAATACTTCTCAAAGTGTCTTTTACAAATTCTAAATTCTACTTCACCACCTGAATTGTGTCTCGAAAGGGTAATAATTCGAACAGCTAAAATTCTTCCTAGTCGTTGATTTTCAATATTTCTGACCGTTTTGTTTTCATTCTAATCTATTATTCCTTACTTGATTTATCTGAGAATGGTGTTTTTTTTAATTTGATTTTCTGTTTTCAAGGTCCAGTTTTCGAAAATATGATTTTTTAAAACAAATTCAAATTTTTTTATCCAACAATACAATTTTTTTTACTTGCGATATAGGTACTATAGGGCAAGTTTAGGATTCGTAAAAAAAATCGAACTCGAGATAACAATTTTACATGACATTACGATGATGGAGAATGCCAAAAAAGTGGGTCCGGCAATTCTGTCTGTCTGTCTGTCTGTCTGTGTGTCTGTCTCTATCTGGAGCTGCAGCGTAAACGAGTGAAGTGATTTTCTTCAAACTTGGTAGTTAGCAGTTTTTGGTGATTCCCTAGAGGGGAAATTGAAATTTTTTTTTTATGACCAAAACTAACGGTACCTGCCATATAACGGAAATAGAAAAGTTATTTTTTTTCAAAAACGGCTCTAACGATTTTGATTAAAATTTTTGTGTGTAGTACTACACATAAGAGCCAACTTTTTAAATAAAAAAAATATTTTTTGTACCGTTATTAACGGTACCTGTCATAGAACGGTTTTTTTCGTTTCTGAATATCTCGTACAACATTAACCCGATTTAAATGAAAATTTTTATACAAAAGTGTGTAAGTAAAGATAATATTAAAATTTTAGAAAATTTTCAAAAAACGCATTTTTGGTTTTTTAAAAAATATTTCAAAATTTTTTTTTGAAAAATCAATTTTTTGAAAACGGATCAATGAAAAATTTTGAAATCTAGTTTTTATGTGTAAATTAATTATTTCTTCTTTAATTTTTTTATACTACTTATGAAATTTCTTCAAAATATCAAATTTTAAATTTCTTGAATGAAAAGCTTTAACATTATAGTTACTTTAAGCATAAGAGCAAGTACGTGCGACCCCAGTCGTGCAATTTATTTAAATTTTACTAACGAAAATTAAATACCGTTTTTCGAATTAAAATATTTTAATTAAAAAACAGAACTTATCTAAAAACTAATATAAGAAGCGTTTTCGAAAAGAATTATTTTTTTTTTCACAATAATTGTAACCGTTAATTTTGGTCCAAGAAATTAATTTCAAAATATCTGTTGGTAGAGTACCTATTTAAAAAACGATACACACAAAATTTGGTGTTAATCCATCCATGAAACATGGCAAAGCTTATATGAAGGATTTAAAGAGTCTTTAAAAAAAATTATTTTTTGTTGCTGATTTTAATCAACCCATGTAAAATCAAATGCACAACTGGGTCGCATGAACTGGTCTTATAAAAAAAAAGTAAAAGTCGCTTGGAATATTAATATTAAAAACAAAATTTAAAAAAAAATTCACTTTTCAAAGAGAAAAAAAAAACAAAAACTGAAAGTTTTGAAAATTGTAAGACATTTTATTACTACTACTAAGGCACTTTTAAATTTTCGTTGAAATCGACTTATATCGTTTATAACAAACTAAGAAATCAAGAAAACGGTTCTATGAAATGTACCGTTAATAAAGTTTGAAAAAGTATCTTTTTTTACTAAGTAGGACTTTATTTGCCATAGTACGCTTCTTTTTTAAATCAAAATTAGTTAGAGCCGTTTTGAAAAAAAACAACCTGTTCCATTTAGTCATTTAGTCCAAACAAATTAAATTTCCCCTCTAAGGAATTTCCAAAAAACCCTTAACTATCAAGTTTGACAGTATGCAACCCTGCTTGGTTTGGCTGTTCATCAGACAGCCGTACATTTTTTTCGAGACGACCGCCATTTGACATCTGCTCTACTATCTTCATGGTGTGTGACATCAGCTCTAAACCCCTTGTAAATTAAAAGAAGGTAACTTTTCCTCAACTGAACTGCCATTTGACCAACGCTGGCTGATAAGCTTCTGATCTAGAACCGATTTCGTCCGTCTTTTCATTGAATTCTTCAAAAGAAATTTAATTGTCTTGGTTTGTTATATTAGAATTTTAGTGAACTAGAGCTAAAACCTTTCAAAGTATAAACAAATAATTTCCTAGAAAGATTTCGCCTTCAAACCATTCATATGGTACAGACAGTTATGCATGATGGCTATGGCTTCTAATTGTAATCCTCACTGTTGCACTTTATGTTTATTTTACACAAAAGCGCGTGATGCACGAGCCATATACAATCTCTTGGCTGTTTCATCTCAAATACCAACCCTGAGGAGCATTCTTCATCGTTTGCTCCTATTAAACCTATCTGGGCAAACTCTTTGTTGACTTGTTATACACAAACCGTAACATGATAAATAATGCAATAATTCATTAACGTTGCCATTATACTCTTGGTATATCTCTACCGGCTACCGGCCGGCTTCAGCACATAAAGTGTAACCTCTTGTTTGGCCAATGTGTGGCCCTCATCTCTCTTGTGCTGTGTCTTTGGTCTACGAAACAATTTCTACTTCGTAATCACTGATTGCAGCGATTAAATAATTTCAAACGTAGACCTAGAAGACCTGAACAAAACCGAACTGAGTTTACACAAATTAATTGCATTCGCAACGCATTCGTTGCGTGAGGAGTTTTATACTCAGGTGTCAAATTAACAGAACACATTTAATTTAGTGGTTTTTCTAAAATTTTCGGTCTAAAAGATCGAATGGTAAAGGACTCTGAAGTCTTGAAGTATTCAACCCCAAAGTTAAAATTCAGAAATTCTAAGGGAATTTGAAATGTTCTTCCATATCTATGCAGGGTGGGTAGATTTATGAGCCTCAAAGTATATGTACCCACAGAAGCAGGAATTGTATTAATCTGTATGTGTGTTCCTGCATAATGCCATTAGATACGAAAAGGTGTAATATAATCTCTGTCTGAAGTTGGAGCACAAGCCCATTCGTAATCTCGTAGGAATGACAATTTGCATTTTATAGGTGACCAAAGTATGTCCATAAAAAGAAAGTGGGTACTTAATGTCTACCTTTCGGATTCCCATTTGCTGCCTTCTGGTTTGCTTGTGGCAATATAATGACAGATATTTCAAATACTTTTTCAATTGAGTTGCAGTTGGAATTACTTTTTTGTTTGTTTTTTTTTTTTTTTTCTTTGCATCTCATGTTGTTGCAACTGTGTCAGGTTGCAGCGTGAGCCCATTGGAATATCTATTATAATCTCTCTACAAAGAGTTAGTGTCGCGTCGTCGTGTGGACTCAATTTCACTACACTTTTTCATCCTTTCACCTTTCTATTTTGGTCATATTGTATCGTTGTGTCGCGTCGTGGTACAATTATTGTTTCTGTTGTCTATGCTGGGGATACATAAGTCTGAAACAAGTGCATAGGCATGAGTTGTGTTGTGTGCCAAACAAACGCAGAAATTAACAACTTGCCGAGGGCCTTATTGCACGTTTAACCTTATTGTTAAACTTTGCACAGTATTTTCTGAAGAGTGTGGTAACCGTTGTTATAACTCAAACTATTCTTTTGAAAGGTGAAAAAAAGACCTTGACAACCCATTTAATAGGAAATAAAATGCACGACTGGGGTCGCACGTACTTGCTCTTGTACTTCAAAGAATCGTTATCTTAAATAGTTATTGGAAATTTAAGATTTTGTTTAGTGTAGAGAAAAAAAAAAAAACATAAAAAAAAATTGCAAGTTAAAAAAATTAAAATTCAATTTTTTTTTTTTCAAAAACTTTTAAAAAAAAATTTTTTCAAAATTTTTTTTAATTTTTTTTTTATTTTTGACACTTCAAAATTATGTCTGTAAATTTTAAATAAAATTAACTTAAAATATGTTAATTTTTGAAAAACGGCAACGCCATATTTTCGTTCTCCGCATTTTTTGAGAAAAAACTAAAAACGCAGTTTTGTAAGAATCAATGGGAGTATTATTTACACCAAATTTAATCAAAATCGTTAGAGCCGTTTTCGAGAAATTTGCAATACCTCGAAAACTTTATATGGGAGATATGCGTTTAAAAAGAGATATTAGAAAAATAAAAAAAATGGGTCTAGGGAATTACGTAAAAATCATGTGTACCAAGTTTCAAGCAAATCCGTCCATCCGTTTAGGCCCTAGCTCGATGTACAGATGGACGCACAGACGCACATACGCACAGACGCACAGACCGACCGACGCACAGTGGGCCCATATGGCCTTAGGCGTCTCAAAAATCTGTAACTTTGTTGTCTTTTGTGATAATTGCTTTAAATTTGGAACATAATGCCTTTGATATATGTATAACGAATCATTCCACTTACTTTTTTTTTAAATTAAAATTATTTTTAAGCTTTTAAAAATTAGTCAAAGTTCAAAAAGTACGATTTTCGCTTGATTTGGGAATTTAAAAATATCTGTAACTTTTTTGTCTCCTGAAATAATTAAACCAAATTTGGAACATATAATCTTTAATGTATCAGAAATCATTGAGCGTAGCTTTTTTTAAATGCAAATTATTTTTGAGCTTTGAAAAGCTAGGCAAAGTTCAAAAAGTACAATTTTGGCTCGACTATGGCGTTCCAAAAATCTGTCATTTCTTCGCGTCTGAAAATAATTAACTCAAATTAGGAATATATTACCTGAAATGTTTAATAAATTATTTGACACACTGTTCTTTTAGCTAATATTTTTATTTAAGTAAACGTTTATTCAAAGCTAAAAAACTACGATTTTGACTAGGCTAGAACGTTTCAAAAATCTGTAACTTTTGTATCTTAAAAGATTATTTTCTCAAATTTTGCAAAATAAGATAAAACTGGTTTCTTAATTTTATAAAGGCCTTCCCTTCGTGTCTTAAAATTACTTAATTATTTGTATGAGTATAAAATAAAGAAAAAATAAATTTCAATGTAGTTTGTTTGTGTTACGTTATTTGAAATTAAAGCTATTTTATTGAAAAATTATAAGAAAAATATTGATTATACTCATTGTAAATAAAATTTCGTTTGTAAGGCAAAGTGAAATAGTAGAAAAACTACGCTTTTGAGAAAAGAGCAAAAAAAAAAAAAGAAATTACAAAAAAAAATGGTTGTCAATTTTCACGAAAATCCTTCTTAATTAAATACTTTAAACGGCTCTTTTGAAAATCTTCGAGTAAAATCAAAATCAGTAAATAAAATCTCGATCTAACTTTTTCCATAGATGACATTTTTTTCAACAATTACAATATTAAATTCTAACATTTTTCTGCTACCTTAGACTTTTTCTAATAGTACAATGACTGAATTGTTCAAAATACAAATATCTTCAATTTCGGGTGCATATACTAAGTCTAAGAGCCCACAGCAAATTTTGGGAGTTGAGGTATATGTATAACCAAGATGTGAGAATGCAGTTTTATGACGTTCTAATAACGAATTCAAAAGTCTGGCAGCTTTAAATCGCGGCTTTATATGGTTTCCGAGAGGTTAAATATCGCGAGTTTTCCAATTAATGTGAGTAGGCTAAAATAACACAAAATCACATTCTGAATATAAGGACTGATGCTCTGTCATTTCCCCAAGGCCTGAAGACATCAATCTTGACAGTGCGATCAATAGAACTCAAGATATGTATTGAAACAGGTCAGGATGCACCAAAATACGTTTTTTTGTACTATGTCTTTCGACAGATATATCGTTCTCTATCAAAGAAAAGCAGATAAAAGCAGCCAATTCTTTTTGTAGCTTTTAGTACATAAACCAAAGAACAAATTTGTGAAAAAAAGTAGACAGCGGAAGACAGCGGAAACATTTAAAACTCAATTCGAAATTAAAAAACTGCAAATAAAAGCTTATTGTGTGAAAAAAGTAATATTAATTAAAACTATATTTTTAAAAATTTTTATTTTCAGCAATATAAATAGCAGTTAAAATAAGCTTTCCAACGACATACAACACTTATATAATTTATTCAAATATAGTTTTGAAAACGTATAGTGAAGATTTGGTTTATTTTGTTACTCAAACAAAGTATTTTCAAGTGGAGACTTCAGATACAATTTTGTAATAGAGGAACTCATATTAAAAATCAATTTTTAATGAAAACATATAGATTGACTTTCCCTTGATTCATATCCGTAAAGAAATTACCAAAAATTAAAATTTCATAAAAACCATTTTTGAGACGCAAATGGTCCTTTGGGCCCATTGTGCGACGGACGGCGCAGGACGAAAACCACTTTTTTGATCTTCTCCATCATCGTAATGTCGGTTTTGATTAGGTAAAACCTCGAATTTTTTTTTCAACACGAAACCAATACTTGCCCTATAGAGCAAGTAAAAAATGGAAATTAATTTCATGAAATGTCACACAAATAAAAAGATTTTGGGTTTTCGCAATGAATTATTTTCTTCCTTATTTCTGTTCAAATATATGAACGTAGGAAGCCAGAATACCTACATATGTGTCTTGAATTCATCTTCTCCATCCCGATGCAAAAACAGACAATCCTCCTGATATGCTGATGGTTGTGGCCATGGAGCGTTAAATCAACTCACTTGGAATTGGGACTTTCAGTTATTTTGCATAAGTAAATATTCTTAAGGAATATTTTAATATTTTCGTTGCGGTAGCCATATATTTCTATGCATGTACCTACTCCTACATACACAAATAGCAAAAACGAACCATTTTGGTCTAATTTATTATGTGTGTTTGATTTTGGTTTCCATTTCGATGAATATTCCAGTTGGAACAACATTTATACTATAATAATCGTTTGGTTTTGCAAAATGAAATATTATGTTGAATCTTTTGAAAATAAACTTTTCGGGCATAGAAATGTACATTAGGTCTGTTTCTGTATGTGGGGTAAAAATTTAAATTTTATTCAATAAAATTTATATTTTTTTCCAATTCTTTTTTTTTTTTTTTTCTTTGAATTGAAGCAGGAGATAGGATAGATTTAAATAGAATTAAAATACAACAATTTGCTTTATCTTTTTTGATTTTGAATTTTGTATAGGTAGGACTTTGTATTTTCGAGTTAAATTGTCAAAAAGCTCATATACGTACAAAATAAGTGCAGACTTATTTAAAACCATTGCATACCTATAAATCTGTGACTAAATTACAAAAAAATATCTTTTACACCCAAAAATTTTGTTGTGTTTATCAAAAATTCATCATCAATGAAAACAAATTGTAAACTTCATTTTTGTGTTTTTAGACAGTGATTGTATTTTTGAAATTATAGTAGAGTAACTAAAGCAAATTACTAGGGAACCCGGCCGAACAGCTCTGATTTTGACGATTTTTTTTTTCAAACGTAGGTAATTAAAAATACTTTAAAGTCTATAGATTAAAAATTGCCGGTGTTGCCGTATTGCTTTTTAAAATTAAAATTAAATTTTTTTTTAACAAAACCATTTTTTTTGCTTAAATTTCATAAAACAAATGATAGCAAAAGATTCTCTAGGTAATTTAAGGAAAATATATAAAAGGGAGTAAGGGACAATCTTCCATCGTTTAAGCGATAAATGCAATTTTCTAACATTCTGACCTTAAACACAAAAAAAAATATTTTGAAAACAACGGCAACACCTACAATATTTTGAAATACATTTTTAAAAAGCCAGAAGCTCATTCTTATCTCTTAAATTTAAATCCACTAAATTTGATCAAGACTTTTTGAAAAAATGGTCCTCAAACTCAGAATTTAAAAAAAAAAAATGTTATTAAAAAAATTTTAAATGACTTTTTTCCAAACTTTTTCTAATAAAATATGAATTTATTTAAAAAAAATGTTTGGCCATAAATATTATAAGTTGAATTTCGAAGCAAAAAAGGTAAAATATATCACACTTTTGAAAAAAAAAAAATGAAAAATGATTTCAATTTCAATGGTTTTTTTTTATTAAAACTGAATTTTTGCATTGAAATAATTAATTTTGTCAAAGAATGTGGTAAATAGGAACTTTAAATTTTTGCTATTTAACTTTCAACAGTAAGGGTTATTAAATGAATAAAAAATAATTTTATGTTTAGATGTTGAACTTTAAAAAAAAAATAAGTTACATTTTTTTTCAAAACTTTTATTAAAAAAAGTTCTTCGAAAATGAAATACTTTTTAATTTTTTTCATAAACTGTAATACATATTGACATTTCCTTTTATAATTTAAAATCATAATAAATGCGGCCATAAAAATTTGAAAATAAATGCATTTTATATTACGACCAAGTTTAAAAAACGACATGTTAAAATTTTTTCAATAATTTTTTTTTTCAAAAATCTGAGTTCAATTACCATTCTTTCAAAAGCCGTCAATTAATAAGAAAATTGTATCTATCGCTTGAACTATGGAAGATTGTCCCTCACTCCCATATATTTTTTTTCCTTGAATTTCCTAGACAATCTTTTGGCATCAATTAATTTATAAAATTTAAGAAAATTTTTTGAAAAAAATTTGTTTTTATTCACAAAAATCTTCAATTAAATTTAAAAAATCAAAACGGCAACACCGGCAATTTTTAATCTATAGACTTTAAAGTATTTTTAATTACCGACGTTTGAAAAAAAAGATCATCAAAATCTAAGCTGTTCGGCCGGGTTCCCTAATATAGCCAATTTTTGAGCTTTAGTTACTCCACTAAAAACAAATTATTGTAAACTTCATTTTTGTGTGTTTTAGACAGTGTTGGTATTTTTGAAATAAGTAATAATTTTTTGTGTTAATAAATATTTACTTTTTGTTTTCTAAAATAAATGTTTTAATCCATTTTCAAACTTACTTAAAATATTTTGGAAACTAACTTCCCCATTAATTTGCTGCACATTACCGTTTTTGAAAAATTTATAAGACTTCGTTTGAAAGACAAAAATATAATATAAATATTTGACATTTGAAATTTAATAGAAAAACACACAAACACAAAAAAAAACAGAATGAGTGAATCCTTGAGTGAAACCAATCGAAAACGACATTAAACTCTTTATGTCAAATTCTTTGATGATATTCTTAGAAAGTAGGGAACTAATTAGGTCAAAAATAATAATTGTTGTGAATTTTTGAATTGTTCGAATGACGTTAGGCAGTCTTAGAAGATGGATTTCTGTCCAGGTTGAGGCCGTGATAGTAAAATAGGTTTTTATGAAGCTTTTATAAATTTTGAATTTAAATTAATTTAACGAATAAAAAAATAATGAAAATTATGTTTATTTTAAGTTGAGTGTTTGAGTAAAAAAATTAGCAGTATAATCATGCTGTGATTTTTATAAATGTCAGTAAACATCGACCAAAATTTTGCGTCTAAGTATGTGTAAGACAGCCTCTAACTGATGAGCCAATTGTCGTACATGGGCGAAACGCTTTGGAACTTTAAAAAATCGAATTCAACTAATTTAGCTTATAAAAATTGGTGACTTAAGATAGATTGTATATTGCGGTTGAATTTGACAAAATCTGACTTTGATAATGACAGGGTGATAACAATAACAGTAAGGGCACTGTTGTGAGGAGTTTCCACTAATTTAGAACTTGATAAATTAGTTTGTCAGGCCTTCACGGAGAAAAAAGAGCGCTCCTAAAAACAAGCAGATTCTGACTTTCATCATAAAATAAACGGACAAATCTTCTTAATTTCATCAACATAAATTAAGTGGAAGCAGTTAATAAAAAAAATGAAAATGACCAACGACGGAGTCGCACGTACTTGCTCTTATGGTAAAAGTTTCTTAGAATGTCAAATTAATTTTTTTTATTAATTTCATAAGAAATGCGAAAAAGGCATTCGAAATAGTTAAACTGAAAATGCCATTTAATTTTTTGTATAATAAAGAATTTTTAGATTTTGTTTTTCAAGAATGGTACCGTTTTAGGTATTATTTTTTTCTTAAATTAAAAATTCAAAAATTTTTCAAAAAAAATGTTAAGTACGCAATTTTTAAATCAAGATAACGGTTGTATTTCAGGTACCGTTAATAACGAATCAAAATATATTTTTGCTATCTCAAAAGTAAGACGTTAGATGCCAAAATACAAATTTTTTTTAATAAAAATCGTTAGAGCCGTTTTTTGAGAACAACAAGCTTTTTCATTTTGGTCATATGGCAACTTCCGTTAATTTTTGTTCTTAAAAAATTTTCTCCTGTGGGGAATCTCCATCAGCCTATTTCACTGTTCCAAATAAGTATGATAAACTGCAACTAAAGCTGAAGTCTAACGATAATTTTAAAATTGTATGTTTTAGCGGTTTGTTTAAATGAAAATTCATATTTAACTGAAATAAAGTTCACCTTTAATTTAACTATATTTAAGCTGTTTCCACTTATTTTAAGCCGAAATCGTATTAATTTAAGAGGGTGGCATAAGGGTTTTAAGCAATTTGGTACAATTAAAATAAACTGATATAAATCGTGCGATAATTTTTAAATTCTTAAACAATTAATTTATATCTTGTTTCTGAAAATTAATGCAATGTTTCTTATATATCTCAACCAAATATTTAACACTGAAGACAATAAATTGATTACAAATTACAGTTCAAAAGGAATCGCTTTTCATTTGATTCGTTTACACTTAAAAATATAAAAATAAAATTCAATTTCCAAGCACCACCATCATCGTTTTTTATAATGATTGTGATGTGTGACAAAGAGCACAAAGTGTATTTGATATGTCCTCAGTATATAACTGTTAAAGTAAATCGATTTTCGCAACTGCAACTATCGAATTCTAAAATTGCATTGTTAAACTATTTCCACCATCAACATCAAGGATCAGATCAGATAATAACATGATAACAACCAAACGATGAGGACACGCACAACACACGGGCCAACTTGAAAACATACACGTTTCACAATGGTCGATACACAGTACACTGAACTATTACTCTTCTTGTTCTTCTTCGTCTCTACCAAAATGTAAATGTCAGCATTTGTATTGTTTGTTTGCACATCTCTGCAATCTTATATCGATGGATGTGTGCTGGAATGAAAATCTTTTACAATGAAATTCAAATTGAAAATGCAATCAAGAAATCGGCACATACTCAGTAATATGTGTGTGTGTGGGGAGTGTAAGGACCTTCACTTACCTCCTAAATAATTTGGACTTGAAAGGTTTTTTTTTTTCATTTGATTGAACTTATTTGAAAAGTTTCGGGTTATTGAATTCCAAAATTGTCTGTATTTTTTAGAAAACGAGGAAATGAATGTAGTTTTTTCTACCTATGCCAAGGCAAGACAGCCTGAAAAAAAAAACCCAAGAAGCAACAGAACTTCCTTGACTATATGTTGTACAGAAGAACACACATGAAGTTAGTGAATATAGTGATGCGATATGTTTGTCATGTGAGTTACTCGAATTTAGATTCGATTCGAATTACTATACCCAGATAGAGCAAGATCCCAGGGCCGCCAGACATTACTTATTTTCTCAAGAAAAAAATGTATGGAATTACGTAGTGCTAGGACATACTATTAGTGAATGGATACTGGCTATCTTGTGCCGACGGCCATTTTACCACTAACAGGTGCTAAAGGTACGAAAAATACGTTGTTAGATTTCTTATTTTCTCAAGGCTGATTTTTATATATGATACTCAGGGAACTAATACATTAATTTTTGTAAGCTGCCAGACCCGTCGGATGGGCCTAACACCTTGCCAGACACGCATTTTAGTATACGGGAAAGTTAGATTTTGTTATATGGAGGTCTGGGAAAAAATTTATAACACATTTTGACTTCAGGACTCGAAAGAGTATCAAGACACGAGTCGAAAACCACATTTTGAACAATCGCATCTAGAGTCATTTGGCCGCCATTTTGTTTTTTTAATAAAAATTTCAATTTTTCACATAACTCATGTATTTTTGAATCTACAGAAAAAAAATGTATTGCAAACTTGAAGATAATTTAATTTACTACAATATATGTTAAATTACTTTTTTCGATTATACCTTCGGTTTAAGAGTTAGGGTGTTTTTTTTTTGAAACCATATTTTCGTCATATCTCTTTTATTTGCGCTTTTTTGAAAATTAACTTGAAGTAAAAGTTGTAGATCTTTTTATTACCTTCAATTATTACATTAACGGTTTTTCGATTTGACAGTCCGTTTTTGATCTGTAGGAAAAAAACTTCAAAAAGGTTGCAATTTTTTAATATAGGAAAAATGTTCTAATACAGGGTAATTTGCATTAGATATAACAACAACCTAGGCGTGTAGGTTGCACTCAGACAAGAACAAAATCGTATAACTAACACTGCCAGACCCATTCCGACAGCCATTTTTTTTGCCAGACACCTTAAAGCTTTGAAAAAAATAGTTTAACTTTACTTATTTTCTCAAGCTTCATTTTTATATATGATACTCAGGGAACTAATTCAATAAATGTTTGTAAGCTGCCAGACCATCGGATGGGCCTGACACCTTGCCAGACACGCACAAATGCTCGCTATGTGTATCAGCGCCAGCGCAGCGTGAGCATGTTTGTAAAGAAGTTTTATAACAAAGCTTCGTTAGATTTGTTATTAATAACACTGGTTTACAAGGGTTTTGTTGCCGAAACAAAAATATACTTTTCTGAAGGTTTTCGGTGTGCTAAACTCGAATCCAAAGTCAAAAACTACTAATAGACCGAGAGCCCACAGCAAATTTTGGGAGTGGAGGTATAACCAAATTGTGAGTATGCAGTTTTATAGCCTTATGCGTTCTAATAACGAATTCAAAAGTCTGGCAGCTTTAAATCGCGGCTTTATATGATTTCCGGGGGGTTAAAAAACGCGAGTTTTCCAATTAATATGAGTAAACTAAGTAAGCAAAAATTCACATTCTGATAATGAGGAATGATGCTCTGTCATTTCCCCTAAGCCTCAATACTTCAATCTCGGTGATACGACAAATAGTAATCAAGATATAAGCTTTTTTAATTAACAATATCAGCTCTCTTCTTGGAGAGTTTTGAATTCAAAATAACAAACAAAATATTAAACAGAAAAGTCTCCAAAACAAAGCCGCTCAAAAAGCTTATATCTTGAGTTCTATTAATCGCATCGCCAAGATTGATGTCTTCAGGCTTAAGGGAAATGACAGAGCATCAGTTGCTGTATAAAGAGTATGAAATAGTTTGAATTTAGCCTACTAATATGAATTGGAAAACTCACATTTTTCAACCCCCTGAAAACAATATAAAGCCGCGATTTAAAGCTGCCAGACTTTTGAATTTGTCATTAGAACGCATAAGGCTATAAAACTGCATACTCACATTTTGGTTATACCTCCACTCCCAAAATTTCTGTGGGCTCTTAGACTATAATAAGCTCCCGTATTTTGTATAAGGAAAATTGTTTGAGCATATATAGTAACGATTTCTATAAGAACTGTTTTCCATCTTTCGATACCTGTTTAAATCTTTTCAATATCTTTTGTATTGTCCGAGTTTCTTAAACTGAAGTAAGTGGGTTTGGCTTCATATATCATAAAGAAGATTATGACTGAGGATATCTCGGTCAGTTAAAAAGATATCGTAAAGATTTAAACAGATTTAAAAAGGTGGTAAATAGTTCCCTGAGTATCATATATAAAAATGAAGCTTGCGAAAATAAGTAAAGTTAAACTATTTTTTTCAAAGCTTTAAGGTGTCTATCAAAAAAAATGGCTGTCGGAATGGGTCTGGCAGTGTTAGTTATACGATTTTGTTCTTGTCTGAGTGCAACCTACACGCCTAGGTTGTTGTTATATCTAATGCAAATTACCCTGTATTAGAACATTTTTCCTATATTAAAAAATTGCAACCTTTTTGAAGTTTTTTTCCTACAGATCAAAAACGGACTGTCAAATCGAAAAACCGTTAATGTAATAATTGAAGGTAATAAAAAGATCTACAACTTTTACTTCAAGTTAATTTTCAAAAAAGCGCAAATAAAAGAGATATGACGAAAATATGGTTTCAAAAAAAAAACACCCTAACTCTTAAACCGAAGGTATAATCGAAAAAAGTAATTTAACATATATTGTAGTAAATTAAATTATCTTCAAGTTTGCAATACATTTTTTTTCTGTAGATTCAAAAATACATGAGTTATGTGAAAAATTGAAATTTTTATTAAAAAAACAAAATGGCGGCCAAATGACTCTAGATGCGATTGTTCAAAATGTGGTTTTCGACTCGTGTCTTGATACTCTTTCGAGTCCTGAAGTCAAAATGTGTTATAAATTTTTTCCCAGACCTCCATATAACAAAATCTAACTTTCTCGTATACTAAAATGCGTGTCTGGCAAGGTGTTAGGCCCATCCGACGGGTCTGGCAGCTTACAAAAATTAATGTATTAGTTCCCTGAGTATCATATATAAAAATCAGCCTTGAGAAAATAAGAAATCTAACAACGTATTTTTCGTACCTTTAGCACCTGTTAGTGGTAAAATGGCCGTCGGCACAAGATAGCCAGTATCCATTCACTAATAGTATGTCCTAGCACTACGTAATTCCATACATTTTTTTCTTGAGAAAATAAGTAATGTCTGGCGGCCCTGGGATCTTGGACTAAGACAAGAGCACACCGATATCCACTCAACCCATTTTATTCCCATCCATATCCATCCAATTGTTGCTTATTTTTTGGATTACAGATGAATACATTTCAATTGAATTCTTCACATGCAATAACATATTTTGCATGCCAAGACTACCAAGTAGATTCATTCAAATTTTATATTTGGTATCCAAAGAATAACCATAGAGTATGAGAAGTAGTCCAGTCAAGTTATACTTTTGCTGAGAAATAATTCGCAACTGCAATTCGTACCTAAAATATGAAAGTACACTAGTACAGGAACTAAACCCCCCATTTTCCGAACAAATGTCTGGACGACTTTGGCCGCCATTTTGTTTTGAACAGTTTTGCGACTATCGCTTGTAGTTCGGCTAGTTTTGGTGTTAGAGAAAAATGTTATGAGACAAACTTGTAGTAAATTTTATTTCCCACAAAATATATTTTATAACTTTTTACTCTAAAACCCACCATTTAGGAATTATAATGAATTTCGTAAAATGCTATGCTTACTTTTTTTTTATATGCACCATAACTTTTTATTTTAAATTTTTATCAAAAAATTGTTGTTATAAAAATTGAAGAACTATTAATTAACTATGTTTTTCTCATATAAGGTTTTTTTGTCCGACGTACCGTTCCCTCACTAGAACGAAAAATCAATAAAAAAAATTAGAAAAAACAGGGTGAGGGGAGAGCACGATAACTATGGCGCTGAGATTTGATAACTGTATTTTGTAGAAGGGTTCAATACAAGTATTTTTTACTTTGGGAGGGGGGGTCTATCTAACCCCGTTTAGGCGGGAGGGGAAATTTTCTAAAAAAACAACCTAATGTTAAAAAATATATTAAAAAACAAGGATATTTTTTTCAAAAACCACAATTAAAGGATTTATTTTAATTTTTAAATAGTGTTATTAAAATAATAGTTTTTGAAATAATCGATCTCAAAGTTAAAATTAGCGAAACAAATTAAAAAAAAAACACATTCAATACTATTTTTGTCATGACCATTAATTTCAATACAAAATTTACTATTAGGTACAATAAAACTACCTTGGCTGATTTTCTGTCAAACACTGAAAACCGTATATTTAATGACTTCTAGTTTTTGAGAAAATTAAAAAAAAAAATACTTTTTTATCAGATGTTATATTTAAAAATTAAAATAAATCCTTTAATAGTGGTTTTTGAAAAAAATATCCTTCATAACTCTTAGTGTTGCCGTTGTTTTTTAATATATTTTTTAATATTAGGTTGTTTTTTTTAGAAAATTTCCCCTCCCGCCTAAACGGGGTTAGATAGACCCCCCTCCCAAAGTAAAATATACTTGTATTGAACCCTTCTACAAAATACAGTTATCAAATCTCAGCGCCATAGTTATCGTGCTCTCCCCTCACCCTGTTTTTTCTAATTTTTTTTATTGATTTTTCGTTCTAGTGAGGGAACGGTACGTCGGACAAAAAAACCTTATATGAGAAAAACATAGTTAATTAATAGTTCTTCAATTTTTATAACAACAATTTTTTGATAAAAATTTAAAATAAAAAGTTATGGTGCATATAAAAAAAAAGTAAGCATAGCATTTTACGAAATTCATTATAATTCCTAAATGGTGGGTTTTAGAGTAAAAAGTTATAAAATATATTTTGTGGGAAATAAAATTTACTACAAGTTTGTCTCATAACATTTTTCTCTAACACCAAAACTAGCCGAACTACAAGCGATAGTCGCAAAACTGTTCAAAACAAAATGGCGGCCAAAGTCGTCCAGACATTTGTTCGGAAAATGGGGGGTTTAGTTCCTGTACTAGTGTACTTTCATATTTTAGGTACGAATTGCAGTTGCGAATTATTTCTCAGACCTCCATACAACCAAATATAATTTGACTGGACTAAAGGCTTGAGAGAAAATTGAAAGATAAGAAATTGATAACCAAACGCTGCAGACAAACAATAACAACGACCAAAAAAATGACAGTAAAATAAACATAGAAATTTTGATTGTTTGTTATTAGTCTGTCAAGAGTAAGAAAATTCTGATTGATGCACATTGGAAATTTTGACAAACAACTTGTCATCAATTTTTTTGATGGAATCTAATGATTAGATACAGATTGAATATTTTTTTTTTTAAATTTATCTTACTCGTGTATTTTCTGAGATGAATTACAGATTTTTTGGGAATTTTGAAAAATAATGTTTACAATTTGTCAAGCTACCTCTCCAGTATTTGTTTTGTTAGATTTAATTTAAATGTTCTTGTAGATAATGAGGATTTTTTTTTTCAGTACAAGTAATTTGAAAAGAAAAAAACAGCTTAATGTTACTGACATAAAAATGTCCCATAATTGGCCATTTCGGATAATGACTCATTTATTTTGGTGACTTTTACGAACACTGCAATTTTTCTACATTTAAGCTAAGTTCGATACATTTGTTTTATTTAAAATGCACAAAAATTAATTTCATCAAATACAAAAAAAATGTATTCCGGTAAAAGTGCAACAAGTTTATTAAATACAAGGTAGTTGATTATTTAAACCACCGCTGCACCACGTCCGCGCCATTTTAAAAATTGACTCTCCGGACTCTGGCGTTCAGCCGCTCAGCACCTGGCTACAAAAAAAAATCCTTACTAACTTCAAATTTTATACGAAAAATCGGTTTGTTTCAAATATTTTAATTTTAATTTTAAGTTTGAAAAGAATTTTTTTTTTTTTCAAACATTCAAGCCTGGTACGCTGCTCGCGCTAAAATTTAGCTGAGATAAAATTCCCATACAAGTTATCGATAACTTGTATGGGATCCATTTTATCTCGGCTAAAAATTTTCGATAATTTGTATGGGAGCTAAAATTTAGCGCGAGCAGCGTACCAGGCTTCATCAGAAAAATTTGAACATTTTTGTAAATGCCGGGAGCAGATTTCTTGCGTCAGAGGTAACCCATTCATATGAATGTCAGAGGTAGTCTGGGTCATGGTGATGACGAATACCTTAGTCTGCCTGCATTTATTTGGGGCGTTTTCGAGAAAAAGCGCATCAAAAGTACCATTTTTCTGAAAATCGATTTAGTGAGGGTAACCACTTAAAATTTATAGATAACCAACGCCACATACTCACTGATAACAAATATACCAATGGCAGACATTTTAAGTGGGGCCAAACCCTCGGCAGACGGTTTCGAAAATGCATAGTTTTTCTGAAAATTGTTTTTGTTTTGAGACGGAAAAAGTGTGTGAAAAAAAATATTTACGTACATGCTTTGAACATTTAATGCTTAAAAACATTACTGCTTAAGAAGATATGTGACGGCAAAGTTGAAGTTTCATTTTTTGTTGGTTATTTCTAGTTGTTGTCGTAAAAACATTTGTTGGAAAAATTCAGATTCCTACTCAGCAGCATAACAGCATAATATTAGCCACTAAATTAAATTACATAAGAAGTTTCCACTTTAATTACAATTTGGATGAACTGAAAATCGGATTTTAATACCATAAAATATTGTATTATTTTTTATTTCCTAAAACGCCCATAAATACAGAACAAAATATGATATTGTTGCTAAGTAGATGCACCATGCACCATATTTAATTTTAAGGTGCTTCTCTTGGAATTAATAGCTTTAAACAATTGAAAACATAAAAGTAGAACTTTTTTTCCTGAATATTTATTAGGGTGCTTCTTAAAAATCAATTTTCGAAATTTTAATGGGACACCCTTTTATTTTGTTCTTCCTGCCTTAAATATAAATTGGGTACAATTTGGTCCATTTTAAACATGTTCTAGGGGTCGCTACCACAATTCAAAGTTTTGAAAAATACACCAAATTTTGTTTTTTTTTTTTTCTCAGAAAATTTGAAAATTTGTAATCAGAATTAAGTACTTTATATTAAATCTTTAACTGTTCTGAAAGAAATTTTGATAAAAATGCAGCCGAATAAAAATTAAGCTTAATTTTGAATATTTTTGAATTTCACATTTTTTTTGTGTTATTCTGTAGAATAGCTAGGTTAGGTTAGGTTAGGTTATATGGGCTGACAGTTGATTTTGTTACCGTCACACTTAGATCAATGTAGATCCCTTGTGATACCCTGAAGTATTGTAACTTCATGAAAAAGTGTTAACCTATGAATGCTATGGTTGTTCGAGCCATTTGGAGGACTTGACAAAGTTCAGTAGGCTATTGCCTGAGAGTTCCGATAGTTCTTCTAATTCATTAAAGAAGTAGTTTCCTAAGAATTTTTTTCTAGTGCGACAGAGTGCTGGGCAGTGACAGAGGAAGTGAACAGTGTTTTCCTGTTCGTCCTCATTACCGCAGCCTCTGCATAGATCATCCGTACTTAGCCCCATTTTCTTTTTGTGGTATCCTAGTAGGTTATGTCCCGTTAAGACGCCTATTAGGGATATTAAGGAAGGTTTACTAAGTAGTAAGATCTTATTTGATTTTTTCTGGTGTGACCGCAGGTTTCAAGGAGGTTCCATCTTTCATTGGTTTTTTGAGAAATCTTGTTGACGATATTTCGCTTTATTTCACATTGTGGGACTCTGATGTTATGGTCTATGAGAGAGGGATCAAGAACTGAGCCCTCCCTTGCAAGCTCATCCGCTTTTTCGTTGCCGAACACATCACTGTGGCCGGGAACCCAGCAGAGTCTTACATTATGCTGTAGAATAGCTAACTGAGGGATCTTTCTTAGTTGAAAAATTCAATGATTTTATCTGATTGTTTATGAGCCTATTATCTTTATTCGACAGATAGTTAACTGACTGTTTATTAGAAGATTGAAAAATCAAGTTTCGTTGAAATTGATCTTTTTTTTTACTTAAATCTTTTGTGAATGGTAGCGACCCTTTAATTTTAATATTAAAATCGGAAAAAATACTATATACTATGCTTATATGGTAGAACATAATGCAGAGGTGTCCCATTAAAAAATCGAAAAAAAGATTTTTTCGACCATATAAGAAGTACCCTAATATTTATATTATTTAAAAATTCTGAAAAAAATCTGAAAAAAGTCTGACAGTAATCTTGAACCAAGGGGAGATCAAGAGAACCGCTAAAAATAGCAACAAATTGCTTACAATCGAATGTGTTGGAAATAAAAATCGGTATAATTTTTGTCTTCTAAAAACTATAGAACTTCATGGTGTCTTACTTTCGTTGGGCGCCAGTTAACTAAAAATTTAATTTTATTATTTAAAAATTGCTATTTATAAAACAAAACTAGAAGCATTATAATACGAGTTGATCATTATAGATTTTTGAAGTTAGCAACTGCTCAAAAGCTAAAAATAATTGACAAGTAGTCTCAAAACTTAAAATCAAGCCTTTCACAACTGTTTATTATAATGTAACTTTGTACTTGTATTATTACCTATATGATTTAAACCATTTCACAACTAAATGACCTTCAGAATTGACATTGACAACGATTATAAATAAAAAAAAAAACGAAAACGCAAAATGTCAATCTATCTAAAAGTTAAGGTCTTCAATCTATAAGAAACAATCTTCTTTAAGCTTCCGTTAAGAGTTATTTAGGTTCATTGCTGATTCAACTGACTGCCCATCAATGACAAATTGATTGTTGTTGTACGTCTGCTTCGTTTTACTGTGGTATGACTTTTTCTTGTAACTCAATATCTGAAAACTGAGTATTGTATCTTTTTGCTGCCTTACAAACACAGTTATTTCTTATTTCAATTCTCTATAATTTACCGTAATCACATGGTGACGTGCTGTTGATTGCATAAATTGTTCTTGAGTTGGTCTGGTTACTCCTCTTTGAATTTATTTATTTATATATTTTTTTTTTTTTTTTTCAACATTTCTTGTGTATTTTCTCTCCGTTTTGGTAGCCAATTAAAATCTCATAAAATATTATTGTGAACTACCACTTAGCATGCATAAGCTTATATGAGCATAAAACATGCAGCCAGATGCCTTTTTTTCGTCTAACTGTTTGTGTGTGTTTTCGGGGGCGCTACTTTTTGTTTTCATGCTAAATTTAATCTTTGAGATCTTTATATTCGTGTGGCTTTAGTGGGGGGTACACATTTGGTATAAAATGCGTTTTTTGTTTTGTTTTCTGGTAAAGAAGACGTCTGTCGCGTCGTGTAGTTGTGAAAATAATACATGTCACCTGTCACAATAAAATCATGGATCTTATGATGGGACTGGCAATAGTTTGTTTTTGAGACTTACTTAACGTATTCCCAAGTCATAACTGTTTCTGCACGCCTACACCTTGGTGAAATTTAATTTTTAATCCAAGTTACTATAATATATGTTCGTCTGATGAAGGTAGCTGAGATGTAGTGGAAGTGGGTGGAGAAATTGCATTTTGCAATTGCAAGATTAATCGCTAAATAATCTTGTGGATTTCTCGATAAAAATCTCTTAGTGACATAAAATTATTCATGTGCGAATTGGTTTTGTTATTTTGTTTTGATGATTATTTTCTTATATACCTTTTCTCTTATTCATTTATTTAAAAATAATTATTTCAAGTTGCGTGCCACTTCACACAATTTAATGACAAGTATTTTGCGAGAGTGTGTTGTACTTGAAATTAAGACTCTCTTGTATTCAAGGTGAATGCTGATTATTATGGAGACAACACACTATTCGAAACATAGAAACTTTGTTGTAATTGTCGATGTGATGTATAGAAAAAAAGTAAATAATTTGTCGCCTTTGTGAGCAGTCAACCATTAAGGTACAATATTACCTTATGTAGTTATGTACATGAAGATAATAGTTAACCAATTTGTTTGAAGATTTTACTTGAAGTATCTTCAATTTCGAAATTGTTTTTAAATTTTTAAGAGACTGACGTAAGAGCAATCAAAGATGACTCAATTCGAGGTATTACTCGATCGCTGTGTTGTATATATTTGGTCATCAAATTAAGGATGTGACGCAATTTTTGAAATTCGAATTAAATTAAAATGAGCGTCTTTAAAGTCGTTTTAATAAAAAATAACAATTTTGCTTTTATAAAGCTTTACAGAAGCAAAAATAGTATCTGTAAAGCTTTATAGAAGCAAAATTGCCATTTGGGCTGCTGCTAGCTTAAGCCCTTTGAAAAAGTAGTATTTTTTTTTTAATTGCCTAAATTATTTTCCTTGAATACAATTTAAAGTTTGTATATAGTGAATTTAAGTACAATTTATTAATATACAAATTTAATTCACTTACAAAAAAAAAAAACTCCATTTTCATTTTCTAACAATGTTTACTCATATTTTGTTCGCAACCAAAACTCTTACACTTATTTATACCTTTACCCTGTTGAAACCATTTTCTATTTCCTAAATAACACTTTAAACAATTTGTTAACATCAAAAACCCCTAATCCCCATGACACGAGAAAATGAAAAATAAAACCCAAAAAATCTCTTCGTCGAAATATTTTGTGTGCTATTTCCTCATGGAATTTCCTATACAAAACGTATATAAACGTGAACAAACAAAAATAAGAAAGAAAAAAAAAAATAAAATTTCCATGACTTTCAAAATAATATAATATCACCTCTCTATTACACTGGACATTGCCTTTAGCATAAACAATGTTCAGAAGATATAAATATATGTGTTTGTGTACATATAAATAACAATGATTCCTGCCACTCTTTGCCAATTTATATGCAAAGCAACAACTTGTAAATCACATTTTCCAACCCCCCTCTTCATATAGTTTTATTAAATTTTTGTCTTTCGCCGAAGAGGAAAAAAAAGGGATTCGGTTCATTTTTTGTTTGGATATCATATTCCCTCGCTCTACCTAGGTAACAATCAAATAAAAGTATTGGCAGGTACGGATATGAGTTTTCTTTAAAATAAAAGGGGTCATTTTCGGCAATACTACCAATACTAATAAAAGTTTATAAATGCATAAGATCCTTACTAACAAGAACACCGTTTTATTTATATTCTTAAGAAAACAGATATTTAGGACATTTTATCAATCTATTTTCAACAAAAATTACACTTTTAAGAACTTGATTTTTGTACAGTTTTGAACGTTACCAACTGACTTAAAATGCTAAAAAGGCATCGACTCAACGAAAGTATTGCTTGGGTGCCCTTTGCTGATTTTTTTTTTATCAAAATCCCGTAATTTTAAATCTAGAAAGTTTAGGAATGCAAAAACTCAGAACCCCGAAACACACAAAATTTCAAGAATTTAGAATCTAGGTTTCGAAAACACAAATTCCTTAAAACCATAAACGATGCTTCAGGTCCATCTTGGTCACAGTTTATACACTGAAATGGTTAATTTAAAAACTTGAATCAAAATTGAACTAACTTACAGTTATAAGCATTATTTAATATCATATCGTACAGAATCAATTGGTCTGATGAATTAACTAGAAATTTAACATTAAGTTTTTTCTAATGAAAAATAGGCACTCATACGCCACAGTGACCCATGTTAACACCAAAATTTTGAATTTCAAATTCTTTGAAAAACATACCGAAGAATATTCTTAAAACTTTGTTTTCAGTATTTAAATTAAAAATAATTAAAAAAAGAAACATTTTTGGATTTAAAAAAAAATCTAATCAAACATTTTGTTTCGAAAATAAGTGTTTTGAAAACTGATGGATTTTCTTATAAATTTGTTTTTTTTTTTTTATTAATATTTTCTTTATTTTAAAACTCTTTTAAAATTTATTTTTTTTTTATGTAGGTATTTATGTAGTTTTTTTTTGTATAGGAAGTCTCGATCAAATTTGTAATTGTTTTTTCAATTTTTTTTACAAGAAATTAAATTGGAAGTTAAAACCATTAAAAAAGATATTTTTTTAATTTTAAAAACAATTTTTATATTATTTCTTAAAACTATTTGTTTTTACATTGTTAAATTATTTTAATTTAAGTAACCAGAGATACCAATTAAACACGGCTCAAGTTTTATTGAATTTTTTTTACCATAGTTTAAAAACTTCTAAAAAAATGATAAAATAACCTTTCAGATTCTTGTTCGAAATAAAATTTAAGGGGCACCACTATAGGATTTCTTTTTTGACTGGTTTTTGACTGCGTAAACGGTTCTAACAATTTTGTTAAAAAAATTAATTAGTTTTTACACAAAGTCTATTTTTTAATGAAAAAAACAAAATTTTCCTGTCCTGCATTTTAGTTCATATAGCTTTGCTCATGAAGATTAAGTATATATTTTTATTTTTATTCAAGTGGACATTTTATTCTGTTGGAAGTTTTTTGCTACACCTTCTTACACAGCTTCTAAAAAAAAGAAAATAGTTCTCAAAAAACGTTTTTTTTTTTTTTGAGAATCTAGACTGCACTAACCTTTCAACTCAACTTCCATTATAGTCTAAGATCCCACCGCTCGATTTTGGATATATCTGGTTTTTTTTTTTCGATGAAATGTACATCATATTCAAGGAAATTACGCAAAGATTACAAAAAAAAAGAGTGTGTGTACACATGTACACGCGACTGAAGTTATACTTCTCATTCGGTATATGTAAATGAATTTCGTTTGATATTTTTAACTTCTATTATTAAATTAATTAATCCACAATTCGTTTTTTTACATTTTTATCAAGTGAACAATGTGAACAATAAATTAATTCTTTCATCCTCCTTGCGTCCATGTAGTTTTCAATTTATTCTGTGAAATTAACTCATGTTGTGCGGTTCAGAACGTACGGTATATGCTTAACGAAAGTAAATGAATTGCTCATAAAATGTGCGATATGGTTATTTTATGAGAATTGTGTGTGCTTCAGCACTAGTAGTAGCAATATGGAACTTGCAGGGTTGCCACAAAGCTCAAAAGTTAGCTGAGCTCAGCTCAAATTTTGAGCTAGCTCACTTTTGAGCTTTGTACCATAGCTAAGCTCATTTGAGCTGAGCTGATGGTTGAGCTGAGCCGTTGGGTGAGCTGAGCTGTCGGTGAGCTGAGCTGAGCTGTTGGGTGAGCTAAGGTAAAGTGAGCTGAGCTGAGCTGTGATGGGTGAGAGGATATATTGATTTTTATTTGGAAAGTACAATGAAATATGAAGATATTTTAAACTTTTATAAAACACCATAGCTTAAGATGTTTGGTTCTAGTTATTAATGGAATTATTTTAACACATGGATATTTTTAAAAATAAGACAGATAATTTTTCGTGATCTTTTCTCTTGGTTTTTTTAATGCTAAATATAATTCTATTTTTTTAAGTAAAATATTTCTTTTTTTATCATAAAAAAAACTCCGGTACAATCCGGTTTTTCGATTTTTTTCAAAATTCCGAGAAAATCGCGTTTGAAAGTTGGGGTAAAATTTTGTTTCGAAAAACCCCCGTATCTTTGAACGCTCCTGGAAGCTAAACCGCTTGAGAGCAATTTTTGGGAGTGATGCTAAATGATAGCTTGTGTCATGGGCCTACGCTTTGCACATTGTCAGATTTTTAAAAAATCGCCTTCCATGTTAAACCGCCACATCATGCCTATTTTTTCAGAATCGTGCCTATTTTGTTTTTACTTTTAAGTTCTCCCGGTTTGAGAACGCGTGGACCTACAGGGATGGGAGTTGTACCCAAATGTAGGTTTGAGTCCCCGCTACCTTTTGGCATCAAAAATTTTATTTTCATTTTCTTCAAAATTCCGCGATATAGGCGTTGGAACGCTTTGATCTAGAGACAGGGGAGTGGTGCCATATGAAAGGTTATATTCTCAGCTACCCGATAGTGGTATAGTCCGGTTTTTCGATTTTTTTCATAATTCCGAGAAAATCGCGTTTGAAAGTTGGGGTAAAATTTTTTTTCGAAAAACCCCCGTATCTTTGAACGCTCCTGGAAGCTAAACCGCTTGAGAGCAATTTTTGGGAGTGATGCTAAATGATAGCTTGTGTCATGGGCCTACGCTTTGCACATTGTCAGATTTTTAAAAAATCGCCTTCCATGTTAAACCGCCACATCATGCCTATTTTTTCAGAATCGTGCCTATTTTTTTTTTACCTTAAGTTCTCCCGGTTTGAGAACGCGTCGACCTACAGGGATGGGAGTTGTACCCAAATGTAAGTTTGAGTCCCCGCTACCTTTTGGCATCAAAAATTTTATTTTCATTTTCTTCAAAATTCCGCGATATAGGCGTTGGAACGCTTTGATCTAGAGACAGGGGAGTGGTGCCATATGAAAGGTTATATTCTCAGCTACCCGATAGTGGGATAGTCCGGTTTTTCGATTTTTTTCAAAATTCCGAGAAAATCGCGTTAGAAAGTTGGGGTAAAATTTTTTTTCGAAAAATCCCCGAATCTTTGAACGCTCCTGGAAGCTAAACCGCTTCAGAGCAATTTTTAGGAGTGATGCTAAATGATAGCTTGTGTCATGGGCCTACGCTTTGCACATTGTCAGATTTTTAAAAAATCGCCTTCCATGTTAAACCGCCACATCATGCCTATTTTTTCAGAATCGTGACTATTTTTTTTTTACTTTTAAGTTCTCCCGGTTTGAGAACGCGTGGACCTACAGGGATGAGAGTTGTACCCAAATGTAGGTTAGAGTCCCCGCTACCTTTTGGCATCAAAAAAATTTTTTTTCATTTTCTTCAAAATTCCGAGATATAGGCGTTGGAAGTTGGGGCGCTCACTTTCAGCTCAGCTCAAATGAGCTAAGCTATGGTACCTAGCTCAAATTTGAGCTAAGCTGTGAGCTGAGCTGAAATGTGAGCTTTTTGCAACCCTGGCAACTTGCCAAATGTAAATTACCACATGCAACTTGCCACATGCAACTTGCCACATGTAACTTGCCACATGCAATTTGCCACAGGCAACTTGCCACATACAACTTGCCACACGCAACTTGCCACATGCAACTTGCCACATGAAACATGTTACTTGCAACGTGTTGTGTGTTTTATGTTTGCCGTACTGCGGCGTACTGCATTTTTAAATACTAAAGTACTGCCTACTTCAAAGGTAAAACGACAGCCCTGCTACCCAGGGTGATCGCGTCATAATCCCTTTGACATTCTTGTCAAAAAGTAAATTTTCATACCCACCCTCCCATAAGAAGTATAACTTCAAAAACAGGGTTGCCTGGTCACAGCTTGCCGCAACCCTAGGGTTGGCAGGTTTAAAGAGGTACACTTTTGGAGCAAATTGCATCCATCTTTTTTTTTTTGAAAATTCTAATACTAAATTAAAGCTTTATTATTCCTCTTTAAAATAAACTAGGGTTGGCACTCAAAATTTTGCCGCAAGTAGGGGTTGCCTGGCTTTGAATTTACAATTCCAAAAAATTACTAAAAATGAAAAAAAAAAATATCTAAAAACAACGGCAACACTTACAGTTATAAATAATAACTTGTTTAAAAGCTAGAATATCGCCCTAATCATAAAAACAAAGGTTTTTGAAATACCCAATTTTAAAGTCGAAATTTTGAGAAACAAATTTTAAAAACACATTCACTTATTATATTATCGTTAAAACTCATTCTAATGTTAAAGTCCTAACAAATATAGAAATAAAAAAATAGAAAAATTATATATTTGTTAAAAACAACGTAAAGTTATTCTTAAGACTCCATAATACTTAATGTTAAAGAATCGATAATATTTGATAGCAAGTTTTTTTCCATTCTCCTTTGAGGGATTTTTTGACCCATTTATACCCCCATTTTGAACGCACATGTGAATGGTTGATGATTGTGACTTTCACGGCAAACAACAGATAAAACATCAAATTTCATCTTATTTGCTTATATGAGAGTAGCATCCTTGGTTACAAATGTCCACCCATTTTAACTGGACACACTCTAAAAAAAAGAAAAAAATATCAAGATATAAAAAACTCTCACAAGTGAATACCAACAATCAAGAGTATTTTTTTTTCCTCCTGCCTTTTAACATAATATCAAATGAACGACCAAAAAAAAAAAGGATGAGCTTTACTTTCCCAGCAGCACACAACGCGTACAGGGTACAGGGATATAATAGTAAATTCATATCCTTCTCCTATTATAATAATTTAAACAACACTATGGCACAAGGTTGATGTAGTACACTGAACCATATAATATAATTTAGATATGCTTTTTCACAAAAGATTGGGTCGGTAGCAGCAAAACACAGGAACAAGATCCTAGCCATGCCATCGTCGTCGAAAAACACACAACTATAGATCTCCCTGCTTTTTTTTTTTTGCTGCCTTGTCTCCTCTTTTCTTGCCTCTAGCTGTGTGTAACCGGAATTCGAGGAGAACAATAAAATTTCCATTTTATGCCCACGCAATGTATATTTGGTGCGGTACGAAAAAGTATCTATACAAGCCATGATGGTGATGGTAATAGAACACGTCAAGGCAAGGCTCCTAACTCTGCATAAGGATATTATGCCAACACCCTTTAGAAATCTAAAACCCAGCCGAGCCGCCTCCTGCTCAACTGCCAACTTCTCTCTACCTCTGTCTCTTTGCCACCATCCGCCATCGTTCGTTTTGAAGAAAATTATTCGTTTGGTTCTTGAGAAATTGTCCGGACCTCTATGGGGGATAAATTCTTGAGTTCCCCTCGTTTACTGGAAATGCACGCGCAAGCAATTCAATACGTTTAGTTGGTACCTTGCTAATATATTGGATTGGCTTGTCTTAAAGATAAAGAGCTCCTAGAAAGGTCTTTCTGTGAGAAGGAGAATTGTAGAATGGGTTAGAAGCATGGACACTGCCATACCCACGCCACCATATCCTTGAAGAGTAAACCAGCTATAGTAAAAGGGTAAATTGTTTAGGGAGAAGAGAGGTTGTGTACATTGTACATGTACACATAATATAAACCCTTAAGGCAGCTTTGCATGGCTTTAAAACAAAACACTTCCTCCTATCCCTTGGGTTGCTATATTGTATGATGTGTATGCACGATAGTAGGTATATATTGATATTATGATGCTGACATCCTGGGAAATCATCGCATTGCCCCTAGGGACAATGACTTGTACGTTGTATTTGATCCTCTTGCAATGTGTGTTGTCTACAACTTAACAAGAAAAACAACAGTTTGTGAGGGATAGTTGCGGTTTGTTTGAATTCTTTTTGTTTTTTTCTTCTATTTTTACTATCCATTATTGTGTGGTTATTAGCTGGAAATTTCAATTCTGGGTAAGGGAAATAAAAGATTGAGATGGGGCTAGTGATAAATTGCTTTTGCTATTTTTATTTATTTATTTCTTTTTAAATTTGAAATTGTTCTATTAAAATTTATTTTTTAAATAGAAAGTAATTAATTTAAAGGAAATTACCAATCGATTTTTGTCGGGAATTATTTGACACAGTTTTGACTTTGGTATTCAGCGTTTTCATACATTTTTTATGTGGAAATTTTGTATAATTTTAAACTACCAGTTATAAACATACTTTAATATAATATCATACAGAACCAATTGGTCTGCTGCATTGGTTAGATATTAAACATTAACAGTTTCAATTTTGTTCTATAGAAAAAAAAGTTACGCATACACCACAGTGAACCATCTTTACATCAAAATTAAAAATTGAAAATCATTTGAAAACGAGCCGAAAAATGTTTTTAAAACTTTTATTTTGTCAAATAATATTTTCTTTTTGATAGCATACATAGTTTTTGTTTTGAAGAATGTTTGAAAACTAATTATAAAAACCATTTGAAATAAAAAACAAAGTTGAAACTGATATTAAACTGTATCTGTCAACTGTCAACTGTCATAGAACCTCACTAAACGATTTTTGTTTTGTTTTTTTTTTTTTGAAGAGAAAAAGTGTAATGACCTTAATTTTTAAATTAAATAAAAAGTTAAGATTAATTTAATTTTTTTTAATAAATTATTGGAACGATGGATTTTTTTCATAAATTGTTTCTTTTTTTTTTATTAATATTTCTTTTTTGATATTTGAGATTTATTTACATAAGAATATATAATTTCAGATTAAGATTAGTACCTTATAAGTTGTGATTTGCTTAAAATAATACAATTTTAATAACAAATCGAATCTTTTTAAATTTTTATATACATACATTTATTTTTTTTAACGTATCGAATACTTTTTTTTTGTCTTAAATTTGTTGTTTTTTTTTGTACAAGAAATTAATAAATAATATTTTGTACTTTAAAAACAATTTTTATACTAATTTCATTTCATTATGAATTTTGAAATATAAAGCAGTTTTGAGGTAATAATGGGTGATATGCATAAAAAATAGTAAATGCTTTTACTAGAGAATTTCCAAGTATATACTATTTTTCATATGCATAAAAATCAAGTAAATGCTGAAAATTAAGTAGGTATTTACTATCATTCATAGTAACTACTTTTTTGGATGAACTTTTTCAGTAAATACTTTATTCCGTATGCATAAAAACTAATAAGTACTTTTTTTCTTTAGGAATTACTAGAATTTTTCAAGGTTACAAAATACCAACTTGTAAATTTCATAGCATATACTTTTTTTATTTTAACACCGTATATGTAGCCGTGGATATAATGAATAGCAGTATTAAGTCACATTTTGAGGCAATCGGTTCTTGATATTTATTAAAATAGAGTTGTTGTTAATTTTTTTTTTCCAAATGGCAGAATTTGTACGTATTAATTCCCAAAAAGTCTATAAAGATCGAAGACCGGGTTTTGAATCAAATTTTAAACAACTTTATCGTTTTGAAAATAAGTGGATTGGTTAAGTGAATACTTTATTGGTAAGTAATTTCCAGTAAAATAAAAATTTAGAATTAGATTTTATTGTTTCCATACTTCATTTTACAACTTCTTTAACTTAATTTCTAGTTTCAAGTTCATATATATGTTCATTTTTATATTTTTTAATATACAATGCTGTAATTAAGTTCATTTATTTGTATATGGTTATATTTTTATATAAATCTGAATTATTAATTTACTTAATCTTTATTTTTTTTTTTTTTTTTTTTTTTACAATTTTTATATACAGTACTGTGTCTACTTCATTTATTTTTAATATGGTTCTTACATGAATATAAATTACTTGTTTTAATTTTTTTTTTTTGTTTTTTTTTTTTTTTTTTTTTTTTTTTTTTTTTTAGTAATTAAGTTATATACATTGAGATATTAAAGCTAGAAATAATAAAGAATTACACCTTGTGGCTATAAAAACCAGTAGCAAGTGTATTTACATCAATTTATAATTTTTAAATTAGAAATGAGCCGCAAAAAAAAATAAAAGAGTAAAGGAGAAAAACAAAAAATAAAAAATCAAAATATAGAGTTTAATCAGTATGCAACATGCAAGTGCTTTTCAAGATATAAATATATAATACTTCTAGAAAGAGGGAATGTAAACTTTGAGAGGATGCAAGCAATTAAAGAAAAAAAAAAACATTTAAAAATTTTAAAAAGTGAGACAGCAGTAATGATAAAATATTGGATTACAATTACGATATAACTTGTAGTAGAGTTTCCACCTCAGATCGAGAAAGCAACCAAATTTTTAATTTTTTTAAAAATATGTTACCTTGAGTAACCAAACTAGATAATTCTAGTGGTAACTTATTAAATATATGGGGTGCAATATTATTAAGAAAACGTCTAGAGTGCTCTTTGTTAACTCGAGGGACTACCATGTTAATATTACTTCTTAATGGATAAGCTTCGTTTCTTTTATAATTGATATTCCCACTTCTAATGAAAAAAATTGTAAGCGCTTTATAAATGAAAAGATAACGTAGTGGGAGTATTTTCAAAGATTGAAATAAGGGCAATGAGGACACGTATCTGCTTCTAAATAACATCAACCGAATGATTACTTTTTGAGCAACAATAATAGATGACAAGTTACTCACATAAGCACTTCCCCAACTTGCCAATCCATACTCTAGTCTTGATTGAACAAGTGAATAATAAATAGTTATTAGCAGGTTATTAGGGATCAATTTTCTAAGGTGATAAATTTTACTAATCGAAATGTATAATATTTTTTTTAAACACATTATATGGGACTTCCAATTAAGCTTACTGTCTATCATGACACCTAGATATTTGAACTCTTTCACAAACTCTAGAACAAAACAGTTATTCAAACAGTTTGTTTGTTGGCAACTGTTGTGGTGAAAGCATATATTCTCCAATACTAAATTGGAATTCGACAGTGAAAAACACATAGCTTTTGATTTAGAGCTCAATACCATCTGATGATAGTTGAACCAGTTACCGAGTAGAAGAAGATCATGATTTAATTGAATTTTTACATTTTCAAAAGAGTTTTCTGCATAAGAGAGGGCAAGGTCGTCAGCATAGCCAATAATGTTACCTTTTAGAGGCAGATTGAAAATAGAGTTTATGTATACTAAGAACATGATAGGTCCCAACACAGATCCTTGCGGTACACCTGTATCAGGACAAGAATCTTCTCTGCTTAAGAATTGATTCACTCGAACTCGCTGTCTTCTATCTGTCAAGAATGACTTGAACCACTCAACAATGCTGCCTCGAAAGCCAACGTTATTAAGTTTATGTATAAGAATTTCATGATTCACGAGATCGAATGCTTTTGTTAAGTCGAGAAAAAGACCAGCTGACTTAAAATTCTTATCTAGTGCATCATTTATTCTACTCAAAAACGCAATTATTGCATCTTCAGTCGATTTTCCTTTAACAAAACCGAATTGAGATTTGTTTAAAAATTTAGTTTTTTCAAAGAAAGCAAACATTTTATTGACCAAAATCTTTTCAAAGAGTTTTGAGAAAACTGATAACAGCGATATCGGTCTATAATTATTGGGATCACTAGGATCACCTTTTTTAAAAACCGGAATAATAATCGAAGTTTTTAGTTTATCAGGGAATATTCCACTTTGAAAACTGTAATTAATTAAATGTTTTAAGGGGTTCAGAATTAAGTATCCGATCTTTTTAAGAACGACATTGCTTACACCATCGATTCCACATGAGTTCTTTGATTTTAAGCTGTTTATAACAGAAAGAAGTTCAAGATCGCTTATTGGGCCAAAGTAAAATGAACAAGAAATGTTTTTATCATACAATAGATTTCTGTTTAAATCATTTAATGTGATATTAGAATATGGCTTAGATTTGGCAGCAATATTTTTAAAGAAAATATTCAGTTCATTGCTAAGGTCTTCATTGCTAGTGTAAGTTTTATTTTCTATAATGAGTTTCTTTAAGGTATGGTCATTTTTTTCTTTGCATAAAATATCATTTACAATACGCCATTGTTGCCTGGGATTTGAACGACTTTCCACGAATTTGTTAGAGTAATATGAAATTTTTTGATTGGCTATTAGATTCCGAACTCTTTTTTGCATTTCTTTATATTCTTCCTTAATAAGGGGCTCGTTAAGTTTTATTTTGTTTCTAGCATAAAATATATTTTTTTCTCTTATTATGATACTTATTTCTTCAGTCATCCAAGGTTTAATTTTTTTAATTTTTTGTTTTTGTTTAACCCTTGTAGAAGCTGAGATATAGTTTTTAAGAATATCTAAGAATATGCTGAAAGCATCGCAGCTATATACAGGAGCCCACGATTCTTGAGATAAATAACATTTGAGTTTTATAAAATCAACTTCTAACATTTGTTCACTAGGAGAAATCTCATCATGTTCACCGTGGTTGCAGTGGCGTATCCAGAAAAAAATTTGGGGGGGGCTGAAAAAATTTTTTAATTTTTTTTTTCTCTCATTTTTATTCTTCTTTGATCAAGAGAAAAGCGCTGTGCTGCGGTACTGAAAGTGGTATTGTAGCATTTTACTGCTTTCGACAATTTCGTACTACTGTCTTTTTTTTTTACATTCAAAATAGTGTTTTTTTTTTTTAAATCTTGTATCGCAAACCTTTTACACAAACAGCGAGGTGTTCAGTCATCTTAAAAAAAAAAACACTTTTATTCCTATGACGTCTAGTTTTTGATCTATACTCATCACTTTTTTCGATATAAACGCCCATGTTCCGCAATTCGACCGAGAGTGAATTGAAATCACTTTTCAATTTCACGTGAAATTGACCTTTGGTCGATTTCGAAAACTTCGAAAATGCTTCGAACTGTCAAAACTAAAGGATCATCCAATTTTATTTTGTTTCTAAAGTAAAATTACTGCTACTTTGAACATGGATGCAATTTTATTGGCAACTTTAATGGAAAAAAAGCAGAATTTAAAAGAAAATATAAGAAGAAGTCACATTATGGGAGACATATTAAATATGTATGTAAGTGAAATGCAGAACATAGGCGATATTATTGCAAATTTTCAAAGAAAAATTTGTTGGGTAGAGTTTAAAGCAATGAGGTTGCAAACACAGAGGCAGTGATGAATTATGATATTTCATTACTCATGTGTTTTATGCTTTTTGTATTAATTTAACACCAAATAAACATTACAAAACAATCAAAATATAAGTTTCGATAATATTGTGTCCAAAATTTGCAGATTCACTGAAAAAGGCATCAAATTCAAGAACAAAAACAAAGTGAACTGAATTGGATCAGAAAATCTAAATGAATGAAAAAATGCCGAACAAATCATTGCCCTATGGACAAGTGAATGCTCAAAAAGTCCAATGCAGAACGTGAAAGTCTCATAAACTAATTTCACCGGCACACAAAATAAAAAAAGTGTCATGTACCAGGAACCAGACCTATCTTTCTTAAAGTTTTTGGGCACGCTGAATCGAATTTCAAGTCCGTTTGCCCCTGTCACCCTCCAGTTTTGAGTAAAATGCAAAAAACTCAAAAAAAAGAAGTTTTGTGCCTTTTTTTACATTTTTCTCAAAACTGGAGGGTAAACGGGCAAAACGGACTTGAAATTCGGATTCAGCGGGCCCAAAAACATATAGAAAGATAGGTCTGGTTCCTGGTACATGACACTTTTATTATTTTGTGTGCCAGTGTTTTCAATGAAATTCTTTTTGATGTCTAGTCCGAAATTATATACTTTTTCATAATATGTTCCTTCTGACAAACCGGAATTTGCTTAAAAAAACCATTAGCTATGTTGACCACTAAGATTTTGAGATATCAAAAATGTCTATTTCCAATATCTTTGAGAAAAATATTATTTTTGAAAAAAAGTAAATATACTAAAGACGATAAAATACGGCTTTTTGAGATTGCAAAAGAAGTTTTGCAAAATTTAACGGTGATGTAGGTAGTTCGACGTCAAAATACTAAAAAAATATTTGAAGAATTCTGAATTGGACTAAAATCCGAAAAAATTATCCCAACCCTCAACGTCAGCTAAGGCTCTTACTCAAACAAACACAAACAGCCATTTCAGAACTTGGAGGGGGCTCGATCATCTGAGCTGCCTCTAGATCTCCAAGATTTACGAACAAGTCTCAGTTAATCATGTAGATTATGATGAAATCAGCCAAATAATGACATGATTTTGCAGGCTTGGGGGGGGCTTGAGCCCCCTGAGCCCCCCCCTCAATACGCCACTGCGTGGTTGTTATCTATAGGAAAAACATTCTTAAAAGAAAGTCCAGTTGCAAAATGGTCTGTAATGTTAAGTTCTAGAATAAACGGATATACACCAGAGAAATTTTTAGACTTAAGAAATACATGGTCGATACATGTTTTTGATTGGTTAAATACTCTAGTAGGTCTATCAATCATCGACTGATAGCCCAGTGATGACAATAGAAGCAGATACTCTTCACTTGCCCTCGTTATATTAAGTATATCTATATTAATGTCGCCTATTAGACATATGTCACTACTATTAACAGAGCACAATAGACATTTAAGATCGTTGAGAAAAATATCGAAGTGTACAAATTGCAATCGATAAATGCACACAAAAAACATAGATTTCTTACTGGTCAACAAGGTTTTTGCCACAAGTGGTAATTCATTACAAACAAAGAAGAAGAACTTCCTTCTTTCAAAAACTCGTTAAATATTTCCGATATCTCTTTGATTACCCGCGATATCTTAAGATTAAATAAGCCTTTAGCTCAAAGACAGCACTGGCCAACGAACATTTTTTTTTTGCCACAATAACTAAAATATACTTTTCTGAAGGTTTTTGGGGTGCTGAGGTCGAATCCGAAACCTGATTTTCTATTCTATTCTATCAGCCTCCGTTCTTGAAATATTACCGTTATAAAATGTTTTTTTTTTTATAACGGTAATATATTTCAAAAACGGATGCTAATAGAATTTTCCTGATTTCGGATTCAACCTCAGCACACAAAAAACCTTCAGAAAAGTATATTTTGGTGATTGTGGCAAAAATCTTGTTGATCAGTGACTTAAACTTTAAATAAAGTTAAGTTTGTTTTTGGCTAATTAACTTAAACTTAAGATATCTCGTGCAATAAAAAAGATATCGGAAAGATTTAAACAGTTTTTGGAAGAAAAGTTCTCATAGAAGAAAAGAAAAACACGAGATAAGAGCGGGGCTGCTTATTACAAGCAGTTACAAAATGTAAAAAGTAAATACCTATATAGGAGCATGCGAAAGCATTCCACTTATAGCAAAAAATAAAAATGAAGTATTAAATAAGAAAAAAAAAAAAAAATTAAAAAAAAATAAAAAAAAATGTAGAAAAAAAACAAAAATAAATGAAAAAGCATGCCTAAGCACTTGTTAAATCAGTTAAAAAAAGTCCAGTTTCAGTTTCTCTTCTACTATTTACTAATATTAAGGTCCAAGAGAGCTATAAAATACCATATAGGAGGTTTTTTGTGTGATCTTGCTGTTAGAGCAATCAAAAATATTACAATTTTTATTAACATTCCGTAACATTCTCGTAATAGGTTCATTTTTGCCATAATCAGTTCTATGAAGAGCTTGATGAAATTGCGGGGTCGTTTTGAGAGAGTAGGAACTTACATTAAAACTAATTTGCTCAAGTAGGGTGGAGCTTTCAATTACATTAGACAAAATTTGGTGTATGAAAATAACATCGGCAACTTCGCAACGTTTTTCTAGAGATTGTAAATTAATGAGTCGCAACCGTTCTTGATATGGGGGCAAGTTGAAATTGTCAACCCACGGGAGACCTAGCTTTTTTGATAGAGGGTTGCTGTGACTTACTCATAAGTACATTATGCTTTTTTAAAATTCGCACAAAAGCTAAGTGCATTTGGCTTATTGACAAACCTTTCGTATTGCTACTCATCTCTGCTGCTGATTTACTTTTTACTCACAAAATAGCACGAGCAGATGTGCACAAACTCAAATTTAGAAACAGTAAATCTATAATGGATTAAACCGTAAAACTTCCAAAACAATTTATTTGTAAACACCAAACGAATACAAATAATCTTAAAAAAAAGTATGTATTTACTATCATTTTTGGGTGAATTCTAGTATTTACTTGGATGAATTCAGTATATACTTAAAGTATTTGCCTGTTAGCAGATACTTTTTTTTATGCATACGAAATTCAGTAAATACTATGAATTTTACCTTTTACTAGAATTTATAGTATTTACTTTCACCTTTTACTTTAAGTAAGTACTACTTTTTTATGCATATCACCCAATGTCTTAAAAATCGATGAAACCCAGCTACAAAAATCTGATAACAAGTATAATAATGGCTCTTAAAACCTTTAGAATTCTGTTCTTTTAAAAAAGAAAATTCTATTAAATTGCTTTTTTTTTCGGCCCTTATATTTGAAATCGTTATTTTTATTTAGAAAAAGTTGTTAGCTCTTTTGTGTTATCCTAAATATTATGTTCTAGTGTACCAAATCAAAACACTTTTGGTCAAGAAGTGGCTATGAAAATGATTTTTGACACAAAAAAGCATGGAAGGCACCACTGTGGGGCAGGGCGGTATGGTTGTTTAATATATTATTAGAACATAGATTTTATTTTTAAATATTTATTTTATAATCTAGTAAGAATAGATGAAAAATTGTGAAAGAAAGGAACTAATTTGTAACAGGCTGTTCACAGGCTGTATACAGCTTGGTGTTAGGGTGGTTTACAATCTGTGAAAAGTTCTGAAGCTACAATTTTTAGGAACAAAGTTTTTATCTTAAACCTACCGTTTTTAACATAAAAAATGTTGTGACCTTTGACCCTTATAATGGGACTAGCGGACAGAGGAAACTTCAGGATTTTTCACGGATTGAAAAACCACCCCAACACTAAGCTGTATACCAAAAATCAACCTGTTACAAATGTTTTCCTTAAAAAAATCTATTTTTCATGGGCTAGTTTTTTTCTAAATCAATTAAAAAATTTGTTTTTAAGATTGAAACAAATTGTTAGGAGCCCAAAGCCCACAGTTGACCCGTGCAGGGTGTTCATGTTCATGCAAAAGTACCTATTTAAGGAGAAATAGAAAAGAAAAAAACTTTATAAAAACAAACTCAATACTTATGAGCTTAAATTAAACTGCATGACTTGAGATTACTGCAGATGAAGATTAAAAGAGATTCAAAAGTGCTTAAATCGTTTGAATAATCGCATGAAAACATTCACTCTTTTATTATCGTATAAAATCTTATATATTTTTCTTTCTTAACAACTTTTTTCAAGTAAGAGTAGGTAATTCATGCAAAAAAATTTAAATAAAAAAAAAAGAATATAATCTTAATTACTTTGTACAGTTCATAATGAAATCATTAAAAAATAAAATTTTCTCCTTGGATTTGTTGGACTTGGAAACTTAAAACTGCGAACATGATTTCATATGCATACATTTCTATACACCCTACTCCACTCTATACAAGCCAAACATTGAAGGAGCTTCAAAATTATATCGTATAGTTCCTTACAACAGTGTACTGTACTTGTATAGGCAGGCTCATGAAGCTTTTCTTTTAATTATTAAAAAAAAAAAAAATCTCAAAAGTGCTGTGTGTGTATCAAGGACTCGCCTTTCTTTTACTTATTTCGTGTTAATCTTGAGTGGAAAATATTAACACGAATCCTTGTTAATAAATCCCTTACAAACAACGTCGTCGAGTCAGTGGTTGTACACAAATGTGATCGCTTAAGAAATGCCTCTAGAGCGTTCGTCCTTGTCGCTATCGTGTCGTCGTCCTCATCCTCATCGTACCATCATCATCGTTGTCGTCGTCATCGTCGTTGGTTTTATGCACTCTTTTAGTCGGCACTCGACAGCAGCGTGCGATAATGATGTGAAAAGGACCCCTAAACACACCGACACTTGACTTTCTATAATAATATTGCGGTATGGTTACTTTTCACTTCATAATATATCCTAGAAAAGGATACTTTTATTTATTTCAGTTTTTTTTTTTTTTTTCTTTTTTATGTATTTTTGTTGCTATTGAACATAATGCAGTCCTGTGCATGAAGTTGAAGTCATTCAGCTTTTTTTTTTTTAAAGTCCACCATCCTTATTTTGCAACCTGATGTGATTCATGCCACAACCTAGGTACTATAGCTCTAGGGTTAAATTATATGCTTGTACCTACATATTTATATGTATTTTTTTCTATTACGTAAGGTACAAGGATAATACGATGGTTGAATTTATAATTGAAAGGATATTCTAAAGGAGCATTTGGGTGTGCGTGATGGACAGTTTGAATAGAAGAGAAAGGGAGCCCAGACTTGTGCTGTGCAAAATAATACCTATGCTACTTTTAATTAACTCATGGTAAAAGGATTTCATTCGAATAATCCTTCAGGTCTTGTTTTATATTTACTTGTTTTTTTTTTTTTTTTTTTTTGTTCAAAAATCCCTTTCACAGTGAGTCCTTTATAGGAAATACACTCTCTCTGATGTTTGCACCCTTTTATGTGTAACATCTATAAAATAGAAACAGAAGATTGATTCGTTTTATACCACCTAAACTAACCTATTGGTCGTAATATGGTGGAGGTATATAAGTTCTCGTGGTGCATACAAAAATATAGCGAGTGTAACATAACTGCAATTAAGTTACGCGCAGTGTGTTCGTTAAGTCCTCTTGCTATTTAAACTTGCAAGTTTGAACTCTCCTCGCTAGAAATGTATATACATCATGTCCTAATTGCAATTAAAAAAGATTTTCTATCAAGGAAAAATATAATGAAGCTGCAACTACGTTAAGTATAATATTAATGCCTGATACTTGATGCATTTAATAACCCATGAGTAACTAGAATATCTTGATGAAGACGAAGTAGTTACGTCTTAACCTTTCTTTTGATACTATTTACAGTGGTAAGGATTTTTTTAATCTTTAGAAATTTTTTAAGTTACTCTAGCGTGCCTGTTTACTTGAATAGAAAATATAATTTTTTTCATCTTTTGAATTAAATTCATAATAGGTACGTTTTTCTTAGTTATAAAGTCTTCAAAATTTCAAGTGTCAAGCCAGAATTTGATACTTTTAGTTTAATTTTTGAGAAAAAGTTTCTCAAATCAAATACAAAATTCCCCCAGACGGAAATAATGATGTGACTTCAAATTTTGGCTAACGTCACTTCCTTTGATATAATGTGTAGACTTCAGAGTCAAAACCTTTTTTAGTTTTGTGCTCAAAAATCATTCAGTCTTCTACAAAAGTAGATTCTAGTTTCCACGAAGTTTTAGTTTTTAGAACTATGCATTGAATAACAATGCATAATTTTTTTTTTATTTATATAGATTAGATAGATAATTCATAACACCGGCACACAAAAAAAAAAAAGTGTCATGTACCAGAAACCAGACCTTTCTATATGTTTTTGGACACGCTGAATCCGAATTTCAAGTCCGTTTGGCCCTGTCACCCTCCAGTTTTGAGCTGTGACTGCATTTCGTTTGAATTTGTATGACTTTTATGGAATTTTTGCATTTTTCTCAAAACTGAAGGGTGTTCGGGCAAAACGGACTTGAAATTCGAATTTAGCGAGTCCAAAAACATATAGAAAGATAGGTCTGGTTCCTGGTACATGAAACTTTTTTTTTTGTGTGCCGGGGATGAAAGCGACATGTCGCGAAAGTGCCAGCACACAAAAAAAAAAGTTGTATGTACCAGGAACCAGACCTATCTTTCTATATGTTTTTGGACCCGCTGAATCCGAATTTCAAGTCCGTTCTGCTCGGTCACTGAGAAAAATGTAAAAAATACCCCAAAAAAGGCAAAAAAACTTCCTTTTTTTTTAGTTTTTTGCATCTTACTCAAAACTGGAGGGTGACAGGGCCAAACGGACTTGAAATTCGGATTCAGCATGCCCAAAAACATATAGAAACATAGGTCCGGTTTCTGGTAGGTACATGACACTTTTTTTATTTTGTGTGCCGGTGTAATCTAAGAAATAGCATAATTGTAGCTCACAAAGTACGTTTTAAGACCAGCGATCGCCAAGCCCGTTTACAAAGGTTATAAATTGGAACAAATAGTAGCAGAAGATGAATGATGAAGTAATTAAGGATAGGCGAGGGCAGGGTTGGAATAAATCATTTCATTTTTAATGCATTTGCTTTCCATTACAAATTAAAAAAAAATATAAAAGTTAAAAAAAAAAGTTCAGTTGCATTTATTGCAACTGAAATATATTTGCATTAAAAAAAAATTTTTGCAAGTAAAAATATTTTGCCTCAAAAAAACTTTATTGCAAATAAAAAAAGAAATTACAATGAAAAAAACAATCAATGCCAAATATGTGCATTAAATTTCTTTAATATTCTTCAAATTTCTTCAATTTTGGGTTTAATGCATTTTTTTTAAATTTTTTTTGTTTTAATTTCAAATGCAATTTTATTTTAACTGATATTTATAAAATCCTAAATGATTGGAAAATCAATTTGATTGAAAAAGGTGTCTAGATGTAGGGTGGGGGAGTTAAAAAAGAAAACCAAGAATTCTAAAAATCCAGAATCTCTAAAACCCATCAGTAGAAAAATTGGTAATTTTAAAGATTCTTTCTTTGAGAATTTTTGCCTTTTTGAATGTATGTGATTTTGAGCTTTTTTTATTTTAGAGATTTTAGGTTTTCGGAACTTTGGGTTTTCGGGATTCTGAGTTTTCTTGATTTAGAATTTCGAGATAGTGTCACCTTCATTAGGTACTTAACGATTTTTGGAAAAAGTGGATTTCATATTGTAAAAAACATGTGAAAAGTTAATTTCGATCATTATTAAACATAATCTGAAAAATATTGTGGAAAAAACCAAAATCAATTTTTTTTGGTTTTGGTATGTCTCCGTTGCTCATTCATATTAAAAAAAATTCTCAGTAATTTTAAAGTTTATTTTTCAATCAATGATCGAAAACTGTTCTAGGTACTTTAACATATACCTATAATTTTTGTCAATCTCAGAAATCACTTAAAACCCTGTTTTTTACATCTTTCCACGTTGTTTTCCCTAATTTATACCTCCCTCTAATACTTTTCCTTTCATTTACTTTGTAAAATTTGTTTTCAAAATTATGTATTTGCTTTGCTCTATTATATCGTTTCCTCACATTTCGTTCCCAGCATTGTTTTTAGAATTTTGAATGTGGCTCGAATACTACTTCATACAATTACGAGGTAGTACGTATTAGGCACCTACTCAAATTCTAAAAAAAAAACACATGAAACTATGTACCTACCTGTTTTTACAATCAAAACATTTAAGAGTTTTTAAGTGAGTTTCAATATTTGGTATGTCAATTTTGTTTGATTTTTTCCGCTACTAAAAATAAATTTAGGTACTCTATTGTCTTGACTCGTCCTTTCACCAAATTTTTTTTCCCGCGGTGTTCGTGTTTAAATAGTTACCTATTTAGTTTTTTTTTGGGCTATCCTCTTTATTATTATCCTTGTATCCATTGGTGGATTTAAAAAAATCAAATTATTTAAAAATTGAATTTATTTACAAAATGATTGAAGGTGAAAGTGTATATTGTGACTAGAATATCGCGACGTGTGTGTAGAATAATTTTGACATTTTCCTCCACCGCACAAAAGCCATATTTGTTTACGATGTCAAAATATAATGCTCGAAAATTTTGTCATGCTGAGGATTTCTCATTTGAAATTCGATACCACAACCTACATTAGAGTTTCATTGATGGGTTTTTGTCTGTTTTTTTTTTGCTTTTGTTCTATCTTTTAGTGTTTGCATTATGCCACTCACAAATGTTGGTTGAATGGCAGTTGGTACGAATTGCGGCGTTAGCAGTGTCGGTAGCATTTTAACTTTGTTTGTAGGTGTTGGCTGATGGCCATATCAGGATGAACTGATTTTTGTTTATTTTTGATGAGCTTTTTATATGGGAAAGTTGAAAAGTTTATTCACTTTTAACATGCGATTTACTAATTTTCACGGTCATTGAACGTATTTGAACCCGTTGCTGATATTTTTTTTTTTACTCGAAGTTATAACAGCTGGGTTAATGAAAGTTCTGAATAATGTAGGAAATATGTATAGGTATAAGTATGTTTTGATATTAAATGTTACTATTTACTACTTGAATAATTGAATATGTGAATGATAAGATATGAAAATTACGACTCAATGGTTAATTGATATATGAAATTGAAATGCAGAAAACAAGCAAATAACTACAACAGACGAAAATCTGTAGTAAAATACATTTTCTCATACCTTTTAGACTGTCAATTCTTTCCTATAGAATCATCATTGAAAATTGAATACAAAAATATAAATTATTTCAAAAAATGCTCGCAAAAAAAAAAAAATTATACATACACCACAGTGACCCATATCAAAGTTCTTTATTAAGAATTTACCAATCTTTATGTCCTGCCTAGTTTTAGAGATAATTTTATTTATTCGAGTTTTGTTGAAGAAGGGCCACATTTTCCAAAGCATTACAAAGCTTGTCAAAGTACCTTTCTATTGAAAAAAAAAGTATTATTTTTTTCAAAACATGACTGAATTTCAAAAATGAAAAGTTTCTCATTTGCTGTTATTTTCTTTTTCTTTTTTCAATTTATTAAAATAAAAATTAAATTTCAATCATGATTTACTCAAAATTCATTAACTTGTCCACTTTACTACGATTCATTCCATCGATAATGTCTACAGAACAATCGTTATAATCCTTGTAGTTGAAAAGATAACAAAAAAAAAAAAACAGAAGAAAATTATCATTACAACAGAAGCTTCCGTCGTTTGTTGAAGCTATAGCGCCATTATGCAGATGAATACGACACGATGCGATGTTCAACGAAGGAACCTCTTCTGTTTTTCCATTATCACTTTATAGAGTTTCAAGTGAGCCATACCCATACTCAGTTAAAAAAAAAATACAGACCGCAAAATTGTGGTTTCCGGTTTCTTATTTTTTTTTTTTTTTTTTGTGAAAACAGAAAAAACGATGGCCAAGTAATTGCAAATGATGGTAAATGTCATGCTCGTGGTGGAAGCCTTTAATTCCATTGGAGATTGGACAATTGAAAAAAGTGCGATTTTACATTGGAAATGTAAATAATACAATTTTGTCGTCTGTCCCTTTGTTTGCATTAATATTTCATCTTCGTTATAGAATTAAATCTCTCTCTTTCTCTCTGAGTCTGTTGCTCTGCTTCCGGTCTATCTTTGTAGGTCATCGAATCAGGAAAGTTATAATAAAATTACTCCCACTCAAGAATATCCTGGGAGCAATTTCGTTTGGTTTTCTTTTTCAATTTTTTCTCAAGCACGTTTTGTTTGCAAAGAAATTAAAAATGAGAGAAATGTGCGTTAACGATTTTTGATTTTTTAAAATGTTTTTCAGACATTTTACAAGTCATAATAATAGATGTTTGTTTTTCTATTATATTATCCTTGACACAAAAACAAAAAAAAACGTGACAAACATTATTGACAATGTTGATGTGCACATTTGTATTAAGTAGATATTTTACATTATGTCTTTTTCCAAAAAAAAAAAAAAAAACAACACTTTCAAAAAAGAGCCATCCTCGAATAACAAACAAAAGGCGCGTTTCTCTATTCATTTGTATGAACTTTTTATTTTAAGCCTTTTCTCTCTATTACCCTTGCATTTTTTTCCCATTTTTTTTTGTTTTTTTGTCTGAACAAAAATATGTACGAGTGCGGGAATGTGTGTTGGGTTGGGAGTGTTAATGTGTGTATTTTTTAAAGCATTTCAGGCCATTTAACAATTCAGGACACTCTCATCCAGAATGACTTTATTCAAAGGATGTTATTTTTTTTTTTGTTCAATCCTTTAGGGTATGTTGTGGCGGGCGGCTGTATGTATTGGGCTTTGGAGTAGAGTGGTTTGCTTTTGTTATTATTTCACTAAATGTGAATGAGTCTAAGAAATCAGGTGGAAAAAACACTGAACACACTGCTTTTTAGTCATTAATGTGCGCTCATTAAGGTTTTGCTTGTTTTGTTTGTTTTTAGAAAATGTGTTTATTAGCTGAACGCCGCATTCTATAAAATTCTCATTATGAAAGAATGCAAATAGAAAGGAGGACAATACTCAGATAGGTAGGTGGATATAAATGTTGCATTTAGTTTGCAAATGTAAATAAACATAGGTACATTTTATTCTAGGCTTTTAGCTTATAATCACATTTTTCTCTATTAGAAGAAGGTATAAAAGTTAAAATAAGCTACAAGTAGTAATTTATTTAAAATTAACAAAATAACTAATTAATAGCATTCTTGTGTGCATGTAATTAATTTGCAAGAATGGAAAGGAATTACTGTTAACCAATGAGTCCGAAGGGATAGGATTTGAGAATATTTTTATTTCTTGCTATTGGAATTATCCCTGAAAAAACTGTTTTTATATGGTGCAGGTCGGGATTTGATCTCAGACCTCTGTTCATGCTAACTATTGCGCCACGGGTTAAACACAATGATAATAGGCTTCTAGACGGTAAAACATTTATACAATCTTAAGTTGCATCAGACCGCGATTTAAATTTGTTAGTTCTAATTTTTGGCAGCGATGTTTATGGTTCTGGCCCAACGAAAGAGTCATACTCGGACTCGAGTGTCAAACGGAACATTATCATGCTTAAATTGTCGAAAAATAACCGAATTTTTAAGGCTTTTAGATCTAAAGAAGTTGTTGTTGACTAAAGCTATTTTAATATTATACGACTTTTAAAACCAAAAATTTTTCTATAATTTTAGCATGAGACCGTCTTTATTCAAAAAAGTGTTCCTAAAATATTGATTCCGAAATATGTATATGTATATGTTATATGTATCATCAATTTTTTCAAAATCAAATAAATTTTTTGTCCATCTAGGGTTTTGTATTTCAATGCACTGAGTCTGAGTTTGTGGTTCCATTGATCCGTACAGGTCCAAGTTTTGTGTAAAGTGCCAAAAATCACAAACAAATTTATCAATTTTTGGTATTTCTTATTTGCATTAACTGAAATTTGTTCCTTTGATTACAAAAATACCCATGGAAGATTTCTTATTTACGCTCAATCACCGAACAAACCCGCCCAAAAATGAGTCTTTTTCGTAAAAAATGAGGTTATTACTGGATATTAAACGCATCCTGGTGACCTACACTACTAACAATTTTGCTTCTATAATGCTTTACAGAAGCAACAATTGCATCTGTAAAGCTTTATAGAACCAAAATTGTTTGTCGGGTAGTTTCCACAATTCCATATGACAGACGTTTTACATGCTCCCAAAACTATCAAAAAAGCTTGTTTTTTTGAACGTGTTTTTGAGCTCGTCTGTCAGGTGTTTGAGAGCAAGTAAAACACCCGTCATCGGTATTTTTTTTAATCAGTTAAATGAGGTCTTCAGCATTCAATTGATTCCAAGTGGTAACCCTTTAACTTAAAACAATTAAAAACGCATTTTTGGACTCATCTGCAGGGTGTTTCAGCGCAACTAAATCATCTACTGTCATGGTTATTTTTGTAGTCAGGATCCTACTAATTTTAAGTGGTTAAAGACTGAATAACAACCACTTACGCTGCCAATTCCTATATTTTGAATAATAGCAAGCCTTGGATATCTAAACCTCCCTTTAAATTATCGGATCAAAAGCTATATTGCCAAAATTCTTGCTGCAAACCTAAAAAAAAAAACACCCTTTCCGTTTTATCGGCTAAAAGTTAAGATATCAAGATATCACTCATATAGAAAAACTATCTAACTAGGTACAGTAAAGTAAGAATTTATAGCCTGTTTTTTTTTTTCCTTTAATGCACTTCCTCCCCAGAAAACTAGGTTTATGTTTGAAATACACTATTAGTATACTTCCTCTCAAAAACTGATGATGCAGTATCATCAAACTGCACTAAATATTCAAAAACCAACACAAAACAGTAATAAAACATATAAAAACCCGAAAACAAACACCAGTGACCTCTTTATACTCGCTCTGTCCCGTTCCGCTATAAATCATTGAAAGGATCTAAAAATTTTATCCTCTCGCAACGAAAATTTTAACAATAAATTTCAATTTTACACAAACACGTCCGCATTTGCACAAAACTACCTCTGTATCTACACACATACACATACACTCTCCGTACATATATTTATTTATATCCTATGAAAAGTTCTCTTCAACTTTTGCAAACAAAGTGATTATTCATCGTGTAAGACTAGTCTCTACGAGTTGGAGGAATCCTTATACTATAGTGATGTCCTTTTTGCTGCCTGACTTCATACTATCCATACCCGATATACAGAGAGATAGTAAGTATAGTTGTTCCATTCACGTGAAACATTGACATGGAGCATGTTAATGAAACGATTATTGCCCGGAATCTCTCGAATGTCAAGTATGGAGACTCTCCTCTGGCGCATTAAAGTCCGAAAATCCACTAGAATATCACTATAACGGTCTAATATGATGCTTGGGTCCTTTGTGGTCCTGGATTGTTGAGCGGTGGAATTTTTGATTAGAATTCGCAATTACCCCACTTTTCGTGTATATCTGTGGTAGAGCGACGAAAACTTTCGTCACTCTAATCCTTGTGCCATAACGTATACTAAATCGTATAGAAAGTTTTCGGATACCGACTGATATCGCCATCACCATCATCGAACATAGCAAAGCAGAAGGTTGTGTTTTTTTTTTTTTTTGGTTTTGTTTTGAAAAAGGGATTTCATGGATAATCTGGGATTTCACTCACTCACAACTCTGCCAGAACTCGTGTAGAGAGACCGGTGCGTAGTCCAAAAAAGAAAATGGATAAAACTTTATACTTCGTCGTTGTGACGGTCGTGTTGGGAAATCCCAGACCGATGTGACTTTCGGCAGAAATTGATTTTAGTTTTCTTTTCGATTACGAGCAGTTTTCCGCCAAGAGTATCTCTCTCTGTATATACTTCTCTTAGCGACAGCAAACTGCCTCTTGCTGATGGTTGGATATGAACCGGACCATGAGAGTTATTATCAACTTCTCAAGTGAAAGTGAATGGATTTGCCACTTTGAAAAGTTGTCATTAATCAAAAGTACGGCAAAAGTCCTTTTCTTTTTTCCGGTGAATTGTCGTTGTCGGTTTTACTGCCATTAATACAATAGCAAGCAATCATTATAGTCAAACACTTATTAAGAGGGGGTTCGAGAGGGCCCGGAAAAGTAAAACAATTCCTTTTACTTTTTTGTATACACAAACTCAAACTGTTATTGGAGGATGAATAAGATGCTTTGTTTTTGGATTCCTTTGGTAATTGACAATAGTTGTCAAAGAAGCCTATTTAATGATTGTCACATAGACATTGACAGGAATTTTACAAGTAAACTTCGTATAATTTTTGAAAAAGGGTAGTCACTATGATGATAAATTTAAAGTCTTAAAAATTGAATATGAAATTCATTAATTTATACGCCTTGGGCACGTTTTTAGATATTGATTCAATTAATAAATTTCAATACATTTCAAACAATTTTTTCGTATCTGAGTTGGACTTATTGAGCGAAATACGAACATGGCAAAAAATTAAATCCACGATTAGGTCGCCCATACTTGCTCTAGTAAAAAAACTGCTCACTTTTGTAAAAATTCATAAATGATTATTTCTACTTAATTTTAAAAAATTTGTTTTCAGAATCACAAAAATGGTTTAAACTAGCAAGTTTCTTTTTTGGAAAAAAAAAAATTTTAAAAAAGTTTAAATTTTTAAACTGCCCGAGACGTGTATGACAAAAAATAAAATGCACGACTTGGTCGCATGAACTTGAATTTTTAGTACTTTTCTTACAGAGATTAGTAAATGTAATTATTGTAGGTATATAAAAACAAAAATTAAATTAAAAATAACACATTAAAATCGTTTTTTTCAAAAGAAAACAACATCTGAAATCGGGTTGGGTACGATATCACGCTTTTTATATTCCCGTTTTTTAAAATCCCGCTTTTAAAATCCCGTTTCATTATCCCACTTTTTATAATCCCGCTTTTTAAAATCCCGATTTTTATAATCCCGTTTTTTATTATTCCGATTATGCAAGCAAAACTAGTTGTTTTATGTTAAAAAATCGCGCGATTTTTTAAAATAAAACAACTAGTTTTGCTTGCAAAATCGGGATACTAAAACAAATTAAAAAATGAAACATTGTTCTAAACGCATTTAATTAAAACATTTAACAAAAAATATAATATATAAAAAAAATAAAAAAAGTAAGGAATGTGTTACTAAAAAGAAATCAATTAACAAACTAATATTTACTTTAAAGTTTCAGAAGAATAATCAAATCGTGATAATCCCATGGATTAATAAAAACATAAAACGATCACAACACCTTAAATTATCATAATCAAAAGAAATTTCATTTAAATATATTTCAACTTATATTTGGATGCATTTCAACAATTTTGATATTTAAATAAATGAAATTTCTTTTACTTTAATCATTTTATGTTTTTATAAAATAAATACCGTTTTCATAATGTGTTGAAGGTACATATTGTGTGGGGAAAAAATCAGTTTTACTAATTTTTTGTCTATTTCTCATGATTTTTTTATTTGTGATGATTTTTGTATTTTGTAAAAAAATCGGGATTTTCGGGATTTGACGGGATTTTAAAATTCGGGATTTCAGAAAACGGGATGTAAAAAAGCGGTATTTTAGTAAATGGGATTTTGAAACTTTTTTTTCGGGATTTTCGAAAAACGGGATTTTAAAAAGCGGGATTCCGATACGCTCCCTCTGAAATCGAATTGAGCTCCAATACAAGAATGCAATTTCATTTGTTTTATTAAAATTTATTTTAAAAAAAAAAATTCAAAATCGTTAGAGCATTTTTTAAAAGACTTATTTTTTATAAATATTTAAAAAAAAAAAATTATTTTAAAATAAAATTGGTATGCCATTTTTCTAGAAATCACTAATCAATATCATAAACCAAAATTTCAAAAAAAAATTTAATTTTCCATTTTCGAAAATTTGATTTTTGAAAAAAAACAATTTTTTTTTATAAAATCCAAAAATTTTATTTTTAAATAATGTATGTAATTGGTAAAAGTGCTTTAGGATAAAAAATACCTGAAAGGAGAAAATCAGATAAAAAAAAAAACGGTTCTATGGCAGGTACCGATTAATGATTTTCGGAAAAAAATTTTTTCTTCGGAAGATAGAAACTGTGTTAAAACAAACATTTATGATTTTTTTTTACAAAATCGTTGGAGGAGTTTTTGAAGAAATCAAACTTTTCCAATTTCGGTATATGACAGGTAGCCCAGTTATTGTTGGTCCAAAATTATTTTTAAAAAATGATTTTTATCACAAGACAAAAAGAATTTTCAAAAAAAATATTAGAAAATCGTTCGATCCGTTTACTGACTTCCAAAAAGGAGGAGGTATTCAATTCGGCTGTATTTTTTTTTTTATGTTTGTTACCTCATAACTTTTGACTGAGTGAACCAATTTTGATAATTCTTTTTGCTGATGGCTGCAATGTGGTCCCATTTCAATTTCTTTCCGTTATAGCCATTGGAACTTTTAGAAAAACCATAAAGCCCAGTTTTGATCCATGGAAGTCGGTCTTGTTTTTTTTTTTTTTTTTGATAAAAAAGATTATTTTGAGTAATTTTTTATAAACAAACAAAGGAAAAAAATAATGAAAATTATTTTTATTTTTAAGTTGAGGTCATTTGAACTTTTTAATTGAGTTGGAGTGGGTAATTTTTCAAAAAAAAAAAATGGTATGTTTTTTTTGAAGAAATAATTAATTAATATACTTAAAAACGAAATTTTGAAATATTTCATTGACCCGTTTTCAAAAAAAAAAATCGGAAATATTATGTTATCTGGAGTTTGATTTTTTTTACGAATCTTAAGCTTGCCCTATAGTAACGTATGTTATATAGGTATGGTAAGTAAAAATCTCAAACAGTTAGCAAATAAAAATCGATTTGATATAAAACGGATCTTTTTCTGAACTTCTTTAATACCGATCTAAAAATTGATGACCAGAATTGTTCATTAAAGTTGCATTGAAAATTGACGGAAGTTTTTTTGTCTTTTGTGTTGGCATTAAAAACTACTAAATAAGAAAGTTACTATGAAAGATGTCTTTTTAACCAACCATGAATTTTGAATACTGTCGTCAAATTTCTTTTTAACAGTTTTTTTAAGGATTGACATTTTTTGAGTTTTTACTGGTCCAATAACATATTTTTTTTTTTTTTTTGATAAAATTGCCATCTTTCTCCAAGGGAAAATCCGTTGATGTAAACCATTTATGATCTTATGGAATATCAAAAAATGGCTAAATTTGAAAAAAAATACAAAAATACAGTACAAAATTTCACGTCAAAGTTGATCTTCTAAAATTAATTAAATAAAATGAAAAATGATGGAAAGTAATAGGAGGCATCTCTTTTTTTTTTTTGGTATATTGTTGTTTTCAAGCATAATTATTTTCTTATATCAACCCAGATGATAGATTATATCCGGATAGCAAAATAATTAACAAGCATCACCTAAGCATTGTCATTAATCATTAAAAATCAGTCTAGGCTTTTATTATGTTTTTGTTCCTGTTTGTTTTATTGTATTAAAGACGAGTATATGAAATATACTAAAATTGCTTTGCTGCTTGTTCGCCTTTTTGCGCATTTATAAAGCAAATTGATTGACCATAGATATTGTATCTCGTCTAAGCCGTTTTGTTTGTTGTTATTGTTGTCTACCCGGAAAATTTATCTAATAAATTATGTAAAGTCTTAAAGGGGAGATGTTTATGATAGCCATTTTTGTTGTTGAATGAGATATAAGGAATAGGGAAATCCGCTTGCGTCAGAAGGATTTAATAACCATTATTATTATTTAGGAAACATTTTTTTTTATGATAATAAATTTTTGATGGTGGAAGTGCTTATTTTTTTGAAGATTTAATGCTTATCGGAGGTAGATTCTTAATCCATTAATTTTCAACTAGAGAGGTCCTTTTTTGTATAGATTTTTAAAGAACCTTAACTTCATAAAAGTTTAAGCCCGATTCCTCGAAGGAAGTAAGAGCGTCTAAGAAAGCTTTTTAGCAGGTCAACAGGACCAAAAGACGAAATGTTTGTCCCGAAAAAAAAATTGTTCACATTTGACCGCCTAACAAAGGATTTCTTCAACAATCCTACCCTTAAATTTTCCCACCAGCCCTCAATCTATGAAAAACAAAAACCGTTCTAAACACTAAAATCCTTCAAAAGAAATCAAACATTCCAACACCTTATAAATTACACAATCTTGCGGTGTGCTCCCCCTTTTGATTACTATCACTTTGTGTTCCAAAAGTGTCATTACAAAATCGTTTACTATGCGCTGAACGAATGACAGGATTGTATCATGCCACACGGCTCGACTCGCGGTAGCGCGCAACAAAGTTGATTCTTAATTCCTTTAAATGAAACTTATCCTGGTATCTGCCTGCCACCGTTCACACATAAATGTTTCTCCTCCTATAATCTTATCAAATATTACTTGCGACTTGCAAGCTTTAAGCAAATATGTAGAATGTATAATACAGGCATGTTGTAGAGATATGTTTAATAATATCGCGTGCTGATGTATAATTTGCAAACATAATTGAACAAGTTTTTGCATTTTTCAAAAACTTTTGTGAAATTATCTGTTCGTGATTTTAGATTTCTTTTTGAATGAAATGGTTTTGTGTTTTGTGTGTGTTGAGATTTGTTTTGCTTTGTAATTTGTAATTTTACTTTAGGTAAATCCTTTATTTTTGGGAGTTAAGTTGTTGTTGTTGTTCTTTTATTTTGGTGTCACGAATAACATTTTGTCAAAAATTTTAAATCATAGGTTTCAGCTTTTTTTTTGTTTTCTTGTTATGTGTCATGTTGATTTGTTTTGTGGTTAATGGTTTTGAGTTAAATGTAAATTTGTTTTTGAACTTGTCACACTGATTGATCGAAAAACTTTTTGTAAAATTTACTAATATGAATAAATTTACTAGCAGACCCGGTCTCAGCAAAATACATAGGTACGTTAAAAAATAGGAAATACATATATTGCTCATTTACTTGAATACTGTCATTACTCAAAAATCACGGATTTTGCGTGAGAAGTTATTGGAATAATGTAATCTTTCATCCTGCAGAAAGTCATATCTTAGCTTTAAGAACTGACGAAGAAGAAGCACTAGTTTCGTTGTTTTTTCATACAAAAATAGATACTCAATTCAAAAATCGTTTAGTTATGACAGCGTTCAAGTAAATGAGCGATATTTTGTTAAAAAAATGTAAATATTTTTCTTTTTCTAAAAAGAAATGATAAGGCTAAATAATTAGGCTATTTTGGCCTTATTAGCTCACAAATTTAATGGCTTAAATTAAAAATAATTTCTGGAATGCGCTTTATGAATGCCATCCAAAATTGACAAGACAATGTATAAATTTTTTTTATCATTTTTTTCAACATTTTGATTTGAATAATTAATTTTTGCAAATTTTAACTATGTCATAAAACAAATTTATTTAAAAACGAAGTTTTTAGCTTTAACTCAAGCAACAATTTGCTACCTCGGTAGCTAAATTACCGAGGTAAAAATGTTACTTACAATTACCGGCTATATATTACAAAATGGCTATAAATTGGTTATTTTGTAAATGTGGGTAATTTTCGGTAAAAATTAACCCAAAAATCAACCCAAAGTTCATTTATGGTAATTTTTTTATCTTTTTTTCTCGGTAATTCAAATCCCTTGGTTCTACATAGACTTTAAAATTACTTTTTCAAACCTGGGTTTTAAATCAAGTCAATTTTAAGCAATAATTAACTTTTTTTCAATTTTTCGGTTAATTTACAACTAATTCCAGCCCTGAAGTTCAAAACGAGCTTCTATAACTGAATTAATAGGTTAAAAATAAACCAGTTTTGAAATTTGTAATTAAATATCTTACTTTGTTGGCTAAAATATTACCAATTAAAAATGATTACAAAAAAGCTTATTTTATTGGTAATAATGCAACCAAATTTGTTTTGGATGTGAAGTCGGTTTTAAAATAACTTGTTTTACTGGATTAGAAAGCGGTTTCGAATTAACCTGTTTTACTGGTTTTACTTATTTTATTTAAAATGTAAAATTGGTAATAAAAAAGCCAAATTTTGTGGTAAAAATGTATTCTTTTTTATTTAAGTATAAAAATTACTGTTTTTTAACTAATGGCGTTGGGTTTTTCATTATAAATTAACCCGTTAAAAACCAAATTGTTAGCAAGTATTTTATTTGAAAAAAAATTACCAATTTGTATGACAAGTTTCGATTTCATAACATTTTTTTCCCAGAAAATATAATTTCTTATACTACGAAATAATAATTCTGTTTTGGCTTTTGGCACTGATATAACATTTAATTTTAACTTGCTTGAAGAATTAACGACAACTGTAGTCAACACTCTGATTCCTTGCTATTGCTCTAAGCTAACCTTTAAAATAAAAAAGAAACAAAATATAACCGGGTTCGGGTCAGAAGTATGTAATCTTTGTCTTGACAAATTAAAATGTACCCCTAATAAATATTTAAGAATAAAATTGAAAGATCAATTCCCATTGTTTGAAATTAGAATCCTTAATAACTCCATCAAGTGCCATATCAAATTCAATCTATCCATTAATTGTCTATAAACTTTCAATTCCACATTGCCCCCTTTTTCAAAGTTTTAAAAAGCAAATTCTTTACATATCTATTTTATGTATGAGAAGGTATAAAGATGGTACTTTTACCATCAGCACAAGGATTCATTTCCTCCCTTTGCAAGTATACATCAAGAAATTCCACAGAGAGATAAGATTGTTAATAGATAATAAAATACAACCAAACTATCACATCATTTTGTACTTTGGATTTAGATTTTTGTTAGATTTGTATGTATTTAGAATTGAAGAGATGTACAGAGTAGATGGATGAATATTATGAAAATGTAACCGCATTTTATATATGGAATAATCCAGAATGACAACAAATACCTACAACCACGAACAAAACCTCGTCGTAAATGTGTGTATGTTTTAGTCTGGGCTGAAGACTCGAGTTTCTCTCTGTCTCGTATTTTAACGAGAGCATCTCTGAATCGGTGACATTCAGCATTAATAAAACAGCACACGAAGCTTTGAAAATCTCATTTTATACTTGATTTGATATCCGTAATCGTTTTGGGGGCAACTTGGACAGAGTCTTGGACGTCGTCCTTTTGCCAGCAAATCCTGACAGATTATATGACATTAATTTATTGCATTGCATGAATTCTGTGATCGCTCTAGGGTGGACAGGACATAGGATATTATATGTGTAGTTTGATTTCTGTGGATATACCTTCTACTTCAATACAGCAAACTGATATACGAGAGTCGAGAGTATAATTTCCTCTTCCTGGCAAACAATCACAGAGTGCTCAAACGAAAAGGGATTCAAGTTTAATTCCAATATTAGCCTAATTGTTTTGAATTCAAAATGATTGATACAATAGCCTGTCTGTGTGTCAGTTAGGAGATGGTGTGAGTGACTTTGCCTCAAACTCTATTTTGAAATTTGTTAAGGAATGGTTGCATTGAGTTTTGGGGCTGAATATACGAGTGTTGATGTTATTATTATGATGAGACGAATAATTCGCTTGTAAGCTGCAGGTCATAAAATTTAGTCAAATTTTGGGTGTTTGGGGTGGCAAACAGGAGGCTGAATTGATATCACAACTACATAGGTATATGAATATTTTTGATTATTTTGCCACAAGACAAAAACACGTGAATTATTGGATGATGAATCTGCCTTTAAACAGTAATGTGCATACAATTTTTGACAATCTCATTTTAAAAACAAAATATTTAAGATAGCTAAATGGTTTCATCTCTATCTCTTACAGGGGCGGATCCAGGACTTTTTTCTGGGGGGGGCACAAGGGACGGATTGGCAAAAAAAACAGCAATAACAGTTAGAAATAAAGTGAAGTACCATACGACTGACTAACAAGCAGAAAATTTTAACGACCCACAGTGGTCTAAAACCTGGCCAAAAATATTTAGGCACATTTCCCAGATCAAATAGGTACCAAATGACCAAAAAGTTATTCGGAAGGAAAAATTTTCATTTTCTTGTTACAGTAAAAGCCACTTAAGTGCTAACCCTCTTACTCCTGGATTAGCCGGAAGAAAAAAAATATAAAAAACCAGAATTAATTTTTTTTCTCATTGGAGAAAACATGCTTTACTTCATGTCATAAAACAGACCGAAACTAAGGCGTTGTTCTTTACTGCAGGTGTTAACCCATGGTTTTTTCTTAAGCTGCAATCGCCTCAAGTCTTTGGCCTTCGAAATCACTCGCTTCACTACGGATGCACTTGCTTTTTAACCACTTTTTCGTTCTTTTCGGCGGCAAAGTCATGTAAATTTTATGCGAGTCGTTGAATCGCTCTTCTGTCAGCTGCAGTAACGGCACTCATTGTTAAGCCTTTCATATTTTTTCGACAGTTGGACTCGTTTCGTAAAAAAAAATGAAAAAAGTTTTCGGCTTTGATGCGTTTTTTTACCTTTTTGGTGAAAAATCGGGTGACACTCTAGATTTTCGCTATTTCTTCCTCTGCCAATAATTTCGCGCGACCCATTTAAATTGAAATTAGCTAAAAATTACTAAAAGACATTGGAAAACATTTTTGCATTTCCACCTTCTTTGATTTGCACCCGAAAACCAATTAAAAAGGGGGTGTCCTATTCAAGTGAACAAAAATAGGGGCAATTTTTTCACAGTTGTTCCACAAAAAATTGCAAAATTTAACTAACGGGGCATTGAAAATGAATGATCTTACTCACAGAGAGAGTGCATAAGGGGACACACAAAAAAGTAAAATATTGAACAGCTAACTATTAAGAGACTGGAGTTATATCCACTTTATTAAAAACAAAAAGGGTGTCCTATTCAAGTGGCGAGGAGTGTATTAAAGAAAAAGGTCCGAAGTAGTCAAAAAAAACGTTTTTTTTGCATTTTCTAACGGTAATACATATTTCAAAAACGGGAGCTGATCAATTTTTTCTGACTTTGCATTCGAATTCAGCACAACAAAAACCTTCAGAAAAGTATATTTTTGTTTCGGCAACCGAACCCTTGTTAACCAGTGCAATCTATAATTAATGACAGTTTTGAGTCTATAAAAATTGTCCACAATTTGAGCACAGTGCCGTTTTTATGAACCTAACAGTTTGAAAGAAATTTCTTGTCGAAAATCTTATTGTTTTCGAAATCGAAATTTTTTTTCTGTGAATTTTTAAAACAAACTCAACTTTCTTCGAAAAATGATTTGAATATTTAAGCCAATTATTTGATTGAAATGTCTCCCTCGCATATCTAACAAAAGGTTAACCATTTTCGAAAACCTATACTTTTAGATTGTTGTTTTCAATTATTTTTGCATAGCACTGTTTCGGCATTATCTTGTCAAAAACGGAATGTCTAATGTTTGCTATTTTAGTATTTGTAGAACTATTACCCACTCTTTGTCCTTATATGTCTGTCTCTATCTAACTCTTTGTGATGATTCTATTATTTTATTTTTTTTTTTTCGAAAAAATGCGTACGTGCTTGAGCTTAATTTGTAATTGAAGAAGTTATAGAACATGTCATTTATGTTTGCAACCTGTCAATTATATTAAGATAAATCACTTGGGTAAAAATATCTTCTTTTTCTTCCTGTGTAACGACGACAACGACAACGACACGTTACCCATTCCTTTCTAAGGTGTCGTCTGTATTGCCTACGTTTCATGATTTGTTGGATTGAATTTTGATTTCGAAAAATAATTGGAATCTGTTACTCAGAAAATAAATGTAGATATGTGTGATTTTTGAATATTATATGCAAAAGTAATAGTTTTCAATTCGAGTAGGTATAACATCAAAATTTTGAAGTAAGGACTTAAATTTGACATTTATCAATTTTTGAACTTTATTTATGAATGACAATGATAGTGTTTTGTATGATTGAATTTGATGGGAATTCAGTTTGTAGGAGAGATAAACTATAATGTGTGTAGAATGTAATTGGTCGTGAATGATTAAATTGTATTTTACAAAAATGATCTATAGGTAGCCAAAGGCTCATTACTCATTTAAGAATGTAATTTTCATCCCATCATGCTTTATTTTGTGTCAAGAGAGACTCTTTTAGAAGGGGTAAGACCACTCTAAATCCTCGAAAAAAAACGGCTCTAGGACTTTTTTTTTAAATTAAAAGATGACAATATTATTAAGTGTAATTATGAAATTTTTTATGAAAACATATTACAAATTGTACTGCTATTCCTTGACAAGTCATGAAATTTTGTGGAGAATATTAGTATGGGGAATTCAAAAAAGGTACCACCTTTAAGGTAAATTGATGCCAGAATGGTATTCGATCTTTAATTTTGTAAAGTCCAAAAATTCTATATGTCTGTGCGTCTATCTCTTTCTTGAGCTGCAGCCTAAACAACTGAAGGGAACATTGAAATTTGTTTTAGAACCAAAACAAACAATACTTGCCACTAAAAAAATAAAGTTTATTTTTTCTCAAAAACAGCTTTACCGATTTTAATTTAAAAAAAAAAAACATGTATACTGTGGTTAGTTGCCACTTTTTTTTTAACTTTAGAAATAATAAAAAATTAAATTGAACCGTTATTAACAATATTTTTCATAGAAACGATTTCTGACTTTCTCATAAATGACTGATTTCAACGAAATTTTTTATATAAAAGCATCTGAGTAGCCGTAATAATAAAATGTCTAAAAAAATAATTAAAAACTCTCAGTGTTGGATTTTTAAATATAATTTTTTTTTTTTGAAAAATCAATTTTTTTAAAACGGGTCGGTATTTTTTTTTAAATTTTAAATTTTAAATACTTTTTTTTAAACGTTCTTTATTTATTTAATTTATTTTTTATAGACAATTAATAAAATATTTGGTCTTCAAATAAAATATTTGCATCCTCTTATAGTCCAAGCGGCGACCGTCGAGTTACTTAGCTCATAAGGTTAGAGGTTAAAATTAGTGTCAAATGAAAGATAAATTGATACTGAAAATAAAAAAATAGGGTTGCCACTTCTAAAATGGGAACTTCCATGTGGCAACCCTATTTGAAAGGAAAAATTGTCACATAACTAATACATTCATATCTTTGTTATTTGGCCAGATAAAAGTTTTTTTTTAAATGCCAAACGAAAGTCAAAATATTAAAAAAAAATAATAAAATAATATAAAGGACGTGACCCTACAAATGTGGCAACCCCATCCAAATGAAAACAACACTGACAAAAATCTTCTTTGAACAAAACAGTATAACTTTTTATGCACTAGAAAGCTAAACTAAACACCATATTTTAGATAATACTCCCTTCTATTTAAAAAATGTCGGGTGCCACCTCGCAAATGCAGACAAGTACTCGGCAACCCTACTCAAATGCTAAAAAACGCAAAAATCACTTGTTTTTTGGCCAAAGTGTATAATATTTGATCGAGTTAAAGGCTGTAAAATACATTATGTTTAGCTTAGACTCTCTTCTATCTAAAAAATGTCGGGTGCCACCCCGCAAATGTAGACAAGTACTCGGCAACCCTACTCAAATGCTAAAAAACCCAAAAATCACTTGTTTTTTGGGCAAAGTGTATAATATTTGATCGAGTTAAAGGCTATAAAATACATCCTGTATAGCTTAGACTCTCTTCTATCTAAAAAATGTCGGGTGCCAGCCCGCAAATGTAGACAAGTACTCGGCAACCCTACTCAAATGCTAAAAAACCCAAAAATCACTTGTTTTTTGGGCAAAGTGTATAATATTTGATCGAGTTAAAGGCTATAAAATACATCCTGTATAGCTTAGACTCTCTTCTATCTAAAAAATGTCGGGTGCCAGCCCGCAAATGTAGACAAGTACTCGGCAACCCTACTCAAATGCTAAAAAACGCAGAAACCACTTGTTTTTTGGCCAAAGTGTATCATATTTGATCGAGTTAAAGGCTATAAAATACATCCTGTATAGCTTAGACTCTCTTCTATCTAAAAAATGTCGGGTGCCACCTCGCAAATGCAGACAAGTACTCGGCAACCCTACTCAAATGCTAAAAAACGCAAAAATCACTTGTTTTTTGGCCAAAGTGTATAATATTTGATCGAGTTAAAGGCTGTAAAATACATTATGTTTAGCTTAGACTCTCTTCTATCTAAAAAATGTCGGGTGCCACCCCGCAAATGTAGACAAGTACTCGGCAACCCTACTCAAATGCTAAAAAACCCAAAAATCACTTGTTTTTTGGCCAAAGTGTATAATATTTGATCGAGTTAAAGGCTGTAAAATACATCATGTTTAGCTTAGACTCTCTTCTATCTAAAAAATGTCGGGTGCCACCCCGCAAATGTATACAAGTACTCGGCAACCCTACTCAAATGCTAAAAAACCCAAAAATCACTTGTTTTTTGGCCAAAGTGTATAATATTGGATAGAGTTAAAGGCTATAAAATACATCCTGTATAGCTTAGACTCTCTTCTATCTAAAAAATGTCGGGTGCCACCCCGCAAATGTAGACAAGTACTCGGCAACCCTACTCAAATGCTAAAAAACGCAGAAACCACTTGTTTTTTGGCCAAAGTGTATAATATTTGATCGAGTTAAAGGCTGTAAAATACATCATGTTTAGCTAAGACTCTCTTCTATCTAAAAAATGTCGGGTGCCTCCCCGCAAATGCAGACAAGTACTCGGGTTGCCGAGTACTTGTCTGCATTTGTGGGGTGGCACCCGACATTTTTTAGATAGAAGAGAGTCTAAGCTAAACATAATGTATTTTACAGCCTTTAACTCGATCAAATATTATACACTTTGCCCAAAAAACAAGTGATTTTTGGGTTTTTTAGCATTTGAGTAGGGTTGCCGAGTACTTGTCTGCATTTGCGAGGTGGCACCCGACATTTTTTAGATAGAAGGGAGTCTTAGCTAAACATGATGTATTTTATAGTCTTTAACTCGATCAAATATTATACACTTTGCCCAAAAAACAAGTGATTTTTGGGTTTTTTAGCATTTGAGTAGGGTTGCCGAGTACTTGTCTACATTTGCGGGATGGCACCCGACATTTTTTAGATAGAAGAGAGTCTAAGCTAAACATAATGTATTTTACAGCCTTTAACTCGATCAAATATTATACACTTTGCCCAAAAAACAAGTGATTTTTGGGTTTTTTAGCATTTGAGTAGGGTTGCCGAGTACTTGTCTACATTTGCGGGGTGGCACCCGACATTTTTTAGATAGAAGAGAGTCTAAGCTATACAGGATGTATTTTATAGCCTTTAACTCTAGCCAATATTATACACTTTGGCCAAAAAACAAGTGATTTTTGGGTTTTTTAGCATTTGAGTAGGGTTGCCGAGTACTTGTCTACATTTGCGGGGTGGCACCCGACATTTTTTAGATAGAAGAGAGTCTTAGCTAAACATGATGTATTTTACAGCCTTTAACTCGGTCAAATATTATACACTTTGGCCAAAAAACAAGTGATTTTTGGGTTTTTTAGCATTTGAGTAGGGTTGCCGAGTACTTGTCTGCATTTGCGAGGTGGCACCCAACATTTTTTAGATAGAAGGGAGTATTATCTAAAATATGGCGTATAGTTTAGCTTTCTAGTGCATAAAAAGTTATACTGTTTTCTGCAAAGAAGATTTTTGTCAGTGTTGTATTCATTTGAATGGGGTTGCCACATTTGTAGGGTTACGTTCTTTATATTATTTTATTATTTTTTTTTAATATTTTGACTTTCGTTTGGCATTTAAAAAAAAACTTTTATCTGGCCAAATAACAAAGATATGAATGTATTAGTTATGTGACAATTTTTCCTTTCAAATAGGGTTGCCACATGGAAGTTCCCATTTTAGAAGTGGCAACCCTATTTTTTTATTTTCAGTATCAATTTATCTTTCATTTGACACCAATTTTAACCTCTAACCTTATGAGCTAAGTAACTCGACGGTCGCCTCTCCGACTATTACGTAAGATAACCATTTGAAATTTCACAGCGGTAATATGATGTACAAAGTTCAAGCAAATATTTTTTTTTGACTACCCTAACTTACATCAAAACTAAGAAATTTTATTCAATTAGAATAATCTGTAATTACAAGAGTAATTATTCTGACAGATTCTTCACTGTTTGTACCATTTTTTTCAATGTGATTTTGATTTCATAAGATTTGACGGGTTTAGCTGCTGAGCTCGTATTTAACACTGTAAGGAAATATGAATTCCCAAGTAACAATTTAGCTTTCATAAGGGTCAATGCAAGCTATTTTTTGGTTTTCATAACAAGAAGGACAGGTCTTATATAAATCATTTTGGCGCATTTTACCGAAATTGCATAGGACTTTCCTTCACAGGTAATCCACAAGCTAATAGCTTGTGACAAACAGCTTAAAATGGCCTTACGGAGGTCTTCCTGCAGAGGGTTTATTTACCTAATGCACTTGCGTAGGATGTTATAATAAGGCCTTATAGAAGTTGTTCCAGGTGTTGTAGGAAATGTTGAATTTATGCATAAAAAAAAAGAATTTATTGAATTTTATTTAATTTTTTTTATTTCCTCTTGATTTTTTCTGTTTGCATTTTCTACTTTTTATTTTATTTCATTACTTCCATTTAGTTTTTTCTCCTTTTTCGGAAATTCTACTGCTTTTTCTGTTGTTCTGAAATGGTAGGAATATTATTTTAATTGAAAAAACACATTTTTTATTTTCACATGCTCCGGCCAGGAATCTATCCCACGTACCTCTGCATACCACGCCAGCACCTTACTAGTAGACCATAATCGAATATTAGAGATGAGTGGAAAAAGGGAGCTAATTGAAACCTCACATAAAAATGCAATGTTTTTTTCTAAAGACTTACAAACATTGCATATCTGCAGGATAAAAGCTTTGCATACTTACTGGTGAAAAACATTGCATACTTATGAGATGAAAACATTGCATACTTACAAGAACCTCTTAGAACAGGTCTTATGAAAGCCTTCTATCACTTGAAAATATAAGGCTTCTTTAGAACGGTTCAAACAGGTCTTATAACTTATATTTACAAGGCTTCTTCTAAACACTTCGAGATAGCTTTAAGGAGACCTAATTTATTTCCAAAATGGATGATTTGCGTAAGTAAGCCTTAAACTAAACGTATACAAACTATAGCTTGCCGAATCGAAGAAAATGGACCCTATGAAAGTAAAATTGTTGCTTGGGTTAGGATTTCTACAAAACTATAATTCTATTTTAATTCCGATCCACAGTGAGAATCCTCCTTGTTCTCGATAGATTTCTCCAAATATCAATATGCTTTTCAGCTAACAGAGAAAACTCAATCTTTTGCGATGTTCTTAAGATTGTTAAGGAAGTCTATAGCCGAAAAGCATTTCTTTCCGCTACTCATCACATTCTATTTGGAAGAAAAATAAGTACTTACACATGCCCAAACCTTTTCTCGAATCAGTAATTTTGGAGACAGCAAACTGTCACTGGACTACTAACTAAAACGACAAAAGTGATCAAAGGTAGAGGTTTTTTTTTAAATGAAATATCTCACAAAAGACAGAAACTTTCTTGACTAAGGTCTGCAAACTTTGATTCTCATACTTTTCTTGATTAAAGATATTACATTTTCTATTCTTAAAAGAAAAAAACTAAAAGACAACTCCAAAAGTGTCCAAAAAAAATTCTCGGAAAAAAAAGACAACACACAGCAGAAAAAGATTTATTTACTACAAGTTGTTGTTTTCCCACTTTTACTATTCTCCACCAGCATCGTGTTAGCTAACAAAGTCATGAAAATAATCTGTCGTTTGGGGGCACAGAAATGGATTTTTTGTTCCCTAAAACTATACTTCTTATTTGTTGTCTTGAAGTTTTCTCACATCCTCGACTTTCACGCAGAGACAAAATAAAACAGTTTTTTTTGGTATACTACTACTGGATTTGGCTCTGCTGCTGAAGAAATATACCAGAAAAGAAACTTTAAAGTCAATTTTGCAGTTTCACTTCTGCTCGTTCACTGATGTCTTGATTTGGAGACCATCCCCTGATAACAGTGTAGGGGAGGTTAGGGTGGCTAAATATAGTTTTCGTGGGTGGGGTATTGCTTTGGGACACTTTTGACTGTGGTATATAGAGGAAATAAATTGATGATGGTGATTTCTTTCGCTTTCTAATTTTTTCTTTTTGCTTCTCCTGCTTCTCTTCTTTCTTTCTTGCTTATTCTTTTCTTTTTTTTATTCCATCATAGAGCAGTAGTTATTGTCAGCATCAATGTTGTTGTTGCTAGACTGCTGATGCTACTCTTCTTCGCTAAAGGTTTTCATATCATTATGGCAAATAATAAGAATGAAAACTATCTTAGACAACAAAAAGTAGGAAAAAAATACATACATAAAAGAAAACTCAGCTATCATCATCATCATCGTGTCATCTTTCGCTAGAAGTTCTTCCGGCTTTTTGACGATATAACGTTTTATCATTTTTCTTTGTCAATTTTAACGTTTAGATTCGTTGGGTGTGTATATTCTGGTGGAAGTTGCGGGCAACATCACAACTCTGGTAGAGACATCTATCTACATCTTTATGGAATGTAGCTGGCTTCGTCGCATGAGGGCGAAGAGGAACCATCGCAGACGTGAATACGGTGCGTGAAGCAAACTAGAATAAAACTATAGGAGTCAAGTGGAAAAACAAAAAAAAAACTTTTTTGCAAGCAACAAAGTTTAGTGCAAACTTTTGACTCAGAGGTGAGTAGAATTGACAGAAAATCGATATGATGATTTGGGCGAAATTTGCTGGCTTTTTCTTGGGTTGCGGATATCGAAATGCTTAAGGTGTTGGTACTTAAAAAATTGATTTTCTTAAAAAAATGTTTTAAAGCATGGTTGGGGAATCTATAAATTTTAGTTTAATTTGTAGACAATAAAAAATAAGTAACAAACTAAGATAACCAAAATATCTAAAAAATATTCCAAAATAAACTAGTTTGCATGATATCTTCCAAAATATTTGTTTTAATCTTAAAATAACGTGCTAGCTATAGATATTGCAAGAAATAAATAAAATCAAAGAGTTTTCAATGGTTCAAATGGTCACCCTAAGTAAGTAAGTTTCAATTTCAAATATTCATTTTTTTTTTGGAAAAGCAATGGCTAGCCGTTAAGGAGAATTCATTCAAGTTCTTGAAACCCACCTTTAACTTTCTGTGCGATCATTGGTTGCTGAGATATCGATAATCAAACACAAAAGGATCCTTTTCCATTTGAAGACCGATATCTCGGCGAGAAGTGAACGTATCGAGGTGTTCCACGCCCGTAGACCAAAAAAAAAAACTAAAAAAATTTTGAAAATTTTTTTGTTGCTGGTTTTTCTACGATTACTCAAAAACCGCAGAGGTTCAAAATTTTTAAAGTTCTAATCCAAAAACAAGACACTTGGAGCTACAATTTCCTTCTTAATCGATTTCTTGTACGACCATTTCTTTCGAAGTTACGGCCTGTTGAAATTTGCCCAAAAATTTGGAATTTTTTTTTTTGATCCCTAAATTTTTTCCAGTATATTAGGTCAAATTTTCCTCTAACTCAAATTTTTTTACCGTTTTTAATAAAATCGACTGCAGCAAAAAGATTAAATAGATTCCTCTTAGTCGAATTTCCCTCTAACTCGAACCAATTTTCGTGTCCTGTGACGATTCGACTTAGATGGAGTTGACTGTAATTTGTTTACTTTTTCAATTTTTTTTTATTTGAAATTTAAAACTTCAAAAACAAAAGAGCTTTTTTAATTAATTTTTTTCCAATAGATGTCAGGTAAATATACATGTGATTTTTATATTTTGAGCTTTTTTTTACTTTTTTGTACTTTTTTGACTTTGTGTTTTGATGTAGTTCAGGCTTAATCCATAAATTAATGGATCAGTCTTTTAATTGCTTTAAAAAATTCTTCTATGATCTATCAATTTTCATAGTCAACTTTTGAAATAAAAAAAATATTTTTTGTACCGTTATTAACGGTACTTGTAATAGAACGCTTTTTTTATTGGTTTCTGAATATCCCGTACACGACTAACCTGATTTCAACGAAAATTTGTATAAAAAAGCGTTTAAGTAACCGTTATATTAAAGTTTTATATAATTTTCAAAAAACACATTTTTGGCTTTTTAAAAAATATTAAAATTTTTTTTCTTTGAAAAATCAATTCTTTGAAAACGGGTTAGTGAAATGATTTGAAATTTTGTTTTTAAGTGTTTATTAGTTAGTTTTTTCAAAATGGCATACCAACTCTTTTTTTGAAAGATGTTAGAAAATTTGTATTAATAAAAAATTATTTTTTTTTTTAAACGGTTCTAAAGAGTTACCAAATTTTTTTTCTGAACAATGCCTTTTCTTAAAAAAAAAAATCAAATGGCATATTTTGTTTTGTGATCAAAATCATTTAAAATAGTGTTTTGTTAAAAAAAAAATAGTGTAGATATACATTTTAACGATTTAATATTCTTTTTTAAAAAAATATCTTATAAATAACTGAATTATTTACATTTTTATTGCAGAAAATTGAATTGAATTTGGAGCACCATAAATTCGAAAACGGTAGAAAATAGAATTCGAATGGAAATCAGAACAGCCGTGATAGGTACTACATACGTACATATTTAAAAGAAAAGTTTTTGGTAGCAAAACTATAACAAAAAAAAAATTGAAAAAATTAATTACATTATTACTTTAAATCTATGGAGTTTGGTATTGTTAGCATAAGTCCATTTTTTTTTTTAAATTAGTAAGTATGTATACAGAACTATTTAAAAAAAATTTATTTTCGTTTGGTCTTAACAGCATAACTCTAAGTACACTAGTTCCAAAGATATTCAATGATCCTAACCAAACTTAAGTCCTTTTTCTAAAATTATGTTTGATCATAATGGCATAACTCCAACTTGTGCTCTTTTGACGGAGCAAAAATGCTTAAACTTTTAAATAAGTGTTTGGTCAAAACAGCATAACTCAGTTCTTTTGCTTTTTTGGTCAATGACGGAAAATATTTTAATCGATTGATTCGTTTAAAAAACCAAATGTAAATAGCAGAAAGTCCGAAAAATTTAAATTCTTAAAAAAAACTAATTGCAATATTGGCACTAAGGACACAACTCGAAATAATCTTATTCTTGTTTGGTCAAAAGAACATATCTCACTAAAAACATAATACAAAATATGAGAAAGTGACGCGGGCGTCATTTTATGATAAAGAGACGCGGGCGTCATTTTATGAGAAAGTGACGCACGTCATTTTATGATAAAGTGACGCGAGCGTCATTTTATATGATAAAGTGACGCAGGTGTCAGGTGTCACTTTATAATAAAGTGACGCGGGCGTCATTTTATGACAAAGTGACGCGGGCTTCATTTTATGACAAAGTGAGGCGGGCGTCATTTTATAATAAAGTGACGCGGGCGTCATTTTATGAGAAAGTGACGCGGGCGTCATTTTATGATAAAGTGACGCGAGCGTCATTTTATATGATAAAGTGACGCAGGTGTCAGGTGTCACTTTATAATAAAGTGACGCGGGCGTCATTTTATGACAAAGTGACGCGGGCTTCATTTTATGACAAAGTGAGGCGGGCGTCATTTTATAATAAAGTGACGCGGGCGTCATTTTATAATAAAGTGACGCGGGCGTCATTTTATAATAAAGTGACGCGGGCGTCATTTTATGAGAAAGTGACGCGGGCGTCATTTTATGATAAATTGACGCGGGCGTCATTTTATAATAAAGTGACGCGGGCGTCATTTTATGAGAAAGTGACGCGGGCGTCATTTTATGATAAATTGACGCGGGCGTCATTTTATAATAAAGTGACGCGGGCGTCATTTTATGAGAAAGTGACGCGGGCGTCATTTTATGAGAAAGTGATGCGCGTCATTTTATAATAAAGTGACGCGGGTGTCATTTTATGATAAAGTGATGCAAGCGTCAGGCGTCACTTTCTAAAGTGACGCGGGCGTCATTTTATGAGAAAGTGACGCGCGTCATTTTATGAGAAAGTGACGCGGGCGTCATTTTATGAGAAAGTGACGCGCGTCATTTTATAATAAAGTGACGCGGGCGTCATTTTATGAGAAAGTAACGCGCGTCATTTTATGAGAAAGTGACGCGGGCGTCATTTTATAATAAAGTGACGCGGGCGTCATTTTATGAGAAAGTGACGCGGGCGTCATTTTATGATAAAGTGACGCGAGCGTCATTTTATATGATAAAGTGACGCAGGTGTCAGGTGTCACTTTATAATAAAGTGACGAGAAAGTGACGCGGGCGTCATTTTATGAGAAAGTGACGCGCGTCATTTTATAATAAAGTGACGCGGGCGTCATTTTATTAGAAAGTGACGCGGGCGTCATTTTATGAGAAAGTGACGCGGGAGTCATTTTATGACAAAGTGACGCGGGCGTCATTTTATGATAAAGTGACGCGGGCGTCATTTTATGATAAAGTGACGCAGATGTCATTTTATGAGAGAGTGACGCGGGCGTCATTACATAATAAAGTGACGCGAGCGTCATTTTATAATAAAGTGACGCGGGCGTCATTTTATAATGAAGTGACGCAGGAGTCATTTTATGAGAAAGTGACGCAGATGTCATTTTATGAGAGAGTGACGCGGGCGTCATTACATAATAAAGTGACGCGAGCGTCATTTTATAATAAAGTGACGAGGGCGTCATTTTATAATAAAGTGACGCGGGCGTCATTTTATAATAAAGTGACGCGGGCGTCATTTTATGCGAAAGTGACGCGGGCGTGATTTTATGACAAAGTGACGCGGGCGTCATTTTATGACAAAGTGACGCGGGCGTCATTTTATGACCAAGTGACGCGGGCGTCATTTTACGAGAAAGTGACGCTCGTCATTTTATAATAAAGTGACGCGGGCGTCATTTTATGAGAAAGTGACGCGGGCGTCATTTTATGAGAAAGTGACGCGGGCGTCATTTTATGAGAAAGTGACGCGGAGTTCATTTTATGACAAAGTGACGCGGGCGTCATTTTATGATAAAGTTACGCGGGCGTCATTTTATGATAAAGTGACGCAGATGTCATTTTATGAGAGAGTGACGCGGGCGTCATTACATAATAAAGTGACGCGAGCGTCATTTTATAATAAAGTGACGCGGGCGTCATTTTATAATGAAGTGACGCAGGCGTCATTTTATGAGAAAGTGACGCAGGCGTCATTTTATGAGAAAGTGACGAGGGCGTCATTTTATAATAAAGTGACGCGGGCGTCATTTTATAATAAAGTGACGCGGGCGTCATTTTATAATAAAGTGACGCAGGCGTCATTTTATGAGTAAGTGACGCGGCCGTCATTTTATGAGAAAGTGATGAGGGCGTCATTTTATAATAAAGTGACGCAGGCATCATTTTATGAGAAAGTGACTAGGGCGTCATTTTATAATAAAGTGACGTGGGCGTCATTTTATGATAAAGTTACGCGGGAGTTATAAACACCCAACTGTACCTCAAGCAGGAAATAAGAGGAAATAATAAAATAAATAAGATCGCTAATGATCTACAAACATCCTAATAAAGATTACCGCAGGTAACAAGATAAAATACATAACAGATATTTTAAGATCAACCAATCAAGATAATAATAACAAAACAAGATAAAATACATAACAGATATTTTATGATCAACCAAATAACAAAATAAGATAAAGATACAAAAAGTAATTAACCAACACTACCATATTTTATGATCAACCAAATAACAAAATAAGATAAAGATACAAAAAGTAATTAACCAACACTACCATAAACCCTGAGGACAAGAAAACCAACTCATCAGGATAACGATATAAATAGATTCAACACGGAGGAGTTTGCCAGTAGTTGCAAAGTAGTTGGAGAGTACTATGAATGTGAAAACTATAAAATATTTTATTTGTAAAGAAAGAAAATAAAGTTAACGTTTAAAAATATATTTTTTTGAATTAACCTTTTCATTTCCGACGGATAAATATAATTCGGGCGTCATTTTATGATAAAGTGACGCGGGCGTCATTTTATGATAAAGTGACGCAGGCGTCATTTTATGAGAAAGTGACGCTCGTCATTTTTAAATAAAGTGACGCGGGCGTCATTTTATGAGAAAGTGACGCGGGCGTCATTTTATGAGAAAGTGACGCGAGCGTCATTTTATGAGAAAGTGACGCGGGCGTCATTTTATGATAAAGTTACGCGGGCGTCATTTTATGATAAAGTTACGCGGGCGTCATTTTATGATAAAGTGACGCGGGCGTCATTTTATGATAAAGTGACGCAGGCGTCATTTTATGAGAAAGTGACGCTCGTCATTTTTAAATAAAGTGACGCGGGCGTCATTTTATGAGAAAGTGACGCGCGCGTCATTTTATGATAAAGTGACGCGGGCGTCATTTTATAATAAAGTGACGCGGGCGTCATTTTATAATAAAGTGAAGCAGGCGTCATTTTATGAGAAAGTGACGAGGGCGTCATTTTATAATAAAGTGACGCGGGCGTCATTTTATAATAAAGTGACGCAGGCGTCATTTTATAATAAAGTGACGCGGGCGTCATTTTATAATAAAGTGACGCGGGCGTCATTTTATAATAAAGTGACGCAGGCGTCATTTTATGAGAAAGTGACGAGGGCGTCATTTTATAATAAAGTGACGCGGGCGTCATCTTATAATAAAGTGTATTAAAAATCAGAATTCTACTTCAAGTTATTAGAAAATATTGTACCTTTTATGTTATATTTTGAAATAACAATTATTTATTTTAAATTTGATTAATAAAATAGGTATGTATGCTGTTTTAAATTATAAAAATCAATTTTTTCCGATTGGTTAAGTAATTAATAAAAAATTCAAAACTCAATAATTATTTAAAAAAAAAAAATAGTTCACATACGCCATAGTGACCTCCATATTAGCATCGAGTAACAACATCAGACCTTTTCAACTGTTTAGTGAAACCAAAAATGATTTTTGTTCGCTTTTTATCTTTTTTGAAAATAAACTGGTGACAAAAAAAAAATTGACGTTATTTGAAAAACAAAACAAAAAACGCAATTATGTAGTACAGTCGACGAAAACTCAAAATTGTAAAATAAATGAATACAAAAATCGTGCAGTTTGGTATAATGTTTTCAATGCTAGTCATAACCTACGCCTAACGGGTATACCATTAGGGTTTCCGTTATTTCCCAAAGTGATGTTATCGGGGGAGACACCCCCCAGATCGAAAGTTTAGTAGGTACCTAAATACAGAGAATCTAGCAAAAAAAAAATTGTTTGGTGGTCGGTCATTAACCCGTGGCTCTATAGGGTCATACTTTCCCCATACAAATTTGTATGGGAAATTTTTAACTTTTACATAAAATTTAAATTTCTCTCGAGTTAAATCATCTATTTTATCTATTTTTAAAATGTTTGTTGATTCAAAACAAAAGCAAAAACTACGAAAACAGCTTAAAATATAAAACATTTTTTTTAACGGGAAATTTTGAAAGTGATCTTTTAAAGGGACTATTCTCCAACCAGAATCAACAAACATTTTGAAAATAGATGATTTAACTCGAGAGAAAAAAAATTATGTAAAAGTTAGAAATTTCAAATACAAATTTGTATGGGAAAAGAAGAAGAAGAAATTCAATTGAGTATGGGGGCTGCTATATTAAACTCGAACAGAATAAATTTTGAAATTATAAGCTCCGTGAACCCAAAACTGCGACTTTAAAATTTTTGAACCAAACTAGTCTAAATAATTGTCCATTTTTTTTCCACCATAAATTTTCGTTTGTCCACAATTGTAATTAATTTCTAGTTTCTAATAAGAAATATACCAAAAATTATACTTTTGAAAAATTGAAAACAATATTTTTTATAAAAATTTTCATACAAAAATCGTTTGTCCAAAAATGGATACATACCAAAAATTGTTGTTTGTCCACCCTAAGCGTAGGAGATATTCATGATACAAAATTTGCACTGAAAAATGATAAGTACCTACCTAACATAAAATCCCCAAAAACTACTTTTTTTCAAAAATTAAAATTTTTGTCATTTGTCCATCTCAAATTCGTCGTATTTACCAAAAATCGTCGTTTGTCCACCTACGAAATCCACAACATTTATTTTTTTTTTTTTCGTATACCCTGGGTTCTTTTCATATATCAAAAGTCTTAGTTTGGCCACTCTACGTTGAGGAGATATGTATTCAAAAATCAAATTTTTCACCGAACAATTCAAAGTCCCATAAAATCCCTAAAATTTTCTCCACCTCGAGCTCTTTACAAGTACCAAAAATCGTTGTTTCTCGACCCTAAGCTTACTTGTGATATATGTACGTACTATAGGGCAAGTTTAGGATTCGTAAAAAAAATCGAACTCGGGATTAAAAATTTACATGACATTACGATGATGAAAAAATGGGTCCGGCAATTCTATATGTCTTTCTGTCGGTATATACCTACTTCGAGCTACAGCCTAAACGAGTGAAGTGATTTTCTTCAAACTTGGTAGTTAGCAGTTTTTGGTGATTCCCTAAAGGGTAAATTGAAATTTTTTTTTATGACCAAAACTAACGGTACCTGCCATATAACGGAAATAGAAAAGTTAATTTTTTTCAAAAATGTCTCTAACGATTTTGATTAAATTTTTTGTGTGTAGTATTACACATAAGAGCCAAATTTTGAAATTAAAAAAATATTATTTGTACCGTTTTTTTAAGGGAGGTACTTGTCATAGAACGGTTTTCTTAGTTTCTGAATACCTATCTTGTACAAAAATAAAATAAAAATTTTTTAAATTAAAAATATTAAAATTTTAGAAAATTTTCAAAAAACGCATTTTTGGATTTTTCAAAAATATTTCAATTTTTTTTTTTTTTTTGAAAAATCAGTTTTTTGAAAACGGGTTGGTGGAAAATTTTGAAATATTGGTTTTATGTGTAAATTAATTATTTCTTCAAAATGGCATACCAACTTTTTTTTTGAAAAATGTTAGAAAATTTTTATACATATATAAAAAAATATTTTTTTTTTTAAAACGGCTTTCTAAAAATACCTTTTTATACAAGTAATAAAATAGCATAGGTACTTGGTTTTTTGTAAAATATCATTTAAAACGATGTTTAATTTCTTGAAAATATCAAATTTTAAATTTTTTCCTAGTTTTCTTTAATAAAAAGCTTTAACATTAGAATTACTTTTATCATAAGAGCAAGTACGTGCGACCCCAGTCGTGTATTTTATTTTGTTAACTATTCACCGAAAATAACTATTGACTCCATAATAGATTTTCCATCCCTGATATACATATGTATCAAAAATATAATTTATGATAGTTTTAACTAAGCGTATGACCACAATATGCACTCAAAGTGTTTTTTATCATTAGTTTTTTTTAATTGGCAAAACGATGAATTTTGCTCCAGTCTCTGAACTTTTTGGTAACACACACAAGTTGCTTTGTATTATTAACCTAAAAGATATAAACGTCTAAAAAAACTTTTTGTTTGAACCTGATTAACCTTGAAAATTGTTCTTTAAAGAATATTAAATTTAGACCGTAGCTTTTTTTGTTTACATTCTAATATTTTATAGCATACAAATTACCTATACAAATTACCTATAGAAGTATATAACTGGTTCTTAAAATATCTTTTGACAATGTTCAGTTCTCTTTTTTTTTTTTTTTGAAGAAATTCCCGAGTCAATTTACATTCATGGTCTATTTTCCAAACAATGCTCCCAATTGAATTTGAAGGCCAAGTGGTAGTTACTAAAAAAAAAGGGTCTGATGTCCAAAGTTGTTTTTCGCCTTCTTCGTCTGTATATGAAAATTGGTTATGTATATACATAAAAAGAATTCTATACCTAGGTATTTCTGCCCTCATTTAAGTGCTTACACCAAATACAATTAAAGTAATTGCCTTTTCCGCATCTTTTCTATAAAAAAACAGAGCAGCCCTTCTTCCACCTTTCCACACCAACCAACCGACCAATCGACTTTATAAAAAGCCAAGGACAGACATTACGTGTGTCCTTATCTATGCAAAAGGTATAATATCGTAACAAGGTATAAGTGGAAGTGTTTTACCTAGGTACTAGAGGTTCATAAAAACCATCTTCTGATATTTTGACTTCAAAACGTCAAGTATAACAACCCCCTGTTCCTTAGAGCTTTCATAGCTATTACCCATCATCGGTTATTTTCTATCCTTGGGGGACGAGTTTTTTGGTTGCTTATGAAGCGTCTTCAATTTGCGGTGTAAATGAATTTTATTCATCTACTTTCTCGCTCGGTGACACCCTAGAACCCTAACCTAACTGGCTTTTACACTTCTGTGTTTCTACTCTTTGGCTGCTTTGCAGTACCACGTGTCCAAAACAATTGAAATTTGCCTGCGTGTGCGGAGTAAAATTCCAAAGAAAAAATAGAAATCAAGGACTTAACTAACCCCGCAATGACCAAAAACACCATTGGCATGAGACAGAGCGTAGAGTTGAGAAAAGTTGTTTTGTATTATTTTTTTTTTTTATGTGGAATGTAAATGTATAAAAAGGTAACGAAAAAGTAATAAAAAAATTTATTTTATTAACTTTTTTTAATTTACCACTTCTACGGCTGCGGCTATTATTATATCTAAGAGGAGATCATCAGGACGACTTTTGTGGTAACCTTAGAATGTAATTGATTTTATGATATTATGGCGCCCTGAATTCTTATGGTTAAATGTAAAATTTGTAGGTACTAATTTGTATTTTTGCAAGGAGGTGGAGGGCCAAGGGTAAGTTAATTAAAAAAAAAGAGTAGAACTTCTTGCGGAAAGTTTAAGTGAGAATAAATATTAATTGTCAAGTTTTCTTTTAAATTAATTTCATATCTAGGTAAGACTTAATTTTGTTCAAAAACGTTTCTGTGTTTATTGCTCTTATGATTTAGATACAAAAAATTTAAGCCTTAGGTATATTTTGGATAACGTATGTCTTTTACTGAACTTTTTTTTCAAAAACCATTATTTGTGGACCCACATTTGCATTTGCATTTGCATTTGCATTTGCATTTGCATTTGCATTTGCATTTGCATTTGCATTTCCATTTCCATTTCCATTTCCATTTCCATTTCCATTTCCATTTCCATTTGCATTTGCATTTGCATTTGCATTTGCATTTGCATTTGCATTTGCATTTGCATTTGCATTTGCATTTGCATTTGCATTTGCATTTGCATTTGCATTTGCATTTGCATTTGCATTTGCATTTGCATTTGCATTTGCATTTGCATTTGCATTTGCATTTGCATTTGCATTTGCATTTGCATTTGCATTTGCATTTCCATTTCCATTTCCATTTCCATTTCCATTTCCATTTCCATTTCCATTTCCATTTCCATTTCCATTTCCATTTGCATTTGCATTTGCATTTGCATTTGCATTTGCATTTGCATTTGCATTTGCATTTGCATTTGCATTTGCATTTGCATTTGCATTTGCATTTGCATTTGCATTTGCATTTGCATTTGCATTTGCATTTGCATTTGCATTTGCATTTGCATTTGCATTTGCATTTGCATTTGCATTTGCATTTGCATTTGCATTTGCATTTGCATTTGCATTTGCATTTGCATTTGCATTTGCATTTGCATTTGCATTTGCATTTGCATTTGCATTTGCATTTGCATTTGCATTTGCATTTGCATTTGCATTTGCATTTGCATTTGCATTTGCATTTGCATTTGCATTTGCATTTGCATTTGCATTTGCATTTGCATTTGCATTTGCATTTGCATTTGCATTTGCATTTGCATTTGCATTTGCATTTGCATTTGCATTTGCATTTGCATTTGCATTTGCATTTGCATTTGCATTTGCATTTGCATTTGCATTTGCATTTGCATTTGCATTTGCATTTGCATTTGCATTTGCATTTGCATTTGCATTTGCATTTGCATTTGCATTTGCATTTGCATTTGCATTTGCGTTTGCATTTGCATTTGCCATTGCATTTGCGTTTGCATTTGCGTTTGCATTTGCATTTGCCATTGCATTTGCATTTGCATTTGCATTTGCATTTGCATTTGCATTTGCATTTGCATTTGCATTTGCATTTGCATTTGCATTTGCATTTGCATTTGCATTTGCATTTGCATTTGCATTTGCATTTGCATTTGCATTTGCATTTGCATTTGCATTTCCATTTCCATTTCCATTTCCATTTCCATTTCCATTTCCATTTCCATTTCCATTTCCATTTCCATTTCCATTTCCATTTCCATTTCCATTTCCATTTCCATTTGCATTTGCATTTGCATTTCCATTTCCATTTGCATTTGCATTTGCATTTGCATTTGCATTTGCATTTGCATTTGCATTTGCATTTGCATTTGCATTTGCATTTGCATTTGCATTTGCATTTGCATTTGCATTTGCATTTGCATTTGCATTTGCATTTGCATTTGCATTTGCATTTGCATTTGCATTTGCATTTGCATTTGCATTTGCATTTGCATTTGCATTTGCATTTGCATTTGCATTTGCATTTGCATTTGCATTTGCATTTGCATTTGCATTTGCATTTGCATTTGCATTTGCATTTGCATTTGCATTTGCATTTGCATTTGCATTTGCATTTGCATTTGCATTTGCATTTGCATTTGCATTTGCATTTGCATTTGCATTTGCATTTGCATTTGCATTTGCATTTGCATTTGCATTTGCATTTGCATTTGCATTTGCATTTGCATTTGCATTTGCATTTGCATTTGCATTTGCATTTGCATTTGCGTTTGCATTTGCATTTGCCATTGCATTTGCGTTTGCATTTGCGTTTGCATTTGCATTTGCCATTGCATTTGCATTTGCATTTGCATTTGCATTTGCATTTGCATTTGCATTTGCATTTGCATTTGCATTTGCATTTGCATTTGCATTTGCATTTGCATTTGCATTTGCATTTGCATTTGCATTTGCATTTGCATTTGCATTTGCATTTGCCATTGCATTTGCATTTGCATTTGCGTTTGCATTTGCAGTTGCATTTGCATTTGCCATTGCATTTGCATTTGCGTTTGCGTTTGCGTTTGCACTTGCGTTTGCATTTGCAGTTGCAATTGCATTTTCAGTCATAATTTTTTTATAACTTTTTTTATTTAAACCTTTTTTTTAATCGGATTTTTCGAAGTTGTGTGCATTTTTAAAAGTCTATTTTTTGTTAGAACTCGAACACACATGAATTAAACAAAAATTCGAGTATGACGTTGTAATACAAATATGACTAAGCACATTCTATTCATCTGACATTAACCAGATATGACCCATTTACTTGGTTCATTTTTTATTAGAGTCTTTATTGCTTATCATATCACCCTAGTTCACAATTATTATTATTTTTTGTACTCATTTTTTTTTTTTTTTTCATTTTTGTTCTTCCAACTTCACTTGCATTTTTAGGTCAAATCCTGAGGCAATAGTCATCATCAGCAGCTCCACAAACTAACAAAAAAACAACAACAAACCATATAATAAGACCCCATACACCATAAAAAGAAAATTACTACTAACTAAACAAGGACAAATAAGAGAATGGCGGGACAAAAAATTATAAACCGTTTCTCTTTGGCTTTTTGAAAAACGTAAAGATACGGTACGGATACGGGCTGACAACAACACAAGGGCATTTTATATGTATAAATATATAGAAGCAATGAGCACAACAAACTGGCTGCAATTGCCGCGTACTATTGTGAATATCTAAAAGCATTCATAAACCGTTTATTTAATGGAAATTTATATATTTAAGGACACAGTCGTTGTTGTCGTCGCAGTCGTAGTCGGAAGCAATTTGTCCTTTGAAATGTAATTGTAACTTCCTTTTAACCTTTTGCAGTGCTGCGGCATAGTCTATCCCTTTCTCTCTCTCTCTCTCTCTCACTGTTCGTGTTATTATTTTGCTACTTAAAGGATAAATTTGTGCTAACTGTTGAAGGAGTTCAAGGAGCTCTTTTGCTACTTTCTTTTTTTAAATAGAGCAGGTCCATTGGGGGCTTTATTTGTAGGTATGATGAAAAAGTATCTGAAGGTATATTTGAAAGGCGTGACTGTCAACTTGAAAAAGAAAAATTTATGAATTCAGAATTTGTTTATGTTCCACTTTTTATTTTTATATAAGTTTGACCTAGAGATTTTATGGATCTAAGAAGGAATCGACTGTCACACCGACACATTTTTGCATGGTTTTCGATAATTTCAATTATCAGTCCGGTCAAAATTTTTAAGGCAAGTGAAATCAAAAGTTTAGGCCATAATTTGCATATAGTTTGCATCAAACTTGCATACAGCCTGTACACAAACTGCGAAAAGTTTTAATCATTATATAAAAAATTTTTCTTTTATCAATCTGCTAGAAATTTTCAAGACCAATGAAATAAAAGTTTGGGCCATAATTTGTATACAGTTTGCATTAAACTTGCATACAGTTTGCACACAACCTAGGTACTAAAAGTTTATGAATGAAGAAAAAAAACAACAAATTCTTATTTACTACACATTTCTTTTATCAATCCGGTAGACATTTTTAAGACTTATAAATGGTCAATAATTTGCCAAAAGTTTGCATTAAAGATTAAACTTGCACACAACCTACGAAAAGTTTATGTGTGCCATAACTCTTTTAATTAAAAAACAAACACCCGATTCTTTATTTACAACGCTTTTCTTTTTTAAATATACTAGATATTTTCAAGACCAATAAAATTAAAGTTTGTATCAAATTTTGCAAACAGTTTGCATTAAAATTGCATACAGTTTGCACAAAATCTACGAAAAGTTTATGTGTGCTATATCTTTTTTAATAGTCTTTTCCAATCAATTCTTGATGAAACAACCAATATTGAACCTCCCTTTAAAAATGCAAAAGGATTCACAAGTCGATTTCATTACAATATCGTGACTGCATCAAGTTGCTTTCAAAACTATAACAGCCGCTTTTAATAATAACTTGCCTCTTCAATTCTGCCGAGGCCAACAGATTTATAATTTCCATACTTAAACTTCTATTTCTTAGTTCATATTATCTGTTTACACTGTTATCTCATATTCAACATATCAAGTAGCCTTTAGGATATTTCCATCCCGTAAATCCCTGAGCTGAACTACCAAATGTTGCTACTAATAATGAAATGCCTTGCTTTTCCCTTTGAAAACCAATTATTAATAAATTCTTCCATAGCCATATTTTCTCATGCTTTGACTTTGTATTCTATTTCCAGCAGGACCCATCTCACAAAGGATCTTGCCCAAACACTATTAACAACCATGCCGATTCTAAGCAATTGCTAAACTGTAATTATTATTATTTGCATCAACGACGAAGTGCGCAAACACGAATAGCAGCGGAACGAAACCGCAGCTGCTGTTGCAACCCTATGGGAAAGTGCATCTCTAAACAACCCTCGGCTATAACTATAGCACTGTCCACAACCGATTTGGCAACAGCAAATCATATATTGAGCAAATTCTCGGACAACACTGATTATATATCACTCAAGGACGAGCTCGGAAATCCGCTATATGAATATTTTGGCCAAGGCAAGACTGAAATATTTTATGGTTCATCGAGAAGAGATTGCACAACAAGTTCAACGGATTGCTGGAAAAGGACAATAATCCCTGATTCGACTGAGGAGGATACCAATAATAATAGGAATTATCGACGAAACATCAGGCAAGAACAAGGAGTTCCGGTTGATTGTAACAGCTTTGGTGACACTGGAAGTGGTCTAGATAATGAGGTAAGTTCGTAACACTAATTAGATTACACAATCGATTAGTTATTTTGCAAACTGAATAGGACTTTATATAGAGTCCTTGTGTTACTTGAAGGAATTTTCCCCTCTCTTGTTTTCTTTGAGCTGATGGTTGAAGATGGTTTATACAAAGATGTTTAATTGGGAAGATTGTTTTGAATTTAGGTCTATAAGGCAATTGAGGGTGATTCCGTTTTTGAAGGTTATATAAAGAAGGGAAACTTGAACTTTAAACAATGTCAAGAAAAAGTTTGTTGTGATGTGCCCCGACCCAAACGACCCTCCACAAGATGACGACGTCGAAGACTATGCGATGAAATTAGGGAAATTAATTTCTTAACATTGTTTCAAAGATAAGATAAATAAACGATTATTTCAATTCAAAGTGGAATGGCGGTGGTGGTGGCGGTAGTGCCGCCGCGCCGCCATCGGGAGAATGCGGGAAAAGTTTCTATGGTAGTAAAGATAAAGCAAACACCGATTTTATATATTATATATACGTTTTTCTTTAGAACCAAAAAGTTGAGATTAAAGATCACGCATAACTTAACGGAATATAGTACTTATAAAGTTAAATTAGTCAAATTGAGTTGAAACTAAAGCAGGAAAAGTCTTAATTTTCGAATGAATCAGCAACAGATTGAAGCGATTTATTGCTTAATATAAGAAGAATTTATTATTGTCTTTGAATGATATAATGACTAAGAAGATGATATTTTTGTTTTTGGTATAGGTAAGGCTTTAATTCTTTATACAAAAAATATTACTTGAAGGTTATAAAAAAAGTAAAAGTGAATTAAACATACAGTAAATAAAAAAATAGAGTTGCTTTAAGTGGAATTTTGGTACCAATTTTTATTAAAGATGCAAACTAGAATGTATTAATATGGGAAATTCGAAAAACCTAATTAGATGTGTTCGTTAAGTAGTGCTTTTTTATATCGAACGTCCATCGTTGGTTTTAACACCTGCGCTGCAAGAAACTAAGTTACTCACACAAGTTGATGGATATTCATTTCTAATCCAAAAGAGCTGAGCAGCCAGCTTTATTTTACTTCTAATTTTCTACAAAAAACCACTCGAACGAGTCGTAAAATTGTATCTTATGAAAGAAAAAAGGTTTTTTTGTAGATTTAGGTACATTAAAAAAAACTCCTTTTTTCGAGATTTGAGAAATTTTTTGAATAAGACTTAAAAAAATTAAACACCTATGAAAAACCAATATTTTCGAAGTCTTACGTTAAATAACTTTTGACGCATCCATGCGATTAATGGTGGTATCGAGATCTTTTTTTTTTATTACAAGTCTAATATTTGAACTTGGTACCAATTTTCATTTCGGGGCGAATTTCGTCTATGAATAATATTATTTGATTGGTACATGGCAGGTAAACTATTATTTTAAAAGCTCTCTTGCCAGTTTGCACAAAAATCTGAGTAAAAAGATTGAATATTTCAGTCAGTGATTCAACCTATCCGTTGAAGAGTTTTTCGGTATATAGAATCCCCAGACGAAACTGTTGAACAAATGTACTCCAAACTCGGCTGAAAGCATTTTGCGAAAACTTTTCAAAAAGATTTTCGAATTTTTCAAACAACAAGCTTGCTTGTTTGACTTTTTTTATGGATTGTCAAGAACATTTAAATTATCTATTTACAATCGAAATATTTTAATTTTTTTTCTATTCGGACGAAGATATTTTCGGATCAAAGTCTCGAAATAATGTTTGGTTTAAAGATATGAGTTCACAGTAACTAGGCAAATACATTCAGGTAGAAAAAATTATATTTTATTTTTTTCAGATTTTTGGGTAAAAAAGTACATTTTCAAAAATTTCCTCCAAAACCATCGAGTGATTTAAAGCTCTATTCACAGCTGAAAACCAAAAGTTTCTTCAAGGTCTGGTAGCTTTATCAACTTCCATTTAGTTGTGGAAAATTCATGCAATTTTATTAAACGTTTCCATATCCATGTAATGTTACTGATTGAGCTTGCCTCAAACCCACTATGTACCAAAATCATATTTTTGCTAAACTTAATCCCAATTTTATTGCTACCAAGAATAATCCCAATAATCAATATAACCTTCTTCAACTCATAGCTTGATATCTGTATACAAAAAAGAACAAACAAAAATCTCTTGTTCTAACGTTCACTTTTCTCTTTTTTGGAAATAGTCTTCCAAAAAGAATAAAACCTTCTGTGATGGAGAAACTTAAAGCCCAGACTCTTTCCCAAAAAAAAAAAATGTAATCACATCGAGGCAAAAAGTTTTATTTGCCCAAACTTGCAAACAAATAAACTTTCCTTATCGGTAAAATCAACACTTTGCCATCTCAAACCCTCTTACTGCTGCTGCACGCCAGTAGTAAGGAACAAAACAAGAGTAAAAGTTAACTACTAAGCACATCATAGCACTACTCTGCTACACGAGACTAAAGCCCAGTTGGCCAAAACATGAAGAAGCCAGAACCAGAAGGCCAACAACTACTGTTCATGTTTCGTTTCTCTCTGGTTTCGTCTCCTTATTGTTTCCATGATGACATGTCCCTCTGTCCCTTCCCGTGGAAGTTGTCGTCCGTCGTCGATAATAAGGGTTTAATAATATAAGGGCTTAGTAGTTTCGGAGTTTTATCCTTTGTTCTTTTATTTTTTTACTTTAACTTCTTTCACATCCATCCCAACTTCCCAACACATCCTTGTTCTGGTTGTTTTTTTTTTTTTTTGTTCTTTTGGTTTAAAGGAAGAATGCACTTCTTTAAGCTCTGTGAGCTTTTTTTGGAATAAAATGAAATTAAAAAAATAGAGTATGCAATACTCGACAAACAGAGGCTTTCATAGTGAATAAAATCAACAAAAAAAAAATTATCAGACGGGAAGGACATTCAGCAGCAGGAATATACACAAAAAAAAAAAAAAAAAATAACTCAAAAGTCAAAGAATTCAACGCGTAGATTTAAAGGATTGCCTGGATTGCAGATCCTATTGAAAGGCCCAGAGTTATTCATACAATTCGGTTGGCTTAAAATATAAAGAACTTTTTTGTAAATAGTTTTTTGCTTGTTATTTAGTTTATTCGATTTTTAGCAGCTCCCCAAAACTCGCAACTCCCTGCTGCTTCGGCTGCATACGAATAGAGAAACGGAGAGTTTGGGATTTATTTTGTTTACCTACATTAAATATTGAGTTGAATATAAAAGGGGGATTTTGTGTATCGACATCGAGTTGGGCATTGAACGAACATCGAACTGTGAGAATCGGTGGTTGTTGTATATATAAAATTGGATAGATATAAAATGAGGAAGAAGCTTCCTTTTGGGTTATCAACCAGCAGCGCCGGATACTTAAAAGTTTCCTAATTTGCAGAGTTTTTGGTCTTTTTTTTTTACTCTATCGACTCGGCTGGCATATTGAAAACGAGATTACCTAGACATGGGTAGATTTCAGGACAATGAGTTTTTCTGGGAATGGGTATTTGTACTACTTTTTTTAGTTTATGGGGTTTGTTTTAAAATCCCGTCGAAGAGAATTGAAAGTCTTTGTATAGATTTTGAATTTATTAAAATTAATCTTAATTGCAGTTCGGATTTGGGTATCAGGGGAAAAAAAAACATATAAAGAACATGCATGAATGGTATTGGAAAGATTTGATGCATCAATTGGTGCAAAGTTTTGGTTGGAAATTCTTAACAAATTCGGTCTAGTTGTTACTGAACTTTTTTGGTAAGTTAACTCTGGAATGGAACAATAAACAAAATTTTTTCTCTATCACTCCAAATTCCATTTTCTCAAATGTACCTGTTAAATAGTATCTTTAAATTTTAATTAAATCCAATCAAATAATTTTCGAGTTAAAGTTCAGAACTGATAGAAACTGGCATCAGACAAATTAATTTTGTTTTGAATAGGTAATACCGAAATAGCATGTGATTAGAACGCTATACCTAGTAAATCTCATTTGAGTAGGTCTTTTAGCTTGAAGAACAAAAATCACTAGAGTTCATTCCAATAAAGGCAAAATATTTTCGAGGTCAAAGTTAAAAAAAAAAGTATAAAAACATTTTTATACTTTTTCAAATTTTTCTAAGTAATTCACTAAGAAGTCATTACTATGAAATCAGAAAGATGTATTCTTGTAGGCTGTAGGGGCTTAAACGTTTATGAAAAATAATGATTTTCTTAAACTTTGCACCTCGAATATCTTTTAAACGGTTGGTTAACGAAAAAACTGTATAAAGCCTTTTCTTAGAGCGTTTAATTTTCTACAAGAATTTGTAGAAAATTTGCTGAAAGTCGATTGATAAAAAAATTATTTTTACTTGCGATATAGGTACTATATATCAAGTTATGCATTCGTACAAAAAAAAAAAGTTGAGATAACATTTTTCCATGACATTACGATGGTAGACAATGCCAAAAAAGTGGGTCCCGGAAGTCCGTCTGTCTGTCTGTCTGTCTGTCAGTCTGTCTGTCAGTCTGTCTGTCTGTCTGTATAAGGAGCTACAGCCTAAACGGATGGACCGATTAATGTCAAACTTAGTATGTAGCGTTATTTGGCGACTCTGCAGAGGGGTTTTTGGAATTAATTTTTTTGGACCAAAAATAACGGTACTTGTCATATACCGATTTTAGTAAAATTGAAATATCTCGAAAACAACTCTAACGATTTTGTTTAAAAAATTCAAGTGTTAGTTTTAAGCTAAAGTCTATCTTTCAATAGAAAAAAATTTTTTTGAAAATCATTATTAACGGTACCTGCCATAGAACCGTTTTTTTTCAAATCCGATTATCTCCGAAACTGATTATTCGATTGCAACGAAACTTTTTGTGCAGAAGCATTTATATAATTTAAATATAAACCAAAAATAAAATTTTGAAAAAAATAATTTTTGGATTTTTAAAAAAAATTTGAAATTTTTTTTTTTGAAAAATCAAATTTTCGAAAACGGGACATTGAACTTTTTTGAAATTTTGTTTTTAGATGTTGATTAGTGATTTCTACCAAATGGCATACTAATTTTATTTTAAAACTTTTTTACCAAAAAAATATTTATAAAAAATTAGTTTTTTAAAAAACGGCTCTAACGATTTTGAAAATTTTTTTTCTAAAAATTCATGTTAATATATCAATCAAAACTGCATACTTGTTTTGGAGGGTAATTTAATTTCAGATTTTATTTTATTTTTTTTCAAAAACGAATTTTGTTTTTTTTTCCAAATTTCTATATAAAAAGTCTTAAAAATTTAAGCAACTTTAACTCTAAGAGCAAGTTTGTGCGACCCAGTCGTGCATTTTATTTTTTTTAAATATGACATTTATGTGAAAATGGAAAACTGCGAAGCGGAGGATCTTCCCATTAATATTAAAAGCTAACATTTGGTGAGTATGTTTTACAAATTCTTGACCAAGACAATATTTGAAAGAACAAAAAAAGAATATTCAAGATAAATTTCAATGAAATAGGAACACTTGTTGGTATTCCTTACATTAACCCTCTGTCGTCAGAAAAAAGAAGGTCCTGTTCCTTGTTTTCCTTCATAAAGACCAAAAATAATTAATTGAATTATGATTTTCATTTAGGTACTGAATTTTAATTTCTACTCAATGTCAGTTCAAAACTAAATTGCAGTTTTCATAAAAGTCAATATACAAATAACAATAAATTTGTATGTAATGAATTCTCCTTTTGAAGAATGAAATTCGCCACTGACTCGCGTCGCCTTGTACTAAAAAGATTATTGAAATAAAATGCACGACTGGGTCGCACGAACTTGCTCTTAGAGTTGAAGTTGCTTAAATTGTTAAGACTTTTTATATAGAAACTTGGGAAATATAGGCACATAAAAACAAAAAACAAAACAAAAAAAAAATAAAATTCATTTTTCAAAAAAAATAAAACAATATCTGAAATCAAATCGCCCCACAAAACAAGTATGCAGTTTTATTTGATATATTAAGGTGCATTTTTAGAAAAAAAATTTTCAAAATCGTTACAGCCGTTTTTTAAAAAACTAATTTTTTATAAATAATTTTTTTAAAAAAAAGTTCAAAAATAAAATTGGTATACCATTATGTAGAAATCACTAATCAACATCTAAAAACAAAATTTCAACAAAATTCAATGTCCCGTTTTCGAAAATTTGATTTTTCAAAAAAAAATTTACAAAATTTTTTTAAAAATCCAAAAATTATTTTTTAAAAAAATTTATTTTTGGCTTATATTTAAATTATATAAATGCTTTTGTATAAAAAATTTCGTTGAAATACAATAAGTAATTTTGCAGAAAATCCGATTTGAAAAAAGCGGTCCTATGGCAGGTACCGTTAATAACTATTTTCAAAAAAATTTTTTTTCTTCAAAAGATAGACCTTGTTTAAAAACTAACATTGGAATTTTTTTAACAAAATCGTTGGAGCCGTTTTCGTGAAATTTAACTTTTCCGAAATTTTTGTACGACAGGTACCGTTATTTTTGGTCCAAAAAAATTAATTCCAAAAACCCCTCTGGAGAGTCTCCAAAAACTGCTACATACCAAGTTTGGAGTCAATCGGTTCATCCACTTAGGCTCTAGTTCCTTATACAGACAGACAGACAGACAGACAGACTGACAGACTGACAGACTGACAGACTGACAGACTGACAGACTGACAGACTGACAGACTGACAGACTGACAGACTGACAGACTGACAGACTGACAGACTGACAGACTGACAGACTGACAGACTGACAGACTGACAGACTGACAGACTGACAGACTGACAGACTGACAGACTGACAGACTGACAGACAGGCGGACTTCCGGGACCCACTTTTTTGGCATTGTCTATCATCGTAATGTCATGGAAAAATGTTATCTCAACTTTTTTTTTTTGTACGAATGCATAACTTGATATACAGGGTGTCCCATAAGTAATGGATCAAACGAAATATGCTGATAGGCCAACTTTAGGGCTCTCAGAAATTGGTAACTTGTTCATCCCAAATCCTTACCGTTTTCGATTTAATGCAGTTTTTGTGAAATTTCGAAAAATCCCGACTTTGCAACAGTATTTTGCTTCCTCCGTTCATAATTGATTTTTGTTTTTTACAATTCTTTCACTAAAACATTGAGTAATAATAAGAAATAATTAATTAATCAAAATATTTTTTATTTCATACTCCATTTTGCTGCAAATTAATTAACAGTTCCATGTTTTATAAAAACTCAATTTCTTTCTTTTATTTCAGAGCAACACCCTGAAAAAAATTTGTATAGTGTGGCACTGGTTTATTATTTTGAAAACTTGTCGTGTTTTTGCAGTTTTCAAAAATGTATAAAAGTTTCCAAAGTTGAAGATAGAACTGAAGATATTACAATTTAAAAGCAACAAAACAGGGCTTTTCAGAGAAAAATAACAAAGAAAAATAAACACATTTTCTCGACTGTTGTTTGTTTATTTCTTTTTGAAAAAAAGCCTCGATTTTTGTTTGTTATTTTGCTCTGAAAACGTCTGTTTTTTTGCATTCAAATTAAAATATCTTTCGTTCTAATTTCAACTTTGGAAATTTTTATACATTTTTGAAAACTGCAATAACACAGCAAGTTTTCAAAATAATAAACCAGTGCCACACCATACAAATTTTTTTCAGGGTGTTGCTCTGAAATAAAAGAAAGAAATTGAGTTTTTATAAAACATGGAACTGTTAATTAATTTGCAGCAAAATGGCGTATGAAATAAAAAATATTTTGATTAATTAATTATTTCTTATTATTAGGCAATGTTTTAGTGAAAGAATTGTATAAAACAAAAATCAATTATGAGCGGAGGAAGCAAAATACTGTTGCCAAGTCGGGATTTTTCGAAATTTCACAAAAACTGCATTAAAACGAAAACGGTAAGGATTTGGGATGAACAAGTTACCAATTTCTGAGAGCCCTAAAGTTGGCCTATCAGCATATTTCGTTTGATCCATTACTTTTGGGACACCCTGTATAGTACCTATATCGCAAGTAAAAATGATTTGTTTTTTTTTAGTCATCAATTATTATTAAACTTAATTCATATTATTAGCTTCAATAACTGAAATATGTAGTTATTCTCTTTAATTTAAAACTAAGAATGTTCATTGCGTCAAAACGGTAAAACACTACATACAGTGCGGTTCACATGGTTAGACGCACCAATTTTCGTTTACATAAATTTCATTTTTTTTTGTGTGTGTGCAAGAATAACCAAAAAAATTGTATTTATTAGAATGGTTATTTAGTTCTTAATAGAAAAACAAAAAGAAATAGTGGGTGAGTGGAAGTTAACGGTACTTTTTAGTCCTTCTTGTCCGTGATGTAAGAAAAAGGGCAGCTTTTTTCGGTTCACATGATTAGACGCACACCTTAAATTAGTTAGTTTGGCGAGATCTATTGCACTGATTTGATTAAAGGAGAATGGGCAAGTTTGTATGGAATGTGGACGTTGCGCGGCCAGGAATGAATTTTTTGTTTTTTGCTGTAATTAAGGTTTACAAATTTTGTGGAGAAGTTTTATCCTTGTGGCGTACACCAAAAACGGATAAAATGCATTTTTGCATAAAACAGTTTATGCAGGTTGTCTCAAAGTTTTATCTTATGTGTGTATTTTTTAAGTGCAAAATACGATACTCTCTCATTTTCCCTAAATCTGAAGACCTTTATCTTGAATTTCCAACCACTAGAACCCAAACTATAAGCATTTTAAAACAACAGTTTCAAGACAATTTTGAGAGTTTCGTTATTCAATTTTTTGTTAGTTTGAATTGTTTGAAAACTTTCGAACAAAATCTTGAAGTGGTTGTCTTAAAAATCTTATATTATGAGTTCTATTGGTCGGATTTTCAAGAGTAATGACTTCAGACTCAGGGAAAATGACAGAGCATCATATTTTATGTTCCAAATAAAAATATAAACCAATTTGTCGTTCATACATTGAATAATGCATTAACGATACTAATACTGCATTTTCTTACATTCTTAACGCAATACTGCGAAACGTCCATAGTAAAAGTTTTTCCTAAGTTATAGTCCTTTCATTTGATACCAATTTTATTAATGGCCGCTCAACGTCCAAAATGCCCATTCTCCTTTGGAAGATTAAACATCAAGAAGTTAATTTTTAGTGATTTTCATTCAAAATCTGTTAAAAAAATTTCTGAGCGCGAAAGAATAATTGATAAATGACGCGTTGGATTCCAAAGGTCTTTCCATTAGCCCCATTGCCAAAAAAAATAGGATGAAGTGACTATTTCGAGAGAAATTATTTAAAAAACAGTGCATCCTACGAAAAAAACTTCAAAGGAGGAACAATAGAAGCTTTAACACCCCAGGAAAAATGAAAATTTATAAAAAAAAGCGTCGAAAACAGCTCTATCCCCGAGCAAAATTTAAGAAAAAGCTCGGCTAACGGGAAGAACATCAACTTTTCGGTGATTTCCACAACTTTCACGATTTTCACAAGGAGGAAAAGTTTTTGACACTTCAACATTCAAGAAAAGGAGGAGTAATGGTTTTGGGAGCCATTTAATATTACATTCGATTTAGTTTTCGTTTCAAACCGCTCTTTTTTTCAAACGGCGATTTTTAAAGACTATTTTTAAGTTTTATTTTAATCTAGGATGTTCAGCATTAAAAAAAAATCACCGAAAAGTTGATGTTCTTCCCGTTAGCCGAGCTTTTTCTTAAATTTTGCTCGGGGATAGAGCTGTTTTCGACGCTTTTTTCATAAATTTTCATTTTTCCTGGGGTGTTAAAGCTTCTATTGTTCCTCCTTTGAAGTTTTTTTCATAGGATGCACTGTTTTTTAAATAATTTCTCTCGAAATAGTCACTTCATCCTATTTTTTTTGGCAATGGGGCTAATGGAAAGACCTTTGGAATCCAACGCGTCATTTATCCCTTATTCTTTCGCGCTCAGAAATTTTTTTAACAGATTTTGAATGAAAATCACTAAAAATTAACTTCTTGATGTTTAATCTTCCAAATTTAATCAAATCAGTGCAATAGATCTCACCAAACTAACTAATTTAAGGTGTGCGTCTAATCATGTGAACCGAAAAAAGCTGCCCTTTTTCTTACATCACGGACAAGAAGGACTAAAAAGTACCGTTAACTTCCACTCACCCACTATTTCTTTTTGTTTTTCTATTAAGAACTAAATAACCATTCTAATAAATACAATTTTTTTGGTTATTCTTGCACACACACAAAAAAAAAATGAAATTTATGTAAACGAAAATTGGTGCGTCTAACCATGTGAACCGCACTGTATGTATGTATATGTAACAAAAATCAACAAAATGGATTTAATAAACGGTCTTCCTCAACACAATCGACAAGGTTACTGGCCTTTTATCAGTATTTTTCTTGATATAAGCCTTTCATTCATTCTATTTATAATTTTATAATTTTTAGTATTGATTAATGAAGAATGAAAAGAATAAGAAATAAAATGCACGACTGGGTCGCACGAACTTGCTCTTAGAGTTAAAGTTGCTTAAATTTTTAAGACTTTTTATATAGAAATTTGGAAAATGTAGGTACCTACTATATAGGTAAAAAAAAAAAATAAAATTAGTTTTTTAAGAAAATAAAATAAAATCTGAAATCAAATTGCCCTCCAAAACAAGTATGCAATTTTGATTGATATATTAACATGCATTTTTAGAAAAAAAAATTTCAAAATCGTTAGAGCCGTTTTTTAAAAATCTAATTTTTTATAAATAATTTTTTGGAAAAAAAGTTTTAAAATAATATTGGTATGCCATTTTGTAAAAATCACTAATCAACATCTAAAAAAAAAATTTCAAAAAAATTCAATGTCCCGTTTTCGAAAATTTGATTTTTGAAAAAATAATTTTCAACATTTTTTTTAAAAATCCAAAAATTATTTTTTTTGAAATTTTGTTTTTGGTTTATATTTAAATTATATAAATGCTTCTTCACAAAAAGTTTCGTTGAAATCGAATAAGCTCTTTCAGAGATAATCGGATTTGAAAAAAACGGTTCTATGGCAGATACCGTTAATAATGATTTTCAAAAAAAAATTTTTTTATTGAAAGATAGACCTTGTCTTAAAACTAACATTTGAATTTTTTAAACAAAATCGTTAGAGCCGTTTTTGAGAAATTTCAATTTTACTAAAATCGGTATATGACAAGTACCGTTATTTTTGGTCCAAAAAAATTAATTCCAAAAACCCCTCTGGAGAGGCGCCAAATAATGCTACATACCAAGTTTGACATCAATCGGTTCATCCGTTTAAGCTGTAGATTCGTTTACAGACAGACAGACTGACAGACTGACAGACGGACAGACAGACGGACTTCCGGGACCCACTTTTTTATCATTCTCTACCATCGTAATGTCATGGAAAAATGCTATCTCAACTTTTTTTTTTTGTACGAATGCATAACTTGTTATATAGTAGGTACCTATATCGCAAGTAAAAAGTAATAAAAATAAAGTTTGTTGCTCAGCTCTTTTGTTTGAACAACTTATATACCTTTCATTGTGAATCCGCCACAAAAATAATGACACTTTTTGATTTTTGTTCAAGTTTATGTATATCAAAGAAATAACATAAAAATACAGTCAAACCCAAATAAAAGAGAATTCATTAATCTTAAAACTAGATTTGAAGTGCTGATTTTTGTAAACACTACTTTTGATATCCATTTACATCGTTGATGCTACTGGTGCCTTCTATGCCTTTTAAACATCTGATTTCCGTTAGTTGTGTTTGGTATAGGTACATACAAAGTAAAACCCCTATTACTTATTGTTATATTAATTATTTTATTATTCTTTGATACTTTTCGAAAATATTTATCAAGACAACCTGTGATACTAGCCAGGGCATAATTGTGATACTTAACAGAGCATCCTGCAAATCCTTAGAGAACAAACAAATGAAGAAGAAATTAAATTGCCATTTAAACAATTCTATGACTCTGTCCATAAGTAAAAGGAAATCGTATCCGACCATGGGTTATCAAATCAAACATTTGCGACATCTGACGGAAACAAAATTGAATGAAACACATAAAATCTAATTCCTCAACCAATTACAGTTAGTTTACTTATCACATATTTAACCCAAAAGATATCCTTCTTTGAACACACAGATGTCTCTAGTATAAGGGTATCGATTTCTTTACAACCCTTATCCAACATGGCGTTATTATCCCCTAATGCGCAAACTCTAAACCACAAACTTCTACACTACCACTATACTTTCTCTAGCACAATTCATCGACATATCTACTCATTCATTTGAAAAACGGATTCGAGTACATTCACAAGGACTCGTGTCCTTCTCGGTTAAATCTCTTCAAGTTGAATAAAAAAAAAATCCAAAATATTTTCAAATAATGAAAACTCTAATAAGAAAATCAATTCAATGTAATCAAATCTCGAGCCGGTTACTTTATTATTCGTGTGAAAGCAGCAACTTATTCTAATTAGTTGATCAAAATCAATCCCAATAAGTGTAGAGGTGTGATTCATACCTCTACACGTCTAGAAGGACTTTTTTTTTATACAATTTTCCAAGGACTATTTTTTCTGCTCTGCAAAAATTTTAACTGCGAAGAACGCAAATTATTATTTGAAGGATATCTTCAAGTGATCCTTGGAAAACAAAAAAAAAATACTGAAATTAAGGCAAACTTGGTGTACATTTTAGTTTGTTTTATTGTGTTTTAAGACATTTTTTAGTGGATTTTTTTAAGTGAAGAACAAAAGATCCAATATTATAGATACCTGCAAAAAGTGAGTCTGCAGAAAAGAAAAAAAAATTGCCTGCCCCATTAGAGTGACCTCCCTTACCCCAACCTACAACAAAAACAACAACAACAACTGCTTACTTACCAGCCGCGTATATCCGCAATGAATTGTAAAATATAGATAAAAGGATAGAAGGATATAGAAAAAAAAACAGAAGGAAAAAAAAATCAAATATAATAAAAAATACCCCCATTGTGGGTGTAAGTGCCCACGGCCGTCGATAGGACTATTGGCGACAACAACAACAAAGCAAACATCTGCCACCACGGGGGCAAACACGGGCTAAAAATGGATGAATGTGAGAACCTCGTGATCGATCCAGAAGATTTCGAGGAGTCACCATTTAATGACGAAATAGCAGACGAAGGCGACGTGATGGTAAATATAATTTCTCATATTTTTTCTTGCTTTAGGTAAATTTCTCTTCAATGTATTGTGTCTTTTTTGAATGACAGTCTTTTTTCCCTGCCACCCTTAAAAAGAACCACCCCATCACTATTTGCTCTCACCTCGAAACATCCTAGATTTTTAACGACGACGACGACACGTCGACGATGATGATTCATATCAGGAGCACTCATAATCTAAGGCGCAAATCAAAGCTAGAGCCTCGTTAGTATCAAATAGACAGCCAAGCCGGTATCCACACAGTTGGTATAGGGTACTTTTGATGCACGACTTAAAGAAAAAGAGGACAACATTATGTGTGACGTGTGTGTTGTTTGTGTTTATACCTTGACAAACATAATTATGTGAAGTTATTTATATTTCGGTTTGTGTGGGCGGGAAAAAGTGGGAGTGGAAGGGGGAAAAGATTTAAAGTGCTGCTGTTAGCAGACTCGAAATCATCTAAAAACCCTAACACAAGTGCACTCCTGTTAGATACTTATGAGGGTGGGGAACCTATAGTAAAGTTTTGTCCTACTGACAGTGCATTGTACACTCAAAAAATTTCATGTGTAAATAGTACTAATAACTGCGTACATTCTACGAATTTTATTCGTGGTTTTCAGCCACGAATGTTATTCGTAAAATGGACGTTTATTAGTACTTTTACGAATATTTTATTAGTATTCGTAGAAAATCATGCGTACATTGTACGAATACTATTAGTAGATTTACATTCCCATTCGTACATTGCACGAATAATTTGTAGTATTTACTAATGCTTTTCTCATTCATTCGTACATTGTACAGCACTATTCGTATATTGTACGAATAGCATTGTAATATACGAATAGCATTGTAATATTTACAAATGGCTTTACTAATAATTCGTACATTGTACAGTGCTATTCGTTTAAGGCACGAATGTTATTTATTGTAGAACTTTCCGCCATTGGTTTTTTTCCTGAAATTTCTTGAAATATTAATTGTTGAAATAATTACCCAAGCATATAACTGTACTTCAAAAGTATAATAATTTATTGCATACATTTTTTAAAATTTATTAGTTTTTGGACTTAAATATTATACCACATGTATTCCCTGGTGTTCATATTGTTTTTCTTGGAAGACCACTGAAAATATATACATAAACAATAAACATATAACATTGAAAATCGCTCGAAAGAATGTCTATACTTACAATAAATATTTTAGAAAAGTACTTCTAACCAGAGAGGTTTTGATATGGTCCGCCATTTGCCAATTGGTAAAGCTGATTGTTGATGAATTCTTGATGCAAACCTTGGAAGAATATTCTAAAATGAAAGTTAAAAGGCAAAAAATAAATTAGGATTAATGAAATAAGCTATAAAGGACAATGATTTAATCTTAAACATAGATTACTCACCCGATTTTTGTTGTGATTCTGGTTGTTCAGTCGATCCTTGGTTCTGTAATCACTTCAAACACTATTTTTACAAACTTTATGTTACTAAATTATCTAATTATATTTTCCGTGAAATATAGGCGATCTACTAGCGACGACACGCGTATAGCAACTAACTTTTTGATGCTATTTAGGAATGGAAAATGATTAACAAATAACTTAAACAACGGATATTTCGGTTCAAATTTGGTACCACTCAACGAATTATTCGTATATTCTACGAATAATGCGTACAGGCACCCTACGAATAAATTTCTCTACGAATATTAGTATTTATTTAGTAAATAGTACGAATTTATTAGTAAATACTACGAATACAATGCAAGAAATTACGAATGCATTCGTACCAGTGGCGTACGTTGAGTCACCGGGGCCCCGGGGTAAGACTAAAATTTGGGGCCCCTTTGATATTTGGGGGCCCCTTAGTTACAAAAAAAAATTACGTATACGCCATACGTTTTTTTTTTGTATGGCTTATTTAGTTTTAGGTTTATTTTAATCTTTTAATATGTTCGTAATGCACTTTGCTATACTTACTTAAAATGTCTCTCATAAAAGTAGTAAACACTTGTACTAGGGGCCCCCAAAATAAAATATTTAGAGACCCCTAAAATAAAAATTTTTTTAGCTTAGGATTGATGGTTCTTGGGGCCTCTGTTCTGAAGTAATAAAAACATATTTTATTTTCCATCATCAGACATATTTTTTTTTATTTTGGGGCCCCTGAAAAATTATTTTTAGAGCCTCAAAATTAAGTGCTTAGAGGCCCCTAAAATATAATATAATTTTTTTGGACCCAAGAATTAAAAGGTATTGGGGCCTCTGTTCTGAAGTAATATTCGGAATGCCACCAATAACGTAATGTTTTTATTTTGGGCCCTGATGTATTTATGTTGGGGCCCCTGAATTTATATTTAATTTTCCATTTGATTGTTTTGAACCACTTTAGAAGATCCTCAAATAATATTTTTTTGCTGTTTTGGGGCCCCTAATGTATTATTTGTGGTGGCAAAGATTTTTCAAGTAATATTTTTTGGGGCCCTAAGATAAAATTATAATTTTTCTTTTAAAAAAGCAGTTTATTTTTTTTTTTGGGGCCCCTGGGGTAACTTTTTTTTAAATCAACATACATAAATTGTGTGGCTACCAATGCATTATACATTACACTGAATGACATAATTTGTCTCCCTGGTTACTTCGTAACTCAATTTATGTTAACAGTTTGCTTCTCTGCATTGGCTCCAGTGTTGGCCCTGGGGTCGGTCGGGGGCCCCGGGGCACCGCCCTGCTTGCCCCAAGGGAGTGTACGCCCCTGATTCGTACGAAGAATTTACGAATGTTATTAGTTATATGTACGCAATAATTCGTACAATGTACTAATAAAAGTTGTTTAATTTTTGTTTACGAATAAAATTAGTACATTGAACGAATAAATTCGTGGATATTACTACAGTTATTCGTAAAATTTTACTAATGCATTCGTAAATTTTCTACTGCACGAATACTGCGTGTATTTTACGAATATGCGTACAATGCACGAATATTTTTGTTACGAATGCCATTCGTAGCCGTTTTACTAATAAATTTTTTGAGTGTAAGCTTAACAGTCTGTTGCGAAAGAAAGTTGGTTTCAGGGTCTGTAAGCTTGTTTTGAATTTCGAAGAAGGTTTTTGATTGAGAATTTCTGAATACTAAAATAATGCACACATCCAATCTTATTAACCCGTCACATCGCTTAAGTTGGTTATCTCGGAACAAGATATCTTCACACAGATAGAATTACTGATATTCTTCAAGGATTGTTGTTCAATAATAACCACAACTCACAGTTTTGGACTAAAGTTCAGATAATTAAAAAAATAGGTATATCCAAAATAAGAGTACGCAGTTTTACAGATGTAAGCGTCCTAATATTGAAGTGAAGCTTGGCAGCGTCGAATAATATGAATTTTGATGGTTAGAAATGCAATTTTGACAACTAAAGTAAAACTGCTGGTTTGGTCCTTAGCAAGCTGTCTTTCGAGTTGGTTTCATTAGCAACAAAACCAATTTACAATTGGTATTTTATTTGGGTATGTCTTTTACACTGAGAGAAAAAACAATTTAAAATCAACGAAAACCACGTTGATTCAACTATTTTTGGGATTTGAGAATTGTGCACAGTTACTTCCAGTAAGAAAGTACAATAACCATGTCATAAACCTTCCTCGACGATGCACGTTTAAACTTCTTTGATGTTCTTTTCTGACCAAATTTTAGGTAGCAGGAGATTTTCTCGTAGTCATCCTACACAATTGAATAAGATGGACAGTGTTAGCAAAAAGCGGTATCCCGACTAACAATTTTGCTTCTATAAAGCTTTACAGGTGCTATAGTTGCTCTTTCATTTAAAAGCCTTAATAACGATTTTTGAATTGAGAAAGAGATAGTGTACCTATAGCGATGATAAACTTAGGTTTTTTCCTCAAAGTCTGTCAAAGTTTGAAGATCTGGTAGATAACCAACTTTTCGTGCCTTTAACCCCACTGTTAAAACTAGATCAGGGGGGTCAATTCCCGTTCTTTGATATTTTGAAATGAAGACAAAATTCCAAGTTTCACACTAAATTCGATTCTTGATTTGTGAAAGAAATAAAACAATTGTCTAAATCTTTTCACATACATAATAAATTATTTATCACAATAAGAAAACAATAAGAAACACAAAAAAAAAAACAATCTCAAAGACACCCGGGGCAAATGCCTTGTTCACTAGGCTAATTCGTTTATTAGGAAAACTTTTGTTCATATAAGCTGATAAAATATATTTTTCTCAAAAATGAAAGTTTTTTCATTTAGTACTTTTTAGTACACATTTTATCACATTGAGTTTGAGAATCGCATAAAAGGTGCTGTGAAGTGATAAAATGAAAAAACGCTGTGATCGGGAACTGTCCCCCAGGTCGTTTTGGGGGAAACAAAAACTTCTGGGCAATCAAACAAATGAGTCGAAAAAATTTCACTATCGGTGTTGATAAGACTTTTATTATGTTCTTATCTTCTTAGGTGGTGGACTAATATGTTTCTCTTCATTAAAGCATATTTTCTTCTGAACAAAAGAGTTTCCATGTGTTCCTGATCAAATCATCTCCATATCCAGTAGAACAATTCAGCCGGCTCGCCATCCACACCAATAATCTTAAAGTTTTCATTCTTGGCGCATGTACATTGCACAATAAATATCAAGGGGCACGGTAGTGCCCAGCCAAGTTCTCTAGCAACTTTGGCACTACACCCTTATTTACAGGAAACAATTCAGGCCATTTTCGACCCCCCTCTAACTTCCACACCAAAGATGCTAGAAATTTCAATCTCGCTACATTTGTTGAGCTGGTCAAAACCAAACATCTCACAAAATTCCAGCTTCCTACATTAAGTAGTTACTGAGATATAAGGCTTCAAAAATCGCAAAAACCGTAACTGACTCACTGACTCACTGATTCACTGATTCACTGACTCACTGACAGATCATCAAAATTATGGAGAACTTCCCGATATCGTAGAAACTTGAAATTTTACACGGTGATAGGGCTTGTGGTGTTTACAAAGGAAAAAATTTGAGAATTTCATCCAGGGGGCGTGGCAACCGCCCATTTCCGCTGAGTTTTCATTAAATATTATAGAGCACTTCTGATTATCGTACAATCTTGAATTTTGGTAGAACGGCCCATTCTGGTAGTTTATATAAAGGAAAAAAATTTAAAGTTTGAGAATTTCATCAAAATTGTTTACTTGGCAATTTTTGAAATAACTTTGAAAACCGGTAATTAAAAAAAAATTGTCAAGAGAACAATCAAAATTTTATTGATACGAATTTGAACCCAAACTTTTGAACTTGGTACACTTTTACATCTCAATACTTTTTGTGCCAGCATTATTTCAACATAGAAGAACTTGGCTCTTTTTTTAACAGTAATGTTTTTGTTGTGTTGACTTATCTACATACAATTTGGTTGACTTTTTTACCGCTTCGTATGTATTTTTTTTTGTGTTTGTTACTTCATAACTTTGCACTGAATGAACCAATTTTGATAATTTTTGAAGTTATACTTCTTATGGGAGGGTGGGTATGAATATTTACTTTTTGACAAGAATGTCAAAGGGATTATGACGCGATCACCCTGGGTAGCAGGGCTGTCGTTTCACCTTTAGAGTAGGCAGTACTTTAGTATTTAAAAATGCAGTACGCCGTAGTACGGCAAACATAGAACACACAACACGTTGCAAGTTACACGTTTCATGTGGCAAGTTGCATGTGGCAAGTCGTATGTGGCAAGTTGCATGTGGCAAGTTGCATGTGGCAAGTCGTATGTGGCAAGTTGCATGTGGCAAGTTGTATGTGGCAAGTTGTGTGTGGCAAGTTGCATGTGGCAAGTTGTGTGTGGCAAGTTGCATGTGGTAATTTCCATGTGGCAAGTTGCCAGGGTTGCAAAAAGCTCACATTTCAGCTCAGCTCACAGCTCAGCTCAAATTTGAGCTAGGTACCATAGCTAAGCTCATTTGAGCTGAGCTGAAAGTGAGCTGAGCTGAAAGTGAGCTCCCCAACTTCCAACGCCTATATCTCGGAATTTTGAAAAAAATGAAAAAAAATTTTTTGATGCCAAAAGGTAGCGAGGACTCTAACCTACATTTGGGTACAACTCCCATCCCTGTAGGTGCACGCGTTCTCAAACCGGATGAACTTAAAGGAAAAAAAAAAGTTAAGCCCGATTCTGAAAAAATAGGTATGATGTGGCGGTTTAACATGGAAGATGATTTTTTAAAAATCTGAGAATGTGCAAAGCGTAGGCCCATGACACAAGCTATCATTGAGCATCACTCCCAAAAATTGCTCTCAAGCGGTTTAGCTTCCAGGAGCGTTCAAAGATTCGGGGATTTTTCGAAAAAAAATTTTACCCCAACTTTCAAACGCGATTTTCTCGGAATTTTGAAAAAAATCGAAAAACCGGATTATACCACTATCGGCTAGCTGAGAATATAAGCTTTCATATGGCACCACTCCCCTGTCTCTGGATCAAAGCGTTCCAACGCCTATATCGCGGAATTTTGAAGAAAATGAAAATAAAATTTTTGATGCCAAAAGATAGCGGGGACTCTAACCTACATTTGGGTACAACTCCCATTCCTGTAGGTCCACGCGTTCTCAAACCGGGAGAACTTAAAAGTAAAAAAAAAATAGGCACGATTCTGAAAAAATAGGCATGATGTGGAGGTTTAACATGGAAGGCGATTTTTTAAAAATCTGACAATGTGCAAAGCGTAGGCCCATGACACAAGCTATCATTTGGCATCACTCCCAAAAATTGCTCTCAAGCGGTTTAGCTTCCAGGAGCGTTCAAAGATTCGGGGATTTTTCGAAAAAAAATTTTACCCCAACTTTCAAACGCGGTTTTCTCGGAATTTTGAAAAAAATCGAAAAACCGGATTATACCACTATCGGCTAGCTGAGAATATAAGCTTTCATATGGCACCACTCCCCTGACTCTAGATCAAAGCGTTCCAACGCCTATATAGCGGAATTTTGAAGAAAATTAAAATAAAATTTTTGATGCCAAGAGATAGCGGGGACTCTAACCTACATTTGGGTACAACTCCCATTCCTGTAGGTCCACGCGTTCTCAAACCGGGAGAACTTAAAAGTAAAAAAAAAATAGGCACGATTCTGAAAAAATAGGCATGATGTGGAGGTTTAACATGGAAGGCGATTTTTTAAAAATCTGACAATGTGCAAAGCGTAGGCCCATGACACAAGCTATCATTTGGCATCACTCCCAAAAATTGCTCTCAAGCGGTTTAGCTTCCAGGAGCGTTCAAAGATTCGGGGATTTTTCGAAAAAAAATTTTACCCCAACTTTCAAACGCGGTTTTCTCGGAATTTTGAAAAAAATCGAAAAACCGGATTATACCACTATCGGCTAGCTGAGAATATAAGCTTTCATATGGCACCACTCCCCTGTCTCTAGATCAAAGCGTTCCAACGCCTATATCGCGGAATTTTGAAGAAAATTAAAATAAAATTTTTGATGCCAAGAGATAGCGGGGACTCTAACCTACATTTGGGTACAACTCCCATTCCTGTGGGTCCACGCGTTCTCAAACCGGGAGAACTTAAAAGTAAAAAAAAAATAGGCACGATTCTGAAAAAATAGGCATGATGTGGAGGTTTAACATGGAAGGCGATTTTTTAAAAATCTGACAATGTGCAAAGCGTAGGCCCATGACACAAGCTATCATTTGGCATCACTCCCAAAAATTGCTCTAAAGCGGTTTAGCTTCCAGGAGCGTTTAAAGATTCGGGAATTTTTCGAAAAAAAAAATTTACCCCAACTTTCAAAACCGATTTTCTCGGAATTTTGAAAAAAGTCGAAAAACCGGATTCTACCGGAATTTTTTTTTTATGATAAAAAAAGAAATATTTTACTAAAAAAATAGAAATATATTTACTATCAAAAACACCAAGAGAAAAGATCACGAAAAATTATCTGTCTTATTTATAAAAATATCTATGTGTTAAAATAATTCCATTAATAACTAGAACCAAACATCTTAAGCAATGGTGTTTTATAAAAGTTTAAAATATCTTCATATTTCATTATACTTTCCAAATAAAAATCAATGTATCCTCTCACCCATCACAGCTCAGCTCAGCTCACTTTACCTTAGCTCACCCAACAGCTCAGCTCAACCATCAGCTCAGCTCACTTTCAGCTCAGCTCAAATGAGTTAACCATATATAGTACGTTCTGAACCGCACAACATGAGTAAAGTTCACAGATTAAATTGAAAACTACATGGACGCAAGGAGGATGAAAGAATTAATTTATTGTTCACTTGATAAAAATGTAAAAAACGAAGTGTGGATTAATTAATTTAATAATAGAAATTAAAAATATCAAATGAAATTCATTTATATATGTATACTGAATGAGAAGTATAACTTCAGTCGAGTGTCCATGTGTACACACACTCTTTTTTTTTTTTTAGAAAGCTGGTCCCATTTCAGTTTCGTTCAAATATTGATCCATGGAAGTCGGTTTTGTTTTTTGATAAAAATGATTATCGTATATACATCTGAAGATCACCAAGTCCCTTTATGAATATATTGAGGTGTGGGATTTGAGTTCTCGATTAAATAATATTTTAATATTTTTCTCGCTTTAAGGCCAATCAATCTCTGTCTGTTAACTGTTACCATAAGGTTTTTTTCTTGGAGACTGATGTGCTTTCCGACCGTCAAATCAAAAATTCACTCCTTCCCAAATGCACGCATGATTACTTCGACATCTGGTTTTCTTGAGAATTTCTGTAAATATAAATTATCTGTTAGGACTTAGGTTGAGAGGGAGTCAAAATGAAACCGTTGGACAAAATTTTCCAAGAATAATCCAACTTGCCAATATTCCAAGAGAAAATCTAAATGAAAAAATACCAATTAGTTCAATATTGTCAGTTTTCTGCAAAAAGCAGACTATTTCTTGGTACTCGTATATGAAGTATTTGGACATTTTATTGTTATTTCTATTTGTAAACGAAACAATAATTGTTTCGAAAATTTGCATTATTTTGATAGCATAAATTTATTACTTGTTTTACTGAAAACAGAGCAATATTCAGGTTAGTTGGAGTGTGTTTTTTTTTTCGATATCCTTATGCTTTACTAAAAGCATCATATTATTGATACTGTCAGTTTTCATAAATCTTCATTAACCCCCTCTGTTATGAAGATTTGTTGGACAACTACAAAATCGTGTTCAGAACCCCAAAAACATATGGTTAGTAAATTTAATCCAATAAAAAAAACTATTTCAAATTGCTTCAAAGTACTGGTTTGAAAAAAGAATAGAAATACAAAAAAAAAAGGAAAAAATAATAAATCAATCGACATGACTTTTTTTTAATCAAAACAAAAAGGATACAAACGATATAAGGACTTGCCCCATTTGTTATTTTTTAATATCTCAATACTGAATCTACAAGTCCTCTTTTTCTAATCACTCCGAATACCCTCAATTCAGTTACATATTAATTCAATAACATTTTTCTGCATCAAAGGTTCTCATCAGTCTGGATCTGGGATATCCTTTTAACCCAAATAATATTTATTGGCAACATTATACTATCTTGTCGACCACACTGCAATTGAATGCGCAGTGTGTCGTCGTCGTCTGATGTATAGAAATTTCTTCACAAGGGTGATTTTCTCTAAAGCAAGGGGTTATTATATTTCCATTTCCTTTTTTTCTTTTTCATTTCCTCGTTCTTCCTATGTTTTATTATTTTTTTTTTTCTTTTTTATACGAAAGAAATTACAGTTTTAAAATGTTTTTTTAATTGCATGGATGATAGAATTCGTCCTTTTTGTATACATACATATAAGTAGTTTTCTTTAAAGAGGGCTCAACCAAGTTTCAAACTTAAAATCCACCTGCTTTGCGTTTACATTTTGTTTAGATGTGAATATGGATATATAATGGAACTATCAATTCTAATACATACACATACACAAACAGACACTTATACAAGCTGCATTTATTTTATGTAAAAACTCAAGGGGTTGGAATGACATTCGTATATGCGTTGGTAGCATAATAATAATTTATATTTTTTTTCTCTTCTTCTAGTTTTTTGTTGCAATAATAACACGGTGTAACACTCAAAATATACGCGGGCGGAGACCTATCAGGTTTTGTAGAGCTAGTCGCACTGAATACGAAACGGTATTTGAAAATCTCCTAACACCCCCAAAATCTGGAGTTACGGGCAAAAAACGGTTTTTTGGACCTTCACCCATTGAAAAAATTCTAGCTTCGACAATTTTTTACCCATTTTCGATTTTTTTACAGTTTCTGATAGAAGATAAATATACCTTTTTAACAATGTATAAAACATGTAACTCGGTTAAACCACTTAGAATTTATAAGATGTCAAAGTTCAAAAATTAAATTTTTTTTGTCATTTGCCCAACTTCGGCATCAATTTAAAGTATATGTTTTCAAAACAACATGCTATTTAAAAAATATATTCTTAAACAATATCTATTTCCCAATTGATCGAGGTGTTTTTTATGAAAATCACTTCAAAATTGGCTTAGAAAAAAAAAATTTTCGATTTCAACCCAGATACAGAAATTCGAACTTTTAGGTATAGAACAAAAATGTTGTTTCGGCACGTAGTAGGATAAGTTGGGCGCCAGGATTTGATAAAGGGTTTTTGTGGAGGAGCTCAATACAAACATTTTTTTTCTTTGGGAGGGTGGTCTATCTCCCCCCGTTTCGGTGGGAGGGGCATTTTTCTAAAAAAAATTATCAAAATAAAAAAAAATTATTAAAAAACAACGGCAACACTTACAGTAATAAATGATACCATTTCCAAAAGGCAAAATTGTGCATTTGATTCTTATTTTTAAATCAATATTATATTACCAATAGTTTTTGAAATAATCGATTTCAAAGTTAAAAATAGGGGAAACAATTTTTTTTAAAACTCATTTTATACTATTTTTGTCCAGACTGTGAATTTTAGTAAATAAATTACTTAGACAGAAAACAGCCTCAATTAATTCCTTATCGAACAATGAAAACTGTATGTTTCTATGTCTTCTAGTTTTTGAGAAAATTGAAAAATAAAAACAAATAAAAACAAAAAATATTTTGAAAAAAGAAAAATCTGATAAAATAATTTTTCAATTTTCCCAAAAACTAGAAGACATAGAAACATACAGTTTTCATTGTTCGATAAGGAATTAATTGAGGCTGTTTTCTGTCTAAGTAATTTATTTACTAAAATTCACAGTCTGGACAAAAATAGTATAAAATGAGTTTTAAAAAAAATTGTTTCCCCTATTTTTAACTTTGAAATCGATTATTTCAAAAACTATTGGTAATATAATATTGATTTAAAAATAAGAATCAAATGCACAATTTTGCCTTTTGGAAATGGTATCATTTATTACTGTAAGTGTTGCCGTTGTTTTTTAATAATTTTTTTTTATTTTGATAATTTTTTTTAGAAAAATGCCCCTCCCACCGAAACGGGGGGAGATAGACCACCCTCCCAAAGAAAAAAAATGTTTGTATTGAGCTCCTCCACAAAAACCCTTTATCAAATCCTGGCGCCCAACTTATCCTACTACGTGCCGAAACAACATTTTTGTTCTATACCTAAAAGTTCGAATTTCTGTATCTGGGTTGAAATCGAAAATTTTTTTTTTCTAAGCCAATTTTGAAGTGATTTTCATAAAAAACACCTCGATCAATTGGGAAATAGATATTGTTTAAGAATATATTTTTTAAATAGCATGTTGTTTTGAAAACATATACTTTAAATTGATGCCGAAGTTGGGCAAATGACAAAAAAAATTTAATTTTTGAACTTTGACATCTTATAAATTCTAAGTGGTTTAACCGAGTTACATGTTTTATACATTGTTAAAAAGGTATATTTATCTTCTATCAGAAACTGTAAAAAAATCGAAAATGGGTAAAAAATTGTCGAAGCTAGAATTTTTTCAATGGGTGAAGGTCCAAAAAACCGTTTTTTGCCCGTAACTCCAGATTTTGGGGGTGTTAGGGGATTTTCAAATACCGTTTCGTATTCAGTGCGACTAGCTCTACAAAACCTGATAGGTCTCCGCCCGCGTATATTTTAAAACCTCATTTTTGTAACACCGTGTAATTGAATTTTCTCTTTACTTTTTTTGTTATTTTTGCTGAATGTGTCTTTATTCTCTCAAATGGGACGACTTCTATTATGATTTGGTCTTTGAAAAATAGAAGAAAAAACTCTTTGATATTAAAGAGACAATAACAGAAGAAACAATTTCATTTTGCAAAAAAAAAAACAACAACAAAAATAGAAGACGAAAAAAAAGGATTGGCATTGTCACTGTCGTTTTGTTTTGGATTATCATCATTCTGCAAGGGTAGAACAACGCCCATTTGCGGGCCAGGCCACAACCTCATTTTTGCATGTCTTAAAAGTGCAATGTTCGATTTTGTTCCTTTCGGTGTTGGTCTTGACGCCAGAGGTGGAATGAAATAAGACTATTTCATAATTTGGGAAGTAAAGTTGGATATTGGTACGATAAATTGTGTTTGAAGAAAAGTTGATATCAAAGTGCATTAAAAGTCCATACCATTTTTCTGCAAATTGTTTGGAGGAACCACTTAAATTGATTCCAAAATCATCCAGACTATTTACCCGAGGCCAAACACATGCTGGATTAGCCAAAACGCGTATTTTAAAAGCATTAAGAAAGAAATTCATGTTGAAAAATGCTGAATAGGCGGAACTACACGGAGAAAAAAGACCACATAAAAAAAAGCAGATTCTGTATTAAATAAGGCTGATTTCTGTATGGTTATTAAGCGGTAATTTAAGCGGCAAAAACATCCTAATTTCTTGAATGTGCTAATTTAAAATAAATCCACTTAATTTAAAAGGAAAATCATATCATTTTTATGTGGAAATATTTTCATTAAAAAAAAACTGGCAGCCACTGGGGATCGATTCAATAACTGTTGAGTCAGTGTTGAAAATTTTTATGAAAAACTGCAACAAAAGCTGAAGGCTGACTATAAGTTTTAAGTTTTTAATTTTTAGTCGTTTTTTAAGATGATAATTCATATTAAAATAAAATGAAAATTTAACAGAATTTAAGCGGTTTCCACTAATTTTAAGCGGACATCGTACTGTTATTTTTCTACGTGTAGAAAAGATTAAGCGTATTTTTCACAGTATGGTTGAGTTGAATTAAACAAACTTGTTAAAGGTTATCCCAAAGTACTTCTCGGCCGTTATCGGCTGCTATTACTCATCCGTTTAGTAGATTTTCGGTCCTAGAATTTCTAAATCACAATAGTTTTGACTTAGTTCCTATTTTTTAAAGCAGTCAAAAATTCTGGTGACGTGATCTTCAATCAACTTGCTAGGACTCTAAAGCAGATTCTGTGGATATGGCGAAAGCTTATTAAAAGCAGATGTTGTCACTCATTTGGCTCAGTTGATGAACACACTGTATTATATTAGACATAGATCCTTGAGTCATAAATTATGGTTTTGATTTATTTATCTGAAGACTTCTTTCTGATGTAGACGAAGAATTTAGTAACGAATAAAAGGGAGAAGAGTTAGTTATAAAGTTTATAGGTTAGGAGTTCTTACAATACCCCATCGAAAGCTTTCCAGAAACCTTCCAAAGATAACGCGACAACTTTTGAACGCTGAAATGAGATCGGAATGAAATTTCACTAACGCAATGTCAAGTGTATTTCTTGAAAGACAGATTGCATGCTACTGATGATCGCTTTTTCGAATTCTTAAAAGCATTTTAAAGGCCTTCTGAAAGTAAATTTTTCCAGATTTTTCTAGTGCTCTTGAGTCTTCAGCAGGGATATCGATCTGTATGTACTTGAAAATCAAGTTGTTATTGCCTAACATTTTGATTGGGTTTTGCTATTTTCAAAATCTGTTCATGCTAATCGGAAGAAATATCATAACTGTAAGTCAAATTATTTAAAGAATAAAGTCCGAGACTCCGTTAGATCCAGCTGACTTTTTTCGCATAAATTATGCGCTGATTTCTGTTTTTTTTTTTTTTTTTTCTTAAGAGATAAACAACTCAGGATTGTTAATTGGATCACTATATGTTATTGTGTCTTCTATTTTCATCTTTGGCTTTTTATATAAAATCTATAGTACTATCATGAAAAAAAAAACAGCGCCACCAAAATAGTAAGCTAGCGACCGAACTAAAAAATATGTCAAATTTCAAACAGAAATGTATATCTCATCTCCTTACTCCCATTATTAATTCGATCTAAGCGCCCTCGCGACCACTCAGGTAACGAACAAACTAAAAAATTTCACTTCATGATAGTACTATAGATTTTATATACAAAGATCTTTGGCTGCAAAAGCTTGCTGGACTCGACTACACTTAAAAACAACAGGTCTGAAAATGAACCTGATGTAAAAGATTTTCGAAAAAGTTCCTTAATACTACCACTTTATCGACTGTGGATGATGACATTTAGTATTGGCTGAATTTTTGTTATAAGACTATTTATCACCTTAAAGGCGTTGGGTCAAATTTTGAAGGTTTGCAATTTTTCAGACTGATAGAGTTGCAAAACTTGGTATTGACATATTTTTATGTTCACTCTACTTGTTTTTTGTATTCACTGTTGATGGATCCTTTGAACTAGTACCGGCATTTCAAGAGTTAATTGTTGAAGTGCTTCTAAGTCTAAAGACGTTACTCGAATCGTGTGAAAATAAGCCCGACATTGCTTAAATCACTATAGGTATGCCATCAAGAATTTTAATGGGCTTTTTCCGGGGCTCCTTGCTTTTTTGACATAGGTTTCTTCTTTATAGAATAATTTTTCTACACCAAGAAGTGAAATTTCTTTCAGGTTTATTTTGTTTCAGGTCTTAAAACTTCGAATCTTCATACAAATTAGCGCTTTTGACTTGAGGGAGCATTCATCGGGTTTTTCCAAACGTCCTTAAATTCTTCATGGTAATACCTACATTGTTAGGGCCACTGATAGTTGCTTGTTTACAAGTGGCACATCAAGAGGCCTTCAAATCTAAAATTTGTTGCCCATTTTTAATTTGCTCACACTCGTTCTTACTCTATTCAAGCAGTTTTTCTGGTGGCATAGGCCCCTAACTGAGCCAGTAACGCCTACCGTTTAAGATTGCTATTAATTGACTAAAGCTTTAACCCTCTGTAGGTAGGGTAGAAGGGGGAGGATTTGCCAGGATTTAGGAAAATTGACTTAACGCAAAGTTTTTACGTTTCTTTTAATTTTTTTATATCTGATATTATTATTGACTTTATTATCTTCACTTAAATATTTTTTTCATCTTGATATATTAATTATTTCTATTTTTAATAATTTATTCAAAAAAACTAAAAGTGATGTGGCAAAGCCTCCCCATGTGGGAGGCTTTGCCACGGGGGTGGGGAGGGATTGCCAGTTATCTAAATATCAAAGTTAATACAAATAAAACCAATAATCATAAACAAAACTTCTTTTTAGCTGAAAATACGAAGAAGGGCCATATTTTTAAGGATTCTGCCATCCTCTTTTGAGGAAGCACGCTTCTGGCAAATGTACCCCATGGGGTGCATTTGCCAGAGCAAAACCTACCCAAAAACAAATGGCAAATGTACCCCACAAACTAATCTTTCAAAAACTTACTTATAACTTTTTTATAAGTTAAACAGTAAAAAAATCGCTTCTACACAGCATAGTACACATAATTTTTAAAAGATATTTGTATCAAAAAGTAATTTAACACGACAAATACCTACAATTTACGACGGTTATGTACCTTCATATTTTGGTTCTCAACATTAAAAAATTAACACAAGCGTATAATTTATTTCGTGTCCAGCCAAAAGCTGTCAAACTTTGTGCAAAGTTTTCAATCATAATTGTGCAACAGAAAATGATTTTTCGGTATTTAATATTCTGTTGGTTTGGAAAAAAACCTGGACTGGCAAAGGTACCCCACTGGCAAATGCTCCCCCTTCTACCCTACACCTCTTTTTTGTGACGTGATAGGCACACGGGTGCGAATTTGGCTTCTACTTTTTTATGTCACTAGAACTTTTTAATGTCTCATATTTTATAGACAATGCGCATATGAAATAGATGTAGAATTTTCCGAGGAATTCGAATATTGTATTCATAGTTCCATAAAAATATATTGTGACCTTTATAAAGGGACTTTTTTGCACCCACTTTTTTAAAAAATTGTTATTTTTTTTTATTTTTGTCATGCCAAATTCGAACCCGTGTGCCGACAGAGTGTTAAATAAGTCGGAGCAGCCCAAAAAGGATGTTCATTTAGTAACTTATCCCAGCTGAAATTCTCAAAATCACCGCTGATTTTATCTAACAGCTTGTGCAACACAATGTTCCAGACTATAAATTGCGTTCTGTTGTGATTTCTCAATTGGCTTCCATGCAACCCGATACTTTTTCCTAAATGGGGTGTTCCTGTCCACATAGTATAGTCTCGTCGTCGCCCTGCCGATTCGCAAACAACAAAAATCAACTTGACGTCATTTCATCATAATTACATTGACTGGTCAGCATGATTTTACTTAAACCCTTGGGGGTAATTAATATACAAAGCAAAACAACAAAAGTGGCAAACCTTCCATATTAGGGGTCGTATTGTGAATATTTTCAATTGATAGAATGATGGTGCTGCGGCCAACACACGTTGAGTTGTCAATTTGAAAATGATAAAGTTTTTAAAGGTCATTACACCTTTTTTCACAAAAAAAAACAAAAACAATCTACCCATATAATGGTTTTGGCTTAAATTGGCTTGAAAATTTTAAAATCGTTAATATGAGAGTCACGTTACAAAGTAATACAAAAAGGTATATTCATTTTTTTAGCCATCTGGGGACATGCGGAGGAAAAATCCAATCTAATAGAACTGCAGGATTGGGTGATGATTACCACATCAAAAATAATGACTTCATTGCAAATTTTATAGAAATTGATGAGGCTCTGAATTATGCAATCAATTGTTATAATATGTTTTGAAAATTTTTCCTATAAAAGGACTATAAAGGTACCCATAGCATTTGGTTTAACAAAACAAATTGTACCTAACCCCAATGAAATAAACTCATTCAAGGATTTGCTTTTCGTGACACAAGGTTTTTTTTACACAGCACATTTTTGTACCCAAATAGAATCAAGTTCAAGCTTATTTTTTTGCTTGTGTTATATTTCTATGTGTAGGTAGGTAATGGTTATAGGGGATTATAATAAGAAGGCCATTGGATTGTGCCATGGATAGAATGACACAAGAAGTTTGACCTTTTTTTTTCCTATTTTATATTTTGTATATATGGAAAAGGAAATGTTGTGCATTTTTGAAATTTTCAAATCACTGAAGCATATAACATAAGTTTATTTTTTAACTTATGGTTTGCAGCATATTTAGCTTATGAGTATTGATTTATTGCTTGAACTTTCTGGTTGGTTTTAATAGTTTTCATATGAGGTTATGAGTTTTTTCTACTTATACGATATGATTGGTATTTTCTCTGTCGGATCATATTTGTTTACGTTAAACATAGTAAACTGCTGAAACTGAAAAATGAGATCAACAAATCGATAGACTAATGTGTTTGAATGTTACTATCTGCTTTAGGATGACCCAACAGTTGTTCTTACCGCCCCGCAAATATTTTTTCTCCTGAGATAGAGAACTGGTCGGTAACCAAAATACTTTCGTTCATGACAAATTCACCTTTTGGCCCATCTTGGGTTTTAGTATTTGTCTAATATCTTGGATTCTATTACTCCTGCATAAAAAATTGCAAACAATTAATTTTGTTTGAATTTTCTATTTTGTAATATAGAATAAAGTGCATATTAAGAAAGTTACAGATCAACAAAGTTGGAATGATTTTAAAAATTTGCAGGATTTTTAATTAAAATAACAAAAAATGATGAAGGTATAAAACGTTTGTTAAGTTAAATGAGCCAAAATACTATTTAGTGCCTTAAAAATGTCCCTTTATTTGAATTTCATTTTTCTGGAAGGAAAAGTATAAATTAGTAAAAAAAACTATATTGAGTTATAAAATCAACATTATTTACTTTTACAAGTTTAAAACTCAAATTTGTTTACAAATCACGGTAACATTGTGATTTATCTTGGTAAAGTAGTGGTATTTAAAGTTTTAAAGTTGATTTTTGGTAATAAACTACTAAGAATATTTAATTGTAATAAATTTTTCTGTGATTTCACTAAGACTTACGAGAGACTTACGTTGTTCCTATAGTTTCAAATAGGAATATCAAAGAGCTTAATTATATGATTTTACAAATTAAACTGAAATTTGCATTAGCTGCGTTCCTTTGGAAATATTTATCTACTTTTTAGTACTTAAAACTACTTTGATCTACTTTGCTATACTGAAAAAGTAGTTCAAAGCAGCTTTAAGTACTAAAAAGTAGATAAATATTTCCAAAGGAACGCAGCTACTATAGTAAGTGCCTGGCTACACGGTGATTTTTCAATCGCCTAAGCAGTGAGTTTGTAGGCAAGGGGGATGAGGAGTGAAGGGGGAAGATGCTCACGAAGTTAATTGAATTTTCTGAGGGTAGTACAGTCCATTGCTAAATTGTTCCTCTTTTTGACGTTTGTTTCTAGAAAATGTAAAAGTGGAACGTGATTGGGCACAACAGTGTGTAGCCACCGCATGTGATTTTTCAATCGATTGAAAAATCACTGTGTAGCCAGGCACTAACGCTGTTGTTTGGTTTTGATCACTTTCTGTTTAAACTATCACAAATATAGAAATATCATTCCAACCAAACATATCGGTGCAAATTTTATTTTATAATAGATTAAAGTATAACCATTCTATGTCAACTAAAATATATGAAAATATATTGATAAAAAGGTCCATATTTTTTTTCAAAATTTCATCATTTTGAAATAAAATTTCTAAACATAAGGGATTATTTTTACTTTTCATTCCAAAAAAAGTGTTTTTGTTCAAATTTTTTGTGAATAGGCTTTTTAATAAATACAAAGAATGAATTTTATTTATTTAAAGAAAATGGCGACTTCTCGAAGAATAAAATCTTTTTTTTAATTCAAGAAAATTTACACTTTCAAGTAAAAATAAAATTGAATTATTTTCAAAAACTTTATTGCTTCAATCATTACCTGGGAAAAGTAGCTATCTAAGAAGATCGGGTAAAATTTCAAGCCGATCAGTCTAGCCGTTTCGGTGAAGTTTTCCTCATCGACTTTAAAAACGCCGTTTTGAGAAAAACCTGTTTAGAGTTTTGGGAACCATTTAAAATATGTTAAGACGTCTTAACAAATACATAGATACCTACTAATCATAAATTTTCAAACAGTTGGTATACATTCGAAATAAGCAAACAAAAATATTCGATTTTTTATTGGTTACAAGAGTGTGTAACCCCTTAATGTAAACTAAAAAAAAAATAAAAATAAAATGCACAACTGAACTTGCTCTTAGAAATCGAGTTTGGAAACGTTTTAATTTAATTTATTTATAATTTAATATTTTTTAATTTTTAATTTAATTTAGCTTAATATAAGCGACTCAATACTTTTAACAATTATTGTTTTCTTAAAAATTAAATATAGGTACTATAGTGTAGGTATCTATAAGATTAAATAAATTAAAAATTAAAAACAAAACAAAAGGTAATATTGAGGAATTTGAATGAACAACAACAACTTGTGTGTGTTACCACCAAGTTCATAGGCTGGAGTTATAGCTATTTCACGGGGACCAACCCGATCATCAGACTCCTTTCAGTGGTGCTAAGTCGCTTATGTTCAATTGATTTTGAAAATTGCCCGAGCTGGGCTTGAACTCACGACCTAGCGGTTGGGAGGCCGACGCACTACGCTTCGCACCACCGCTGCCACTTGAGAATTCATAACCCCGAACAGGTTTTCCAATTATCAAGTTCACTTGAACCGACTAGCATTTTTATTAACTCAGACAAGTCTGTTATTGTTCTGATTACACAAGCAGCTGCCTGCAAGTATGAAAATACACAAACCTCTTCTAAGGTAATATTATTAAAGGACCAGCTACAGCTGTTTCAGATTTAGACGGGACAGTTTTTAGCTATTTGAAGCATTCTTGTTAGTAGTTCATTTTGAACGTCGTATTCAGGACGATGAGAGGGTATTAAGAACGGTGGGGTTGGGTCAAAAAAATTTTTTTTCAAAGTTCTGCTTTCAAAATTCTGCTTTTCATAAGTCTGTTTTACAAAATAGTGCAAACAATTAAAAAAGAGTTTGGAAAATGGTAAACAGCGCTCGCTTTCCAAAAATAATAAAAGTTTTTTTTTAATTTAACATTCCAAAAATAGCTAATGTAATTTTCTTTAATTTTTCACATAAAATTGAATATTCGAAAAGTTGACAAAGAAAAGGAATATTTTGTATCACACAAATAATTAGTTTCTAATGAATTGTCAACAATATGTATAGATGTGAGTTATTGTCTGACTTTGGTTTTGATTAAATTCATACCAGTTTTTTGCTACTAGCAAAATATTTTTCAAATATTTGAAAATAAGTAATTTTTTCTTTAAACTCAGTGTTTACCTACTTCAAATAAATTAGAAAATTTTTTGAAATATTGTTAACAATTAGAAGGAATAATCTATAGTAAACAGAGGCGGCGGAAGGGGTGTGCGGAGTGTGCCCCCGCACACGGCCCCGCGCTTGGAGGGGCCCCGCGGGCGCTAAATGAAAATGTCTCGGTAATAATAAAATCCGAAAAACCATGCATCTTTTCTTTATTTATAACAATCAAACAAATATAAATACCTAATGGAAATTGGCTTGTTTCCACTCGATAGAAAAAGAAAATTAAACAATTTAAGATTATTGTTTAACTTTTTTTTTCTAAAGTGAAGCACGTATTTAGTTTGCCAAGCACCTGGATTATCTAAAATGTTTGCCTTAAGATTCCCAATTTAATTTAAAACATAATGAAATGTATACATTTTTTCTTACAAAATCTCAGTGATAAAAACTTTCTCTTTTTTCTATTTTTCAATTTTGTAAAGGTATTTAAAATTGGATGAAATAATTTTTTGTATAGAGCTTAAGAATGGGTAAAATTTATTTCCTGTAAAAAAATTGTTTTCTCGCTAACTCTTGCAATTTATATGTATAGACTGATTTTTCACACTTTGTACCAATTTAAACTTAGGACTTAGAACTTTTCTACTTCATTGAAAAACTTCCAACTAGATGATGGATAAAACAAACGTTGAATAGTCGCACAACTTTTTTATACATAGAGATTCAGGAGTAATGTGCCAAAAAGCTAGAGCGTTTAGGTTAAGTCCAGACAAGAAAAAAATCGTATGGGAGGGGGGTCTATTCCCCCTCGTTTAGCGGGGAGGGGCAATTTAAAAAAAATTGACTTATTTTGGAAAAAAAATTATTAGAAATCAAAATCAATAATAACGTGCTATACCTTTTGTAAAGCCAAAACCCTATTCTCTTACAAAAATTTTAAACAAAGCCATAAAATGGCATAGTTTTTGAAAAATTAATTTTTAAAATCAAAATTTTGAAAAAAATTGGGAAACAAATTTCAATCTAATTCTTTTCAAAATTGTATGTAACTAAGTACTAATTTAGTTTTTAAAATTCAAGAAAACAGAAAACCAGATTCGAGAAATTAACAAAAACCCAAAAATTCTTTTTTCTAAAAAAAAACTCTTTATTTTCTGTTTTTACGTGGCTGGATTTGTTGATAAATTAATTTACGAAACATTAACCATTAGCCAATTATTTTTTAAACATTCAGACATAAGGATGCAATAAAGTGATACAGTATTGGATTCACCCTGAGTTGATCAACTTTTTTCATTGATAACACCTGAGAATTTTTCTTTCTATGCCTGGGGTGCTCGCCGCCCCATACAATTTTTTTCTTGTCTCGACCTAACCTACACGCTCTAGCTTTTTGGCACATTACTCCTGAATCACCCTGTATATCTTCCTGCATCTAGCAGGGAAAGCCCCTTGGTTTTTTCCGGCCTCTTTTTTTTAATGGAAATCATAAGCAAGTGATTTAAAAAAACAATAGTTTAAAGAAAGAAACAATTTCCTTCTTCCTACTGATAAATTTTAATGTTGTATGTCAATATAGCAATGGCACTCAGCGATATTACAGGTTGTTTGAAAAGTGTCAATTTTTCAAATTTTAAGACTAACGTAAGACTAGCCTAACCACATTCTTAGAACCGTCAAATAAAGAAGTTATGCAGTTATTTGCGTTTTGCCAACAATAAGATGAGATGGATTTATTCCCTTTTTCCAATTGGTGATTCAATTGATATTTTTATATTCTAAAAAAGAAGCCGAGAACAAACTGGCGAAAACAAGAATTTTTACATTCTAAAATAAATATCCAATTTTAGAAAAGTAGAATTTACTCAAAAATGACTAACGATTTTATGAAAAAAGCAATCAAGTGTTAGTTTTTATTAGTTTCTATATTTTGATGAAGAAAGTTTGATTTTTATTTTTTATTTAAATAGTCAAATTTTAGAATAAGCTACATTTAAATTTTTCTAAAATTTGGAATGTAGATAAATAATTTTTGCAAAAATTTCATACCAATTTCACTTAAAATAGTTTTTTTCCGAAAAATGTTTATAACGGTTTCTAACGATTTTGATTTTTTTTTTCTACAAATGCGCCTTAATAAATCAAATTGCTCAAATTCATTCAAGATTTTGTTAGGCAGGGCAGCCACTGCAGAAACGTGGTAAAGTGCATTATGCTTAAAGACGATATTGGTGTCAAATTAAAGGTAATGCCATCTTCTTCTTAAATTCAGATGTTTTTTGGGTCAAAGGTTGTCAGTTTTATAAAGCAGCCTGCTTTAAGGTTAGAAGCGATGGAAGTGCGTTTTTTGGTATGTTGGTCGACAGTTAAGGAATTAGCATTAAAACACAAAATGGTGTTTTGGAAAAAGCTTGATAGATTCTTAACAACGACCCAAAGTATACCTATGCAAAACTACGAATAATTCAGGAAAAAGTCTCATATAATACGCTGCGCCCCGTTGAACTTATGGAGTTAAAAGGCAAATTTAATTTCGAATTAAAGCTAATAATGTCTACTTTTGAAAACCAGAGGTCTTTCAAGTCAGAAATTGGAACTTAGGTCATGCAGCCTGTTTTAATGATATGAGCGTTTTTCACTTCTAATGTTCTCACAGGCTTGAGGGTGAAATGCCAAGCTTCAATCCGCCAGACCTCTCAATTTTGAAAGAAGATGTTTTTTCCTTGTATTGTAATGATTTTAAAAATACTTTGTTAGATAAAAAAAATTCGTTGAAGAACGAATTAATTTTTTTTCTGATATCTACATACGTATATTTAACAAATCTTATTTATATAAAAAGTTTAAAAAATTAAAGCAATTTGAAATTTAAGAACAAGTTCGTGAGATCGAGTCGTGCATTTTGTTTTTCATCTACATTGAAATGAAACACCTATAAGTTTATTTTATCTATTTTTTACTTGAACTTGGACGGAATATTTGATCCTTTTTTTTTTAAAATGATAGTCCAAAATCATTTTCCTAGGGGCCCCGCAAATTTACCCTCGCACACGGCTCATTTTGGTCTAGCGCCGCCTCTGATAGTAAATGTTTGACCTATGTATCATAATGATGGTTAAAAAGTCGTTTCTTTGTACCTATATCTTGACATTCAAACCGAATATTTGGTTGTTAGTTCAAAGAGATATAATAAATTGACATTTTTTGATAGAAATGGTAGCATTATAGCACGAATTTAATAAGGCAATTGTACCTTACAAATAGTTGTGTAGGTAAATAGTCACATTCATAGATTCTTTAGCCTTTGATAAAACATATTTAAAAACACAATGTTGTGTCTGTTTATTTTGAAAATAAAAAATCTTCATCTTGCGTAGACTATCACTATTTCCCTTTATTTCGTGTAAGAATTTTGCATTATGTCTGGTTTTTTTCCACAACAGTTGTAGCATAAGTTGTATATTTCTTTATGAAAGAAAAACTTGACATAATTTCTACAGACACGCTTAGTACTTGCCGCAAAGCACTTTTTCCATCACTCCTTAACCAATAAACAAACAACAACAACAAAAAATGAAAGCACCATCATATTATAATGAAATGCTTTCATTAGCATTTGAAGAGCCTCGTGCAAGCACGCACTTCCGTGTTACCATCATAACACTTCAACAATCATTTTAAGATAGATATTATTATTCTTAAATTAGTCTCTAAGCAATCTATTTATTTATCCACACCGTAAAAGTGAGTGCTCTCAGGGTAATTTGAACAAAAATAAAAATTAAACTAATCGATTTTTTATTTTGTATCATTACAGGGTCAATCAGAAAGTAAGAAAAGCTCAAAAAAGGCCGGTGGCCCGGAAACTAAAGGCACAGCAATGTCATTTGGTTTCCGCAAGAAGCTACATACCACACCGAAGAAATCTAAAAATTTACAAAAACAGAAAGAAATGCTCGACAACAATTTAACACAAAATTTGGATGAAAAGACAAAACAAAAACTTAATTTTGATACTGTGATAACGAATACCACAGAAGTGGTGGAAAATATTAAGACAACCACAACAACAGCAACAACAAATCCACAGAAAAATGATAAGAATGGCAATACAGGTGAGTTTTAACTTAATCTATATGTCTTTGGATTTTTTTCTGTTTTATGCCGGTTAAGTTTAAGTATCTGCTAATGTTTTATAACATGCAAGCGTCAGTTTGCTTTTTGAGTGAACCATGAAAAATTTTACCAAATTTTGTTAGACGCTAATAATAATGTAAGAATCGCATGTTGAATTGACAGGAACCGATTGCAGCGATAACACTATCTCTGAGAGTAATAAAGAAATACAGTGTGTTTGAAAAGAAACAGTCCAAATTATTGGAAGGAAAACTCGTTAGTAGGCAAATATCATTGAAACCAAAGATTTTTAGTGATTAAAAATTTGAAATTACAAACGTGCAAATTACAAATTATTACCAAAGAGAAAAATTTAGTTTTAGTTAATGTAAAGCTACAAGTTTTTTTTGGGAAAATTTTGCTGTTTTTCGGTGTTTTTAAATTTGGCCATATGTGGCAAATAAATTGATTTGTATAGTTGAATATGAACCATCGGTGGTCATAGTGTTTTTTATTTTTAGAAATTTCTAAATTACCAAAAGTTATGGAAAGGAGTAGGTAAAAAAGGAACAAAACTGAAAAAATCAGTTTTTTTCAATAAATGCGATAGGATGCCAGCATATTGCTTAGAAACCTCCAAAAACAAAGATTTTTTTTTGTCAAACACGAGTGATAATAAGATCTACTATGCCAATAATGATTTCTTTTGTATTTATACGGCCCACCAATAGGTCATAAATAGCAGTCAACGTGTTGAATTCGAAGACAAATCACTTTATACCAGTGTATACCAGTTATAATTAAAGATTGGGCAACTCATTACTATATGAAGATTTTTGAATTCACTCTAAATTTCTGAACTTGATATCTTTTCTATTTTTTCTTCCGCTATCTAAAGCCAATAAAAATGGATCAATTCAATTGAAACTTAGTGTAGAAGATGTTTGAAGACTGCCCATAGGGATTTTATTTTTAAATTTAAAATAAGGGTGCTAGTAGATACTTCCAGCATGGTAATTGTAGAAACATTTCTATTCCTAAAACTGGTCCTAAAATTTTGATAGTAAATAAACTGGTCGCTGTCTGAAGTTGAAGTTGTTTAATTTTTTCAGACTTTTATGTAATTATTTAGTGAATTTCACTATTTGGTTATTATGCCAGAAATTGTTGGAATTTGATAAATTTGTATTTGAGAAGTAGATTTCAACCAAAATTTGTATACAAAAACGATAAAATATACTCGTTATATACAAATTTTATAAAATTTTCAAAAACATTTTTTTAGAAAATGTTTCAATTTTTTTTTTTTTTTTTGAAAAATCATTTTTTTTAAAACGGGTTGATGAATTTTATTGAAACTTTGTTTAAATGTGTTGAATAATATTTTCTTAAAAATGGCATACCACCTTTTCTTTGAAAAATTTTGGAAAATTTTTAAACCTAATTAAAATTTTTTTTTTAAACGGCTCTAAAGGTTTTCGATTTTTTTGTCTAAAAATTCTCATGGCTTTGTGTAAAAGGTTTTTAAAAACGGCGTTTAATTAATTATAAAAAAAATTTGGACCACCCTAACCCGAGATAAATTTTAGCTCCCATAAAATTATCGAACAATTTTAAAAAAACTATAATTAACTTGTATGGAAATTTTATCTCAGCTAAAATTTAGCTCCATCTGCGTACCAGGCTTTAGATAAGTAACCAATCGTTTGTTGTTGTTTACAGTAGCACTATTTTTTTTTTTTTTTTGAGAAATCTGTTTTTCTTAGTTTCGTAAAAATCATCCGTAAAAAAACAATTTAAAGAAAATTCACTTAACAGTTTAGGTATTAAAAATGTATACTAACTTAACTACTTCTATTTTCAGTCAGTTTCTTTGCCAAATTTGTCTTCTGTTTCTGATTTATCTATTCCCTCAGCACCAAATATAAAACGTTTGGGTAAAAAGGTGTTTCCAAAAAATATATATATATTTTTTTCTTGCCAAACACACTGTAGTCAATTACTGTCAGAGTTCGCTATTAATGTTATCTTCAAAAAGTACCTTCCATCAATTTAACAAAAAAAACCAAACATTCAGTCGGTATAATATCATTGACACAACCAGAACCAACAAAGAGCTACACCATATCTCCTGCCACCTTGAAAGACTCGCTCATAAATTCTTTCCTTCTACAATTTATATTTTTAGAATCAAATACGACAATACCATCAGCACCACCCCAAAACACAACAACAACAACAACCCCAATGGTAACCTTTGAGAAAGTGGGTGCGGGAAAGACTCAACATCAGACAATTCCATCAGCAACAACTCAAGGAGTGCCATCCGACAACACTGTTGTCGTTGGACGTTCTATCCTCAGCAATGGTGGCAATGGTACCGGTGCCATCAACCGGAGCAATCGTTTCGGCTTCAAAGGCACAAATACAGTGCGACCAGCTTCGACAGGAATCACTCCCAGGTACCAGAGTGATTTCCAAGATAACGTTGACAACAATAATTACAGCCAAGCCGGCAACTATAACAACAATTTCAACAACAATAACATCAATTCCACAAGTAAGTACTTTTGTTGTTTTTAATTGCCAATTGCCTTTGCAACTCATGGCGCGGCGCACATCGCGTCTGCCATCACGCACCACACCAACCTGTGAGCTGTAAAAGTTGCGTGTAGGCTGTTTGTATAGGCTGCTTAGAGTGTGCATCTATTTTTATACCTTCAATTGATTTGTTTCTCTGTTCTTTTTCTGAATTTGTTACTTTATTTTTGTCTCGTGTGCATCTGCCTTCGCCACCGTCACAGTCAAACGCAGATCGAAGAGCGCACATTCTGGTCGTGCAATGACACCGAATCTATCGAATCTTGATCGGCAGCAACAATTCGATGAATCAAGACATCAGCCGCATGCTCCCAAAATAACTCAGAAATCACTCAACTACCATAGTAATGAGTATCAGCGGAGCCGGCTGCAGTTTCTGCAGCAACAGCCCCATCAACAGCAGCAGCAGCAGCAACAACATGCACACAGACCGACACCATGCCTGGTGAATCCACCTCAGTACACGTTCGTCAATACTGGAATGCACACAAATGTTATGTAAGTATCTCAAAAGCGATCTTTTAGGCATCTCCTTCTTCTTATCGTGATACTACTTGAATTCTTATATAGTGTCCGACCAACACCTCGACCACCATCGGCAACGTTTTCAAAGTTTACTCTGCAGACAACAAGTCTCCCAAAGCCGGAATACCCAGTGCCAATTCGATTGGCTCCATCGTCATCAGCAACAGCAGCAGGAGCATCATCTTCCACAACAGCAGCAGCATCAGCTCCTCAAATGGATCAAAAGACCGCCAAACAGATGGCCAACAATAATCGCAAGGGATTCCAAGGCAGTCGAGAGATTTCCGCTGATTCAGGACTTTCTAGTTTAGATGCCACTTTAGCTGAACCGCAACCAGTGCAACCGGGTTCGCCCCGAAGGAACCGCAGTCGGCCACGAAATCTCCAGATGGTAATGAGTGGTCGGCATAAGTTTGAGGTGCGCGATCTGGAAGATCCTTTGTCCAGTGATAGCGCATCAGTTGAGCCATTGGCATTGCCAAAGTTACCCAGTGCATTTTCTTCGGACAATCAGACAGTGCCATTGAGTGGCCTGATTCGTTCGAATACTGTTTTGACTAGAGAAGCGTTCTTCCGATCGACTGGTTCGACAGATGAACAAGGTTGGTTGGTTCTTGAGATAATTTATTGTACTTTTTTTTGTTTATTAATCAATTTATATAGATTCAGCTGATACTGGACAGCAACAAAAAACTCCAAAGAATACATCAGACAGTGAAGGTGTGGAAGAGGAGAAACTATTTTTGGATCGATCCACTTCGGAAAAGTGTGCCAAAGTAAGTTGTTGTTATGATTAATAGGTATTTTGATTGAATGGGAAATTTGTTTAAGTTATTATTTTATTGAACATTAATGTTGAAATTTGTTGGAGGAGAAGAATAATACTCTAGACCACTTGAAATGATGATGAAAACACTTTAAGATAATTGGTACGTACATCCGAAAAATGGGATAATAAGATCTTTTGTTTGGATATTTTCGTAAAATGTATAAAGATATTCAGAAAGTGAAGAATACATTTCTTCCACAAAAAGTTTAACATAAAAAAAACAAACAAAGTAAGCAAGGACAAAACTTAGGATAGATGAATCTATAAGTTTGAAGAATGGAAATAAATCCAGTACCTCACCATTCACATCATTCAGCTTTTGACTTTATTCAAACTTCGCAGTTTAGGGTTTTGAGTGAAACCCTACTAGTACAGGTAAAATAGTAAATAAAATCAACAAATAAAAAAAAAATTGTTACACTCAAAAAGTTTGCTTTTGGGATAAGAACCAAAAATAAAAAAAAAATCTATAAAAAAAAGTTAGGTGGGTGTTTTTTCGCGGACATGAGGGGGGAGGTGAACCTCAAAAATAAAGTGAAAACAATTGTTTGTGAAATATCATCATATGACACATGTTTTTAAGGTATTTTTTGATGCCGAATCTAATGACATACAAATAAAGTCAATACGATTGCTCTAAGAAAAGTTATTTCCGATTAAAAACAAGGGTGCTTGTTTTTTCACCTCAACAGAAAAAATATAACCGAAACCCATGTAAAAAGCATGCTTCACTGATGAAATTCGGAATGAAGATTTTAGATAAAGCAGGGACAAAGGATTCAAAAAGTTCTTAAAAAAAATTTTTGGTGAAAGGGTGTTTTTTTGATGGGTTGAGTAATGTGTGACAAAGGTATCATAACAGCTGACCTAAATTTTATTAATTTTTCAAACTGGGTGAAAAAGTTTTGGTTGGTATAAGAATTAAGAATCTATAAAGTGTACAAAATTATTTGGAGTGAAAGGGTGTTTTTTTTTTTTTTTTGAAATGGTGAAATTCGGAATAAGTACCACAAAAACTGGGAAAAAATTGTTACACCAATAAAAACTGCCAAAAATGTTTAATTTTTAACAGAAACCAGGAACGCATCAGTCTATTCAAATATTTTAGGTGAAATAAGGAAAATCCGCGATAAGTTGAAAAAAAATCAATGGTATAAAAGGTACCCTTCTTACGAAATTCATTAAATATGTTCTCTTTCCCATAGGAATTACGGATAATGCAAGTCTATAAATTTTTTTATGTGAAAGGGTGTTTTTTTTTTAGAAATAGAGAAAATATGGGTATATTATTTTAGATTACAAAAATTGAATTATTTTTTTTTTTTTGAATAAAAATCATTTTTGTTTTGAAAACGGATCGAAGATTTTTTTTGAGAAATGCAAACCTATTCATTTTGGTCATATGGCAAGCTAACTTTGGTTACAAAAAATAAATTTTTCCGTTATTAACGGAACCGTTTTCTTGATTTATCATTTTCTCTCAATTAACTCAATTGTGTTCAAAGAAAATTTGTGTAAAAAGATGTTTAAATAAACCTTATTTAAAAATTCATAAAAAACTCAAAAATATAAAGCAAATATTTTTTAAAACTATGTAGGTATATTTCAAGTTGTTTTTAAAAAAAAACAATTTTTCCATAACAGATTTTTTAATTTTCTTGAAATTTTGTTTCATATTAGCATAAATGATTTCCTCAAAACTGCATACCTCCTAAAATTTTTATTGAAAGATTTTCGAATTTTTTTTTTTAGGAGACATTATTAAAAAAAAAAACGGCTCCAGCAATTTAAAACTAAAATTTCCAAAAATTAATTGTTGTAAAAGAAATCAAATGTCATACTTTATTTTGAGATTAGAACCATTTAAAAATGTGTTTCCATAATTTTAAAAACAACATACTTTTTTACCGACTTCCAAAAAGAAGGAGGTATTCAATTCGTTTGTATTTTTTTTTATGTTTTGGACTAAGTGAACCAATTTTGATAATTCTTTTTGTATTGGAAAGCAATTTCAAACCAATTGATATATTTGGTAATGCACCCCAGGTGAAAAAAAAAATTTAATTTACTTTTAACAATTTTTAAAAAATTAAATTAAAATTGATTTTCCATGAATCATCACATTAAAACTTTAAAATTCGAAACAACTTTTACCTTAAGAGCAAATACGTAGCACCCAGTAGTCCATTTTTATTTATAAACTAACTATTCTCATAGTGAGATTAATTTTTATTACTAGAGAAACGAACGCAATTCATATATTCTCAATTCCGAAAACCCGAAATATCAAAAATGCAAAGTTGCGAAAATCCAAAATTCTGAAAATCCAATTTAAGGAAAATCCAAAATCCAAAAAGAAAGAAATAAAATTTGGTAAAATACAAATTTTTTCAGGATTTTGACTTCAGTTTTCGTTATTCTGGGACTCTGGATATTCGGGATTCTAAATTTTCAGTATTTTAGGTATCCAAAATTTTGAGATTTCGGTTTTCGGAATTCTGACCCTAAAACTTATAACTTCTCAACAAAGAACCTTCTTTTTTCAGAAATGAGGTCAGAATTACAAAAAGTCTTCTCTTTAATTAAAGTTGTTTTTTCTTTTTTAACAATAAATTTATGTTTTCAAATTTTTGAATTATCTCAACAAAAAAAAAAAATCGAAAAAATTAACAAGATATTTCTGAAAAGAAGTTCGGTCAAATTGAATTCTGACTCGTATAAATTTATAGTGATTTCTACATTGTCCAATCAAATTTCTCAAAGTAACCATCAGAAGCTACTAAAAATTTGGAAAATTAGTCCCATTTTGTAACTTGGTTATTACTTGAAAACTGTGTTTTTTTTGCGAAAATTCGAATATGTAATAAAAATTTTTATATGGTACCATTTTCTAACTACTGAGTATTTTGAACAGTCCTTCGTTATTACTTCTCTTAATTAATTAATTTTCTGATTTTATTACCATGGCAAAGTCAATATTTTTAATAAATCGTTCTCCTGAGATTATTTTGTCAAAAAATTTGTTTTTTTTTTCAAACATTTTGTAAAATGTTTTGAAAAAGGATTATGTACATATTTTTTAACCGAACATTATTCCCATTATAATAGCAAATTTTCATGTAATTAATAAATATTTTTCCTTTTATGTTGTTTACAGAACCATCAATTCAAAGACATCAATACATTTAGTAAAAATTCATCTCCTGGAAGCTCAAGGACATCATGGTGTAATGCTGGCGAATCATTAGCCATAAAGGATTGCAGTAGTTTTAGCATAAGCAGCAGTGACGAGAGCAAAGATAATCAGAATGAAAAGACCGATGCCATATTGCCAATAACGGAGGACATTAGTCCTACAATGATTAGTGATATTGCAATTAGTTCCATTTGTAAGCTATAAATCTTTAGACAAAACTCAGTCCACCAATAATTTACCTTCCATTCCAGCATCAATCACTGAACCTAGTCCCCAGCTAGAAAACGATCAACAACAAGATGAGAATATACAAAAAGACTCTGATGAATGCGAACTAGAAACCAAGCCAGAACGGCCAACATCACTTACAAATATCACGGAGTCTAAATTTGCCGAAATGGCAGCAGCAGTTGCGTCAGAGTTCCTTTTGGACGATGAGACATCGCCCACAGATAGTTTGGTCAGTAGCACGGAGTCAGAAGATGTCGTCTGTAAGCGGCAGAAAAAGAAGAACAATCTTGAGATCCAGGAAAAGGACATCGACGAGATATCCCCTGAATTTGAGGTTTGTTCTCCACTTTCTCCAGGTACTCCGACGCATGCTTCACATTCGCTATCGCTCTCCGATTGTGGTCGGGATTTTTTGATTGACGATGAGATTGCTGATCAGCCAGCATTGTTATTCAATGAATCCAATGAAGGTGCGGACCTCGGAGCACATGTTGGCCATTCGCATACACATTCGGATACTCCGACTTTGATGGAAACCGGGTCGATGCGATCGCTCAAGAGTCAGTCGAAAGCTAGAAGTGCTTTGCAAGCTGCAATTGAACTAAGTCTCAGGACACCAGTGTCATTGCGGAAGGCAGTGCTAAATCGGGCAGAATCTTTGGACACATTGTCACCATGTGAGTCCATTTGCTCGGATGATTTGATGATGGATTTTGATGTCAACAGCAGCATGGATTCGATTGATAAGTAAATACCTACATTTTTTTATTTGAAATTTTATTTTTTATGTGTGGAAATGCTAAAGAATATATAATTTATTTAAATGACACTCAGCAGGATGTCAGCATCGATAAGGAGTCGTAGCGGATCGGCTTTGCACAAAATGGACGATTCACAAGCCTTTTCGGAACTCGAAGGCAGAGGCAGCGATATGATGAGGGAATTGAATACAATCCTTAGAGTTCACAATAGGAACGAAAAGGACAATAATATGATGTAAGTGATAGAATTAAGATACCTACATTTTCAGGAAAACAAAATATAAGGCTGTTGCTTTGGGAAAACGAAACATATAATACCCAATTAAACAATTGTTTTAAATTACATTTTGATACCTTAGTTTAGTTTTGAGAAGCTGGCCTTAGAAAATCTTAAAAAGTAAAAAGATGAAATTGGCTCTCGCAATTCTGTTTATATGTTCGTATTTTGAGCTGCAGTCTAAATTGATTCACTCCAAACTTCATTGGTAAGAGGTTTTAGTGATTCCTTAAGAGAAAAAATTGAAATTTTGTTTCTAGAACCAAAATTCACGGTACCCTTACAATATGACATAAATGGAAGAGGTTGTTTTGTTGTTTTTCTCAAACACGCATTAATTTAAATAATACATGTAGGTACTTTGGCAATTTTTTAAAATAAAAAAAAAATTTTGTGTACCGAAATCGTTGTCATAGAACCGTTTTTTTTTTTGTATGTCTAACTTTCTCGTAAATTATGTGACCAATTATGTGACGAAGTTGTATGCCAAAAATATTTTAGAAACTTTAATTTCAAATTTAAGAAATATTCTTTATAATTTGATTTTTTTTTTAAAGTAATTTTTTGAAAATGGATCATTGTATTTTTTAAACTCTCTTATTTTGAGTCGATTGAATTTTTTTTTCATTTTTTTATTTGAAGATGTAAGAAATCTAGGTATGTAATTAAAAAAAAAAACGATTTAAAGATTCTCCAAAAAAAACCTAATATTTTACGAACTTGCTCTTAGAGTTCAAGTTGCTTAAACTTTAAAGACTTTTTATATAGAAATTTGGAAAATGTATAGGTATATCTACAAGATATTTGTTTTTCAAAATAATAAAACAACATCTGAAATCAAATTGCCCCATAAAACAGGTATGCAGTTGTATTCGATATTATTAAGATGCATTTTTAGAAGAAAAAAAAAATTCAAAATCTTTAGAGCCGTATTTTAACAAACTAATTTTTTATAAATAATTTTTTGAGAAAAAAAGTTTTAAAATAAAGTTGGTATGCCATTTTGTAGAAATCACTAATCAACATCTTAAACCAATATCTATTTCAAAAAAATTCAATGTCCGGTTTTCGAATTTCAAATTTTTTTTAAAAATTCAAAAATTATTATTTTTAAATTTTATTTTCAATTCCTATTAAAATTAAATTAGTGCTTCCGTATAAAAAAATCGTTGAAATTTAATTTTTAGTTTGGCAGAAAATCAGATTTGATAAAAAACGGTTCTATGGCAGGTACCGTTAATAATGATTTCCCAAAACTAATATTTGATTTATTTTAATAATATGGTTAGAGCCGTTTTCGAGAAATTAAACTTTTCCGAAATTTTTATACCTATGACAGGTACCGTTATTTTTGGTCCAAACAAATTAATTCCAAAAATGGCTCTGAAGAGTTGCAAATTGACTACATAAAAAGTTTGATGTTAATCGGTCCATTAATTTAGCTCCTTATACAGACAGACAGGCAAACAGACTGACAAATTGACTTCCGGGACCCACTTTTTTCGCATTCTCTACCATTGTATTGTCATGGCCCAAAATTGCTATCTCAACTTTTTTTTACGAATGCATAACTTGATAATACTACCTATGTATATCGCAAGTAAAAATGCATACATACCTACTTTGTCTATTGGTCAAAACAATTTAGTTTTGTAATTTGAAAAGAAAAATATTCTTTTATTAATTTTTAAAAAATCTTTAATAAGCAACTTTAGCCATAAAAGCTAGAATGTAGAACTAGTCGACCATCAATCAAATTTTCTAAAATTTTTTAAATTTAATCTATTTCTCAGAAATTAGAACTCAAATTTGGTGAAAGAAATGGAATGGCTTTTCGAACTTTAAAATTGGCTACTAACGTTTGATTCCACCATGACTTATTGGTTAGATTCTTATGGGTTCGAATTTTTGTTTCAAGATTACTAATCTTAATTTTATCATAAATTTTAAGTATGTAATTTCATATTAAACACTGCTCTTGAATGTTTTAGTTCATTAAAAAAGACATTTTTCCAAGAAAAAAACTGAAAATAATTACAGACCGTTTTTTCATTATTAAGCATTCTAAGCTATAAAGATAAAATATTGAAAAAGTGTTGGTTTTTTATCAAAAAATTGTTAGGATTTCGTATTTCCAATTTCGTTTTTATTTGGAAAACTAATACAACTCCTTATTCCTAAAATAAAATAAAAAATCTAATTCGAATTACCTGTCCCGCAGAGTAACTTGTTTTAGTATTCTTGGAATTGATGTTATTTTGATTTTCCCATTTCAAAATATAATAAAAACAAAAAAATGTGATAACATTAAAACACTCAATTTGTCACATATTAAATTGACCTAACAGGTGACCCACATATTGTGTTTATAATAAAAACATCAATTTTGCTTTCAATGAGTCATAATAATACCATACAAAATACATAAATCTTTTTTCAAGAATTTGGAGTTTCCTAATCCATATATCAAAAAACCCTTATATTCATTAGGGAAAATGCATTGTCCACCCACTAACCCGAATAAATAATTTCAATTCTATTTTTTGAATACAAAATGCACACATCAATAAGAAGATACAAAACACAAAAATCACTCTGGTGCCCTTGTTCAACTTTTATAAAAAAAAACAAACAAAAAACTGCTAACAAACTAAAAGTCAAATATATTGGCTTCTTGGCTAGTTTCCAATTTTTTCAGAGTATAATGCACTCAAACATTTTTTTTCTATTTTCTTTTTTTTTTTGTAAAAAAAAAAAGAAAACAGAACAGGAAAAATAAAATCAATTCCTGCGATAAGATTGAATAGGAACAAAACGAGGCAAATGTTTTGTAGTGCAAGTGCCGGACAAATTGTAGCGCATTTATTATGTTTAACGGACAAAAAAAACTAGGAGCATTTTCAGATACAAGGTATGATAGTTGCTAGTTTTTTTTTGTGGGTTAATGTTGTTGCATAATTTAGTTTGTCTGTCTCCTCTTGTATTATGTAGTAGGTACATATATGGTAAATGATATTATTTAATCCATGTATATTAGACTGATTTAAAATTTTTTTTTTGTTCAAAGCATTGTTGAAAATATTGTTGGAAATGACGAAAAAAAAATACTGTAAAAGTTTCAGCCCTTAATGTTAACATTTAGTACCGCCGGATCGCAAATTTCTATTTCCCATACGATTTGTATGGGAAAGATTGTGTATTTGTGTTTAGAATTTTTTATCTTTTTAATGGTTCATCCAAAAAGCTTGACAAAAACATTTTCTTTTATAAAATTTCCTAAGCAAAAAAAACAAAACACTTTCTGCATTAACATTTTTTATATCTTTTTTTCAAAATTATGACCATACCTATATAAAAAAAAAATTTTTTGCAAAAAAAAATGTGAATTTCAGTCCCTTTCTCGATAAAAAAAAAATTAAAGGTATGATATTTGAATAACTTTTTGTAATAATCCAGTAATTAGGCATTATTATCTTTTAATTAATCAAAAAAATTGTTTAATTTAATATTTTTTACGAATTAAAAAAAAAATGTTACATGAGAGTAACGCTGGGTCCGAAAGGGTTAGTCAAGAATTTTGACATTTTATTTCAAATACTTTTGAAAATGATACAGTTTTTTTTTTAAATAACTTTAACTTAAACGCTTTTGTCTTCAAATTTTAGTCTAAATCTTGTACGAGATATTCAGAAACCAAAAAAAAAATTGTTCTATGACTGTTCTATTTTTTTATTCAAAAGTTGTCTCTAATGTGTAATACTACACACAAAAATTTTAATCAAAATCCGTAGTACCGTTAGTTTTGGTCCTTAAAAAAAAAAATTTCAAATTTTTCCTCTAGGGAATTACCCAAAACTATTTACTACCAAGTTTGAAGAAAATCGATTTAGAAGCTTAGGCTGTATAGCTCGAGGTACTTACAGACAGACAGACAGAATTGCCAGACTTACTTTTTTGGCATTCTCCATCATCATAATGTCATGTAAAATTGTTATCTTGAGTTCGATTTTTTTTACGAATCCTTAATTTGCTCTATAGTAACAATATCGCAAGTAAAAATCTCAAATTTTCGTCTTCCTTTTGTATGGACCAGCATTTTTGAATTTGAAAAAAAAAAATGAAAAAGGTATATTAGTAGAGTAACTAAAGCAAATTATTAGGGAACCCGGCCGAACAGCTCTGATTTTGACGATTTTTTTTAAAACGTAGGTAATTAAAAATACTTTAAAGTCTATAGATTAAAAATTGCCGGTGTTGCCGTATTGTTTTTTAAAATTAAAATTAAATTTTTTTTAACAAAACCATGCTTTTATGCTTAAATTTCATAAAACAAATGATAGCTAAAGATTCTCTAGGTAATTTAAGGAAAATATATAAAAGGCAGTAAGGGACAATCTTCCATCGTTTAAGCGATAAATGCAATCTTCTAACATTCTGACCTCAAACACTAAAAAAAATATTTTGAAAACAACGGCAACACCTACAATATTTTAAAATACATTTTTAAAAAGCCAGAAGCTCATTCTTATCTCTTAAATTTTAATCCACTAAATTTAATCAATACTTTTTGAAAAAATGGTCCTCAAACTCAGAATTAAAAAAAAATGTTATTAGAAAAATTTAAAATGACTTTTTTCCAAACTTTTTCTAATAAAATATGAATTTATTTAAAAAAAATGTTTGGCCATAAATATTATCAGTTGAATTTCGAAGCAAATAAGGTAGAATATATCACACTTTTGAAAAAAAAAAATGAAAAATTACTTCAATTTCAATGGTTTTTTTTTTTTATTAAAACTGAATTTTTGCATTGAAATAATTAATTTTCTCAAAGACTGTGGTAAATAGGAACTTTAAATTTTTGCTATTTAACTTTCAACAGTAAGGGTTATTAAATGAATAAAAAATAATTTTATGTTTAGAAGTTGAACTTTAAAAAAAAAAATAAGTTACATTTTTTTTCAAAACTTTTATTAAAAAAAGTTCTTCGAAAATGAAATACTTTTTAATTTTTTTCATAAACCGTAATACATATTGACATTTCCTTTTATAATTTGAAATCATAATAAATGCTGCCGAAAAAAATTTGAAAATAAATGCATTTTATATTACGACCAAGTTTAAAAAACGACATGTTAAAATTTTTTCAATAATTTTTTTTTTTCAAAAATCTGAGTTCAATTACCATTCTTTCAAAAGCCGTTCATTCAATTAACTTAATTTTAATTTTACATATATGACTAAGCTTCTAGCTTTTAAAAAATGTATATTTGAATATTGTAGGTGTTGCCGTTCTGTTCAAATATTTTGTTTTGTGTTTGAAGTCAATTAATAAGAAAATTGCATCTATCGCTTGAACTATGGAAGATTGTCCCTCACTCCCATGTATTTTTTTTTCCTTGAATTTTCTAGAAAATCATTTGGCATCAATTAATTTATGAAATTTAAGAAAAATTTTTGAAAAAAAATTGTTTTTGTTCACAAAAATCTTCAATTAAATTTAAAAAATTAAAACGGCAACACCGGCAATTTTTAATCTATAGACTTTAAAGTATTTTTAATTACCGACGTTTGAAAAAAAAGATCATCAAAATCTAAGCTGTTCGGCCGGGTTCCCTAATATTGCCAATTTTTGAGCTTTAGTTACTCCACTATATTAATGATTTCGACGATTTTAAAACCTTTTTTTTTATAAAAACGATTAAGTTTTTGAAAAAAAAATCAAGGGTCATATTTTTTTTGATTTTGAAACACCTATTCAAATGAAATTTTTTTAAGATAAAAGTATAAAAATGATAATTGTAAGGGAGCCTTAAAAGTTTCAACATTGAAGGAAATATACTAACGCATTTAGTCTGTGAATCCCAATATTATAACAGACAGATAAGAAGAACAATAGTATTAAACTTTTGTATCCGAAAGTATTTGAAATCTCTTGAACCTTAACTCTAACAGAGTAAGGTTAAAATTAAGACTATATGCTTTTCACTATCCAATTTTTTAAGGATTTATAAAATAAAATTGTATTGAATATTTTTTTTTACAAATGCAAATAGGTACCATCTGTGTGTAATTAATTTAACAAATTTTCATTCGATGTCAAAATTAAAATTAAAAACTTTCAATCAGTCTTTTAATTTATTTATCCATTGGATAAATAGGCTTTCATCATCTTTTGATACATTGTGAAAGTTTTTTCGCGACTCATGCATTTTTTCAACACCTCGTTTATTAAGATTTGTATCCCGTCTCAATTATTCTTTTTTTACTTGTAATTACTTATCCTACTACTATACTATAAGAGTCCCTCATCTATGAAGAAAGTTTTTCATCCATTCACTCATTCATTAATAAAATTTCAATAAAATATTCGTGAGGCAAAAGCATGTTGTAGATAAAAGTACTTGCAATGAATTGCGTTTAGATGCATATTCATATATATAAAATGTTTTGCAACATCAAATGACAATTTTATACAAAATAAAAATAAACATTCGCAATCAATCTTTCTTTTCGCTCTTGGTGAACAGATGTGTATAAATAAATGAATGCATCGTACATAGCATAACGATGTAATGAATAATATTCTATGATTTGATTTATTATTTGCAAAAAAAAACTCTTGCTACATGCATGAAGTTTTTCTATCTATCAGATACTTTCGCATGTTCATCATCATGAGCTGCACTAGGCCGCTTACAAAGTGGGTGGCTTAGAAATGAAAGGGTGTCTTGACACTCTTAAGATTTAAAAATAAGACAAAACTAAAAAATAATTGTTTGCCTAGTTGCGAATTACCAACATTAAACTTTGACATTTAAAAAAAAAAACAAAAAGCAACTTGATGTACTTTTTACTTTCGTTTCATTTCCAAAGCTTGAGACCAAAGCCACCCATACAAACTTTAGACAAAATGGTGGAAGAAAAATTTAATACCTATTTAATTTTTTTTTAAATTTTTTACAACAACTTAGTTGGCAACATTGTAGTTTTTTCCCACGCTCGTTCCTACCCGATTTATTACATTGGTCAGCATTATTGCACCTTTTTTATATTTCATGATGTTCTTAATGTTTTTTTACTTATTTGGCATTGAGTGATACAAAATGTAGCAAAAATTCTATTATTAAAATTTTATAACGGGAATATCTCCAAAACGCAAGCTGATAGAAAATTTCTGATTTAGATTTTTAGTACACCCAAATCATTCTTCTGTTTCTTAAACGAAAACTAGGGAAATGCTTAAAAAGTAGTAAAAAAAGCGATTATTGAGATTTTGTGGATTTTCTGAAGTTCAGTACCCCAAAAACCTTCGGAAAAATCCATCAAACATAGTAAAATATAACCCCTGTTGCCCAGTGTTATCTGTAAAAATTGCCTAAATAAGATCAATTAATTTTTGTCTATTTTTATATATATATTTTTTTTTTTTGAAAACCTACTCCCCCTCATAAAATTTTTTACGGCCGCCTCTGCATTAAACTCTTACAAATAATAATCATGCAGAGAGAAAGATGCAGAATTGATAACCTCATTAAGGTAGCAGACTGCAAAGTAATCGCCTTTGAATTTAAACTATTCCACTTAGCATGGCTAACAAACCATGCCAAAGCTGTAGTATTCTATTCACAACATGATGCGGGTTCCGTCTTGTTTTTTTTTTTTTAAGACCCCAAAGTACTTTGCAACTATCTCCGAAATACAATCTCGAAATACTATCTCTTCTTCTGCAAAGCGAACATTGAATCCGAATGCGAACCAAAAACGAACATGGCAAGTCTGCTACTTTGTTATTTTATCGGCCGGAAAATTTATTACAACTGCAACGTGGTGATTCTTTGCCTGCGCCACTCCACACTGCCCGTCTACCACCTTTTTGATGGTAGAACGTGGAGGTTATCGTGCCCGTACGGAAAAACAACCTGAGAGGACCTTTCGCTGGCTTGAATATTATGGCCGGGGTGCCAGAGTGGTGGTGCATTCCGTGTGCACCTTACTTTTCGACAACAACTGTAAATGGCCTCCAAGGTGCGCCTTTCCCACAACTTTATATCTCCATACCAGCGGATTGCAGTCTTATAGCAACGGTGGAAACATAATATTTTTCCGTTATGTCCCGCGTTTCTACGGGTTACCATCTACATACCAGGCCTTCATAATGACGACGATGATGGTGATTCACCCAGAAGAGTAGGTAAGTGGATTCGAGAAGACCTCACGGTTTGCGATGGCTGTGGTTGGTGATGGTGCTTCGGTTGGGTCTATGGGTGAGCGGGTGGCGTCAGTGTTGTTGATCTATCGATGGAGGGCATTCCTCTGACACTAGCACTCAGCACAGACCAGCATAATCGTGCGACTCGTGAACTCCTCTCTCCATATCATGGCAACGAACGAATGAATGACGGGCCAACTTGTAGCTTGTAAGTTTCCTCCGCACTTTGCCTTTTTGGAATGAATGACTCGCGTGATATAAGAAGTGTGCAACAAACGGTTTGATTAGAACAAGTTGCTAGACCTGTTTATGAAAAAGGAGATTTTTTACGACTTTTTATTTCTATGTGCTATGTTAGCTAGAGGGCTTAGCCACTCTATTTTTTCGTTTGGTCTTATAATGATGAATTAAAAGTTCGTGAGAATGAAAACGAAAGTGCAATTGAAGTTACAGATGAGGCTCTATCCATAAACCTTATACCACTTTGAGCTTCGTGTTTGTTTTAATTCGTTTGTATAAAAACGCAATTTATTGCTCACGATAGTGTTTTATGTGTTTGCTTATTTTATAGGAGTAAACTATAGCAGGTATTAGATATCTTTATGAAGTGTTTTGTTGGACTTGCAGTGCGGTAAACATTTATACAAAGCTTGTGCTGGTATGAATCTTGGTTACAAAGAATTGTATCTGGAAAGAAAAACAAAAAAATAATGTTTAATTGACAGTGATGATGGTGAATTGTATGTTTAATAGGTTTCATGCTTACTATACTAGGTCAAACAAACTTGATCAACACTTTTACGTGGTTTGAACGATAACGTCCAAAGGTCACGCACGTTCGTTACAATTGTTTTCTTTGAAGTTAACACCGCTCATTGTCTTTATGGCAGTTACTCTACTCATTGAATATAACTGAAAAAAATTAATGGAAGCAATCATTTTTTCTCAATTTTCTTTTTTTCTTTTTAATAAAAAAGTTTCAACTTGGCGATTTGAGGCAAGCTTAACTTATCGATAAAGGTAAAGTTTAAGAAAAGTTGATTTTGATACACTGCTCATTTGCCAATTTTGTTTTCCACATATGTTGATAGATCGCTAAGATCAAGTAATGAAATCATAAGTAGCTTCATTTTATTCTGCGTATTTTAGATTTATAGTAAAAAAGTTGAGGAGGGCTTTATCTACTATAAAAACTTCCAAGAACCGAGAAAGTTTCCGTTCTAACACGCTCCTTAACCCAATAATTTAAAATTCAAATTTTTCTATTCGTTTAAGTTTAGTTTTTAAAGACACTCTCAATGCGTCCAGCCGGTAACTTAAAACTTTAAACATGTTTTTAAAATTTTGATATTTAGTGAAAGAATAGTGAAAAAAGGAAATGGTTTTATCGCTTGGACAAAATTTTTGTTCCATACTTTTGCAATTCAACTTACACGGTCATCGTGGCGTATACGTAATTTTATAGCAATTAGACATGACATTACTATGATAGAGAATGCAATCTAAATTCTGCCTGTGTTGCTTCAAACTTGATAATAAAGGGTTTTTGGTGATAGAAGTAAAAGAAGGAAAGTTGAGATTTATTTAGAACAAAATATTATAGCCATTAGCCACATCTCCAAAACACTTTAAAGATTGATTAAATTTTACGTGTGTACTATTCCACTATTAATATAAAAATAATATATTTTCAACCGTTATCAACACTAAGTATCTGTCATAGAACTTACTTTAGATATTGATGTTCTCGTTAATGCCTAGCACGATTTCAAAGAAAATTTTTAGACAGAAACGTACCTTTTCCTATTGTTAATGTTAAAAAAAAAATACATTTCTTGATGTATCAAAAATTTTTCTTTTTTTTTTTGAAAAAATAATTTTTTTTTAAGTGGCTAAAGTCATGCTATGTGGCAAATGAGATCATACTTACTTTTGAAATATGTATGAAAAAACAAATTTTTGGAGCGTTATTGACGGTACTTGATGTCTGATTTATTCCTAAGTGACACGACCGGATGAATGAACTTTATTGAAACTTTATTTTATGTGTCTGTTAATTGGCATACAAAATTTGCTTATTTAAAAATTTTTTTTCAAAAAAACTTCTCTAATTTCAAAAAAAAAAAAAAAAAATTTTTAATTTTTTGTTATACAAAAATTGGCATACTTTGTTCGGAGGTCAAAACCTAAAGAGATGTTTTTGTAACTTTAGGTACACCAATTTTTTTTAAGTTTTTTTTCAAGTTTTTAATTTTTCAAAAAAAAATCTCTTATACATTTTTGAACTGCTTTAATATTCCAAGCATTTTTTAACATAAGAGCAAGTACGTGCGATCCAGTTAATTTTTTTTAAATTTTGGAGTTAAATTATTTGTGGTTTACAAAAATTTTTCATTTATTTTTTTAACCAAAAAAAAAAAAAAAACGTTACGAATGTGAAGTTTTTGACAGGAGAAATTTGTTCATTTCAACAATACATATAAATAATACACACATTGATAGCCCTATTGTTAGCTTAGACAAATAACTATTAACAAAAGTCAAAGTGGGGACAAAGGGTTGCCAGGTATCTTTAAAAAAAAAAGTAAAACAATAATTAAAGAAAAATCCGTTTACTTACAAGATTTAAAATATTATCCATAATATAAACGATGATAAATTAGTTACCTAAAGCGAGGATGAATGCAAGAAACTTGACAGAAGTGTACTAAAAAAGTCGAAAAACTAAATAAATGAAAAAAGATTGATACATTTATTAGAAGGTCACAAATTGACAGAAATAGGGGTAAATCCATCTAAGAGTCATGAAACTTTAAATTAAAAAAAAATATTATTTAAGTACAAACATTTTATAAGATACAAGAAGTCTGAAAACTAGTTTTACGGACTAAATCTCATTAACAAATTAAAAGGAGTGTACAGCAAAATATAGGCTTGCTAGAAGAGTCTGATTCATTTAAATTTGGTGTTCATTTTTTTTTGTTTCAAACCCGTCAATTATTGTCAGAATTAAAGCCATAGAATTTAATTGTTGAATTTGCCACAAAAAAAGAAGTTTTGGTCATTTTTTTTTTTTACTTTTTATTATTTTTTTTTTCTGTTGAAGAATTTAAATGCAAAGACTAATTTTCTCCGGTCAATTTCTGAAATCAATCATTTCTGACTTCAATTTTCTAATATTGATATGTGCCTCAATGTGCCCCCTAAATTAACCTTATTTTTCCAACAGTCAAGTCGATACAAATCGAACTTTTTTTCTCTCTCATAAAATCAATGAAGTTCGAGTCAAAACTTCATTTACCATTCCCATCCACTTTATGTTCATACTTCAAACTTCACTCAATTTATAGTTGAATTTGTTGTTGTCTATAATACCACACGACTTGTCATACAACCTTTTTAGCTTAGATATTTTTCTACTTATTTGTTTACCTTTCAAGTTGAGACTCTATAGAGCTCATATTATAAGAAATCCCCGCTGCTTGGGTTTTAAGAAAAAGGTATCATCAAAGTCACAAACTCTCACACTTTGTGTGGCGCACAGGTGATGGTAGCTTAGCTGGGCTGGTGGATTGTTGAGACCAATCCGACTCTGGTTTTAGTTTATTCAGAGACTGCGTCGCGTGTTCACGGTTCGAATAATATCGGTTACAATCTGTATATCTCTGAACTTTTGTTCCATAATAAAATTTATGCAGTGTCATAGAATAAAAAAAAAAAAAACAACGACCATTATACGATTAGATTAACCTATAGAAGAAAAAAATAATAAATAAATAAATTTATGCGAAAATGCCTTTTGCGGGTACTATGACCCCAAAAAATTGTCGCATTGTGGTAATTTGAAAAAAAAAAAAAAAAAACAAAGCTGATTCATTTAGCCTGTTACTTTTGTTATACTTTTTTGGTTAGGGGAAGTGCGTTTGAGTTACCAATTTTTGTTGGGTTTTTTTTTTTTTAATCTTTTTTTTATTTTTTTTTTTTTTTTGGGCTTCTTTGACCCCAACCTTCATAACGTTGTATAAGACTTTGAAGGGTTTCGCAGAGACAAGTTAACGTCATCGTCGTCGTAGACTTCCATGGTTCTCTTACCAACTTGATGCCATACCTTGTCTGGAGTTTGTTATGCCGGTGATGATGGTAATAGCAGGGTTGTAATGTGCTTGTGCGTCATCAGGAAGAGATTTGTTTTAGTGCAGTGGCAGTGATTGTGGTTGAAGTTGAAGTTGGTTGTATCTTTAATTCAGAGGTTTCGGGTTACCCACAAAACGAAAAAGATACACATCAAGAGTCACAACAAATAGGAATCTAAATAAAATAGAAATACAAAAAAAAAAAAGAAAACACATCAGATGACGACTTAAACGTGGTTTATTCTGGAATTCGTAACGAATCTTCCTTCTTCTAAGAATTAATTGCATCGACCACAAAAAGTGATTATAGTGTTCGTGTTTTTGTGGATGCGTTGAAATTCTAGAAGATACTTGTATCTTTTTTTGTTTAATGTGTGTTGCCCAAAGTTATGTTGTGTTTATCTTTATAGCAAGAGTTGTTTTGCCATTTTTCATGATTTAAAAAATATTTTTATTGTAAATTGTAATTGTGGTTTAATGTTGAAAAAAAAAAATTATGAACGTGAGCGTGTTTTGATTGCAAAACAATTATTTTTATTATTCTAAGCATCGAAATAATAAAAAAAAAAATAATAAAAAACCACCAGCTTGGACTTGTGTGTTGGCTTAGAGAGAAACATGAAAACCAACGATGGATTAATGCTGGAAAATCCACTCAACTGGTAAATGAGATTTATTATTTCTATGTTTTATTTATATATTTGCAAACTTTTTATATGATGGCGTTTTGATTGAAACAAGTTATTTTGACTTGAGCGTTTGGATTGAGAGTGTAAAGAGGCTTATAGTTTTTTTTTTTTTTTTTTTTTTTTTTGTCTACGATATAGACATTAGCCATATGGTAGGTCGTTAAAGAGGAGGAAGATTTAGATGCCGGCATTAATTTTTAATGGGATTTTATAGTAAGCTCTTGCAGTTTTGAAAAATAATACCTTCAACAACACTTAACTTCAACGAAATTACTTGATATCTAGTGGTTTGCAATAAATTGAAATCAATAATTTTGTTCAATTTTAGTTGCTTTTGGAGATGCTTTTTTTACTTTATTTTTTGTAAAAATCATTTTATGAAATAAATCGATTATGATATTTTTAGTTATTTAGATTTTAAAATTTAATTAATTTAATAAGGTTAAGGAATGTTTGAAAATCTAAATTTTTTTTCAGCGTTCAAATGTTTTGACTTCTAAACAAATTGAATTAGGTAATAGTAGTTTGAAAGGTATGAAAAGTGCAGCCAATTGGTACCTAGTTTAAAAAAAAGTAACAAAGGTGGAGAATTCTTTAATAATCTGTGGTATACTTTAAGTTTATGGGTTTCAAACACGAATCTGGAGGCTTTTTTATGATATATATTTTTTATGATATATTTTGTAACAGATTTTTTTTTTCAATTGCCTAAATTTGTTGATAGCAAATAAGTAGGTATGTACCGGTAGAACCGGGTGATTTTGGCCTGGCGGGTGACTTTGACTTTGACATGGACACTTTTTTAAAAAATTGTTAATATATGAAGGACTTGTTTGATTTTTTCCAAGTTTCTTTGTAAATTCGTATAATTTGATGAATTCAAAAGTGATCATACTAGCTTTATTTAATTAAAATTAGATATTAATTTATACTAAAATTTAGTTTTCTTAAAAATGCTAAAAAAAATCACCTGAAAATGTTGGATGGTTTGAACATGTTGCAGAAATGTTGCAAAATGACTTTAACTCCGATATGTGTATTGTTTTGCAAGTTGAATTACTTTAATTCTACCCTTGCAACTATTTCATAAAAATTAATTTTAATTTTTTTATAAAAAATGCCATATGGTAGGGTGACTTTGGCCGGCATATCGGGTGACTTTGGCCACCCGGCCAATATTTATTTATTTTTTATATATATTTATTTTTTATATATATTTATTTATATATATACATATATTTATTTATATATTTATATATTGGTATATATTGACAAAACTGATATTTGGCAAGATAATTAAAATGTTATCAGATCATACATATCAACATTTGGCAGCTCAACCACTAGACGTAGCCTTCTTTCGGCCTCTTAAAATATTATGGATGAAGACCTTAACAGCGTATAAGATGGCAAACTCGAAAACAAAACAGTGCCGAAAGATGTGTTTCCTAGGCTTCTAAAATAACATTTTACTTCGGATGCATCTTAAATGTTGATAACGATGAGGTTACAGTGTCATTCCTGCGAAGAGGTGCTGGGTACAGCTTCAGAGAAAAAAGACGTTGCACAAGTCACCAAAAGTGATCTGGAGAAGAAACTTCCTGTTCCAATGGTTGACCGCAGAGAGAGACTATTTTTTTCCATATCCTTTGAAGGATATCAAAATTTATGCTAATTTTAATTTTTTGTTTTTTTTTTTTAATCAAATAAAAACCCGCCAATTCTGTGTACGAAAATAAAAAAAAAATACCCACATGTTTTAAAAAATCTGCTCTTTCATTTGGGCTGGGTTAGAATGACGTGCTACTTGTAGTTGAACTGGAAATATAGCAAACGTCCTACCAGCCAAAGTCACCCGGAATGGATTGTGACTTTGGCCACCCATATTTTGGCATTTATCTATAGAACTGTTGGACAGATTTCTTCAAGATTAATCATACCTATAGAATGAGCGAAGTAGGTAAATTGGTTGAAATCTTCATTAAAAAAAAATTATTGCAGAAGTTATTCACATTTAAATTTGAAAACGTGCCAAAGTCACCCGGTTTTACGGTACATATTGAGCAATTGAATCTGGAATGTTAACACTTCCGCATTTAAAAAAAATTGTTTTCCTAAACAAAGTTGAATTTAGGCATTGTAATCTTCCCCAAATATAGATCGCTATGGACACTTATCATGTTCCTTAAATTAAAAAAAAAAGTAATTCTTTTTTAGATCAAATTCATTTGTGAAGTTGTTTTTTTTTTCGTTTTTTATTAACCAAACTATTTGCTGAACTACTTAGAAACACAAAGTGAAAAAAAGTAAAAAAAAGTTCCTTATTTTTCAAATAATTTAAGTTTTTAAATGTCACATCAATGAATTTGTTTTTGATTTTTTGTACTTTTCTTTACTTTTTTAGTGGAGTAACTAAAGCTCAAAAATTGGCAATATTAGGGAACCCGGCCGAACAGCTTAGATTTTGATGATCTTTTTTTTCAAACGTCGGTAATTAAAAATACTTTAAAGTCTATAGATTAAAAATTGCCGGTGTTGCCGTTTTGATTTTTTAAATTTAATTGAAGATTTTTGTGAACAAAAACAAATTTTTTTCAAAAATTTTTCTTAAATTTCATAAATTAATTGATGCCAAAAGATTGTCTAGGAAATTCAAGGAAAAAAAATATATGGGAGTGAGGGACAATCTTCCATCGTTCAAGCGATAGATGCAATTTTCTTATTAATTGACTTCAAATACAAAAAAAAATATTTGAACACAACGGCAACACCTACAATATTCAAGTATACATTTTTTAAAAGCTAGAGGCTTAGTCATACATGTAAAATTAAAATTAAGTTAACTGAATGAACGGCTTTTGAAAGAATGGTAATTGAACTCAGATTTTTGAAAAAAAAAATTATTGAAAAAATTTTAACATATCGTTTTTTAAACTTGGTCGTAATATAAAATGCATTTATTTTCAAATTTTTTTGGCCGCATTTATTATGATTTCAAATTATAAAAGGAAATGTCAATATGTATTACGGTTTATGAGAAAAATTAAAAAGTATTTCATTTTCGAAGAACTTTTTTTAATAAAAGTTTTGAAAAAAAAATGTAACTTATTTTTTTTTTAAAGTTCAACATCTAAACATAAAATTATTTTTTATTCATTTAATAACCCTAACTGTTGAAAGTTAAAAAGCAAAAATTTTAAGTTCCTATTTACCACAGTCTTTGAGAAAATTAATTATTTCAATGCAAAAATTCAGTTTTAATAAAAAAAAAACCATTGAAATTGAAGTAATTTTTCATTTTTTTTTCAAAAGTGTGATATATTTTACCTTTTTTGCTTCGAAATTCAACTGATAATATTTATGGCCAAAAATTTTTTTTAAATAAATTCATATTTTATTAGAAAAAGTTTGGAAAAAAGTCATTTAAAATTTTTCTAATAACATTTTTTTTTTTAATTCCGAGTTTGAGGACCATTTTTTCAAAAAGTCTTGATCAAATTTAGTGGATTTAAATTTAAGAGATAAGAATGAGCTTCTGGCTTTTTAAAAATGTATTTTAAAATATTGTAGGTGTTGCCGTTGTTTTCAAAATATTTTTTTTAGTGTTTGAGGTCAGAATGTTAGAAGATTGCATTTATCGCTTAAACGATGGAAGATTGTCCCTTACTGCCTTTTATATATTTTCCTTAAATTACCTAGAGAATCTTTTGCTATCATTTGTTTTATGAAATTTAAGCAAAAAAATTGGTTTTGTTAAAAAAAAATTAATTTTAATTTTAAAAAACAATACGGCAACACCGGCAATTTTTAATCTATAGACTTTAAAGTATTTTTAATTACCTACGTTTGAAAAAAAAATCGTCAAAATCAGATCTGTTCGGCCGGGTTCCCTAATAATTTGCTTTAGTTACTCTACTATTTATACTTTTTTCACTTTGTGTTTCGATGTAGTTCTAGATTAACCTTATAGGTAATTCAAATGTAAAAAAAAAAACAATTTTAGGCTCTCTTTTCCTGACGTTAACAAAATAATCCTTTTTTCTAAGAAAATATTAACAATTGTTTTCTTTTGCATAGGTTTCAGTCCAAATGGTGTTTCAACCAGTTAAAAAAATTTATATAATTAATTTTGACGTATCGACAAGGAATTTTCTACAATTGTTTTTTTTTTTTCGTGTATTCACATACACTGAGGGAAAAGCCACCATACAACCACGTAAAATCAATAAAAACCACATTGATTTAAATATTATTCGGAATGATTTTGCTTTGAAGATGAACATCTTAAAATTAACGTGGAAAAAAGGTTAATTTTTGATGGTTTCGTATCTTAAAGTCACATAAATCAAAGTAGTTCATCTTTGAAACAACAATGTTTCAACTTCAATTTATTTTTTCTCTCAGTGTATGTATTTAAAAAGAATTTAAAAACCAAAAATTATAAAAATCGGTCTAACTCTCTTATTTATTAAGAAGAAAAATATGATCTGTAGGTTCGGGAATGGTTCGTTATTCTCTAATTGAAAATACTGTATGCTCCAAGTTCTGTATTTGAATCAAAAATTCTGTAAGAGGGGCTTTCCATTGTAACGTAGATGAAATTTTTGCATGTTTTTTGGTGTTTGAAATAGATTGTAAGTAACAGTTTTTAGACCGATTGGGACATTTAGAAATTATTCAAAATTGTCCCTTCTATGTAATAAGGCGTCCACAATTCTCAGTTACTATGAATTAGATACATGTGTTGCGTAACGTAAACGACATTAAGTCAACCAAGTTTAAGCGTTTATATTTACCTACTTAAAACTTGATAAAAAGTTTGGCTGGGTGAATATCAATTTGGGAATAAGTGCTCAAACACTTGTTTACTTTTGACAAAGAGTTATCTGTCTCTAAAGAAGTTTTTCATTGCAATAAATCTAAGCTATTACTCTTTTTCCTAATTATAAAAAGTTACCATTTGTCATGGAATGCCCCAAGAACATAATCGGATCTATGGATCTGTATTTCAAAATTTGGTTAATCTATTACTATGCTTTTCAAAATTCTATAGAGATTACTGCTTTTTAAAATTGTGTGAATCAAATTAATTATGTAAATAGAACATTAAAAATGCACACTTTTTATTATAAAAACAAATTTTCTCTGTCCACTTACAGAATTATGAAATAAAGAATTGTAGGTACCTACCTACATTCAATTTTAGAATCCCAATTTTGGCACATCCAGAAATATGTTCCAACCCAAATTGTACAATATTGATCTGACTTTAATAACATAATCTTTTTGTACTTTTTCATTTTTTTTTCGATGTAGTTCTGGCCTAAAAGGATTTACTCAAGAACCAAAATCATCTTAAGTCGACTTAAGATACTTTGCGTTTTTAATTAAAAAACATTTTTTTATTCAGAAAATTTTCGATAACCTAAAAAAATTCAATTTTTTTAGAAAAAGTTAAATTTTGTAAACAAAAAAAAATATTTCATAACACCTATGCATATTTAACATTATTTTTTAAATTTTGAACTTTTCTTTGATCTAACGAAAATTTTAAAAAATGTTTGAAAATTTGGATATATGTGCATTGTACAACATTGTGTAGGATGTAGATAAGGGTGTCCATTATATTAAAAATGGCTGGATTTAAATGCGCGTACGAGCACACAAATTTCGCAATAAATACAAAAAAATATTTCCGATTTGTCAAGTCCCTATATTTAAGCTAATCGGAAGCGACTTAATTTTTAATGTTTCCATACAAAATACGCCATTTATGAAAACATCGGAGAAAAAGTAAAAACGCGGCTTAGAATTTTTTTTAATTTCTATTGGGTCTTCAAACTATTAAACATATATTTAAGATAATTTAGGTTAAAAATAAGAAAAAACTGAAAATTTATATAGGTACATAATATATTATTATACTAATTATGAGTTCGACTTTCAAATAAAATTTAATTTGAATACCTTTATCAGCAACATTATTCATTATATTATCAAAACAATCTTCCATGAGATTTGAAGCGTAATCAACCTCCTCACCAATAAAGACATTGGGCTACTATGTATTTCTCATAACTTCAAAACTCAGAAGTCTATTATGTCATGTTTCTTTTTCTATCTAATGATAAAAGTTCATTATTCTTCTCTATCCCAAACAAAAAATGGTTCATAGACCTCTTTACTTATATTCCCATTGCTTTTGACTTTTTCTCTCAACACCATTACTCATAATTTTGTGCAAAAAAGAAATACCAAATCGAATGAATTATTCATTTTCATCTTTTACCCCTCAAAGTGCTAGATGGGAATAACTCTTTTTCTAAGCCATGAAAATAAAATAATTAACAAACCATTCTTTTGCTGCCTGAAGCAAGTCAATTGAGTTGAGTTAAGATGTGTAGGAAATAAAAATTAAAGAGTCAAAATGCCTTCAACAATAAAATTTCTTGAATGACTAATTGTTCTCACAATTATATTAAATTTTAAAAAACCTAAAAAAACGCAATCCTTTTCTCATGAAACTTTAGACTTTTCCATTTTGCCCTTAAGACATGGCATATTAACCCAAACTCAAAACGTTTTCAGTATACTATTAATTTTTGATTGAAAGCTCTTAATGAAATAGTCAACATCTCGATAAATAAAAATATATTTAAAACTTTCTAACACATCTCAATAGGAGCCTCTAGGAAGGCTTACTTTTGAACCTTATAGGATTTCAATTTATCTTAAAATCTATCTCGGCAAAAAAAAAAAAAACACAACAGAAAATAATAAACTGCATATTACAATCAATCAAAATGTCATGTCAACAATTCTCCTTTATTAGTTGCATACATGACATCAATAACAATGCATCAGAGCTCCATATCGCGGCAGCAAAATGGACAACCGAAGCTAAAATTGAATATCTTATGACATATTCGCTGCAGCATAATTGCTTGCAAACGACTTATTCATATGCTGCCATCAGGAATTCCACTCGAGGAAATATAAAAATAAAGTGTCCTGAAGAGTCGCATGAAATTATTGCTCGTTTTTGTTGCTCTTAAAAGTTAGAAGTTTTGAATCAGAAATATGCATTCAAGACCTATAGAATTGTTGGTCTTAATAAGATCAAGAGGTCCAAAGCCTTTCAAGCAGGGTTTTTTAATAATTTATCGATGTTACAAATTTTAAAACATTTCTGAAGTTTTTGCAAATCAAAGACTTGTCTTTTAGAAATAAAAAGCAAACAATCTGAAACTAACTAGGTAAGCTGTTTAATAAAAAAAAAACCAATGCCCACTGATTTCAATAGTTTTCTTATGACAAGTATGCATTTGCGATTTGAATAGGATTATCTTCTAAACGGTTATAGCAATTAATTTGCTGCCAAGGAACTTTTTATAGAACGTTTAATTCCCTACAAGAAAACATCTTGCTAATTTGAAAATATTGAATTTTCAGTGAATTAGAAAATTTTTAAATTGAAAATTGATTTTTTAATTTTTTTCTCGATTTAAATCGTGAATAACTTCTTTAGAACTCAATTTAGGGAAAATTACTATGAGACCTTTTTTGTAGAGAATTAAATTTCCTATAAGAATCTGTCGTGATTTTATTTTTTTATTCACTTATTTGCTCATCACAAAATTCCAAAGTGAAACAGTCAAATTGAAAAAACACTTCGATTTAAAAAGCTTAATTACTCGAATACGGCTCGTCTGACGAAAATTTTCAATAAGATCTTTTTTGTAGGAAATTTAATTTTATATAAGAAAAAATGAACAGAAATTTTTTTTACTTTGATCGTCTAGCAGTTCTGTTGTAAAACGTCATATCATGTATAAAAATAAAAAACACCGATGATAGACCTCTTAAAATTTTTTTTAACGGCTCAAATTTTCATCAAATTTTTTTTTCATCGTCCTGAACAAGATTTTCGATATTAATTTCAAAAAAAAAAATATTTTTTTTTTTTGGCCCAGTCTACTGTTTATAGTTAAGTGGTTATGCACAAAGCTGCAACAAGAAATGAATAAAAACAAACTCGTCTAAATTAAATCGAATGGATGCATAAGTTGCAATTTTTTTTTGTTCGCTGAATTACTAAATGCTGCAAAATAGGCAATTTTATAATAATTTTTTTTTTCTCTTGTTTTGTTTTTATTTTCTTTGAATTTTTTCTTTGCTATTTTTACTTTTGTTTTTTTTTGCTTAAACAAGCATTTTCCACATATTTATAAATTAGCAATTTCAAAATTCCCCAGCAGATACTTGCGATCGTCTTTAATTTCAACATAATTTTCAACAACTTCAATCACCATGACCGTTAGCCGTGTGAGTAAGCTCTTAACAATTTTTTATTTTTAACTTTTTTTTTTTCTATCCATTTTACTATGAGAGTGTACGCTTGGTTACCAATTGGACTTTGATGATAGAGTTGAGATGTCGAAGTCTATGAAATGCGCTTTAAGCTAACTCAACTTCACTTTTTTTTTCTTTGTTGTGTTGCGTTCAATTTACTTGTTATGACAGTAATTGGTATGACTGATGATAGAAAGGGCGGTACAAGATTGCCGTCTTGAGGCTTATCCTACAAACTAAGCCACACACAGGTTAATAACATTTAACAAACGAACGGCAGTCGTGTAATATATAATTGGTAATTAGATCTGAAATTTATCTGATTTGTAATGAGAAGTTAATGAATTAGGGGAATATGGAGTAAGCATTTGTAACTGGAGATATCTTAACACAAAATATTTTAGAATGAAGCATGGTTGAAAGTTATAAAAAAAGTGTAATGTTGGGATTACAGATAGAAGGTTTTAATAAATGCCAAAGGCAATTGAAAAAAAAAATCAAAATGTGGGATTGGGGTCAAAATCCTGAAATCCGAGATCCCAAAATCCGAAAATTCAAAATCCAGAAAACCCCAAATCTAGAAAATCCAAAACTCCAAAAACCTATTTTCCCGAAAATCCAAAATCCAGAAAACCCAGAATCTCGAAAACCCAGAAGCCCGAAAAACCAAAATCCCGGATGGTTCGATTTCAGTAAAATACATAATCCTAAATGTCAAGTTAAGAAGTATAGGCGTAAAAAACAACATTAAAATATAACAATTTTGGAGAATTTTTTAACTTTTTGTATTTTATTTTCCGGATTTTAGCCTCACTGGGTTTTGAGTTTCCCGGATATTGGGTTTTCAGAATTGTGGGTTTTTGGAACACTGAATTTTTTTGGATTCTGGGTTTTGGGGATTTTGAAATTTAGGGATTCTAAATTTTGGATTTTCAGGATTCTGAGCTTTGTGGATTCAGACTTTCGGGATTGTGTTCTCTTCCTAAATTTTGTTGCTAAGGAAATACGAGAATTCGCAGAACTCACTTTGAAGGGCATCTAGAAAGAAAAATTACATGGTTGCCAGGTTTTTGAAATGAGTAACCCGGAACTGCTATCATTTTAAAGTTCTGCCAGTTTATTTAACTTAGGTATTGATAAATGTGTAATTCCAAGAATTTCGGGTATGGATCAAATTTTTTGCCGATATTAAATATTTTTTTAAAATTGTTGACTGGAATATCCGTTCATGTAAAATAATGAACATATTTAATTTAACTTAAAAAACTTCCAAAAAAAATCCGTTTTGCCCCTGTTTACCCTTTCTGTAATTTTTTTTGCTGTCAATATTCCTTGTAAGATTGTTGATTAGACACGGTGGAATTTTTGACTTTCTTCGTTTAAGAAGATACAAGACGACATTTAATGTCTATTACAGCATTAAAAACAAGATACTTACAAATCCTGATGAAGCATAATTGATGAATAATTAAACAAAAAATGTCGTTCTCACGTTTTAGTATGTTTGAATAAAAATATCTAAAAGAGTGCCCTGTCTAGACATAGGTGCCGATTATTGCTTTAAAGGTGGGTATATACAAACTCGCTTGGACTAGAGCGGAGATTGGCTATCAAGATTTCAAGTTTGGTGTGATTTTTCTAACCTTTAGTCAATTGCTGCTGCTGCTATAAGGCTTACATAGGTACCTACTTTATATGAGAGCACTAGATGGTGATCTTGGTATACACGACGACGACAAAACGATATGTGACGACGGTACAACGTTGATGTGGAATTTCATTGAGGAGGTTTTAATTTTTATTACAATCTGATGGATGTAAAAACGAAAGGAATGTTAAGTGGATAGAGTCAAACTGGATCAGCGAGAAGCTAATGAGATTTTCTTTAGAAGTGAATTTCCTCTCCTGCTGCACGAGAAGAAAAATGTCTACTGCACACAATCATGAATTTATTGTATAGGGTAAACGTATACGGAAAGTCGGCAAATTATTCATGACTGCGGTGATTTTATCGAAAGACCTTGGAATTAATTTAGGAAAGGAAAAACACGAAAAAAAAAACTATATAAACCTTATAAGACGAAAGAAGGTTTTATGTAAAGGACTATAAAAGGAATGTTGTTTGTTGGCATGCAAGTTAAAGAGTTATTTTTAAACACGTGACTACTTAGTTTAGGTTTTTTTTTTAGATTTTCCTTTTATTATGGCAGGTAGTCATAAAAAGGAATAAATCGATAATTTTCTTCCATGAATTTTTGGTTTGCTCTCTTATTTTTGTAAGAAATTGTACCAAGGAGTAAAATGAATGATTCAATTGTTATGCAGATGCACCATTAGCGGATGATTAAAGTATATTTTTTTGTATCAAATTTCATGAAGTTTAAATTTTACTCTCAAACTCAATCAAGTAATTTGTGCAATATTCAACACATTAGCTATAACAGAAATGGGTCTTGAAAAAAAATTTAAAATACATACAATTTTTTGTTTTTTTTAGATTATTTAAACACCATTTCAAATGATTTTGACCACAAATCGAAGTATGCAATTTGATTTCTGAATTATTTTTTGGATATAAAAACTTTCTAACATTAAAAAAATTTTATTATTTTTAAGAAAATATTAATCAACACTTAAAAGTAGCCTTGGATTTCCCTATGGCCAACAAGGCCCAGGCCTAGGTTATCACGACATAAAGAGCAACACAAAAAAAAAATTAACAGAGAAAAAAAGGTGTAAATCAAATGGGAAAATGAATGCTTAAAAATAACGAGATTTCAACATTTATCTTAAATTCGAATGGCTTCACTATATCTCGTTTAAACATTTATAAAAAAAAATTAAACATATAAAACTCGCCAGTATTTTAAAGAAAATAGTTTTTCAAAAATGAAACCCGTCACAATATTCAAAAGATTTAAATTGAATGCTCAAACACCAATATTAAAAAGTAGGTAGCTTGCAAAAAAAGGTTTAAAAATCGAAACTTGTGTTTTGATAAATAATAATAATAATAATAAAAAAAGACTTAAAAAAAATATTTTGTATTAACTTTCTCGTAAAAGTTCGTAAAAAAATCAACAAAATTTTTGTACAAAAAAATTAACTTTGTAGGTATTTTGAGTGTATTTTTTTTATTTTTTATATTTTTTTAGTTAAAAAAAGGATATTTTTTGAAAACGGATCAATGATTTCTTAAAAATTTGTTTGTGTGTGTCAATTAATATAATACCTACCCTTTTATTGACATGCCAATTAAAAAAAAAAAAATTATAAAAAACGACTCCAACATTTTTCAAAAAATAATGTATGCATTTTATCTTAGGTACAGCATTAACCCTTATGTCGTCAATAGGATGAAATATGTTCTATTAATTACTTTTTTAAATTCAAATCATATGTTTCACTTTTGACTGGATGAGTAGTGAAAGATTTCAATTAAAACAAAAGAGCTGACATCCAAACGTCAAAATATGTTCAAATTTGTTTTTTGACACATTACGATTCATAAATAGGTCATATTAAAAAATCAACAACCTAACCCTCATACTTTAGAAAAAAACCCTTTTTTTTATATAATTTTACCCCTGTTTACTTTATTTAACCTCCTGATCAAATTTCATAAGATTCGCCCACATATTTATTCCCATCATATTGGTAGCAGTAAATTTTGTTTAAATAATAAATTGATCGTGAATGAATCATTCAACACTTTTATTTAATCTAGTGTATGCGGAGTGGAGAAGATAACTGTTTGTTTCCCTGCTCCAAAATTATCTTTTAGGCCAAAAAGGGGAAAAGTTGCAAAAGTTCTATCAGACTCGGTTAAAAAGTTTCAGAGGTATCCTTTTCTTTGAATTGAAGTAGTTGTGTAAAATTATAAATGCTGAAAAAAGAATTGAATAAATCTCATTCCAACCGATAATAAACTCAAATAAATTGTGTGACTCTAAGGGCCGGTTTGTTGACACTCGATTATCTTTTAATCAAGGATTTTTGTATGGAATAATCCTTGATTAAAATATAATCGACTGTGAACAAACCGGCACTAATTGCTAGCCGAACAACACAACTCATTAGTCATAACTTATTTAAAGCAAACAATTGTTTTGTCACCCACACCAATAATACAAGAATAAAAATTATATTACTAATTCACCATAAGCCGTGACCAGTTCTATTTCCTCATAAAGTAGGTATTTCATTTTTAACTTACCAACACAATTTTTATTATTTTTTAATTTTTATTTTGTTGCTAACCTCAGTTGTTGAAGTACCTTAAACTTCTTGTTTTTGTATAACAAAGAAAAATACATTTTTGCAATATCCAACTATCCATTTGGCTTTAAGTCTTACCATCAGCTGAACTTATAAAGTAGTTTTCTGACATTTCTTTCTCTTTTGGATTAATCTGTAGGTATTCAGGATTAATGATTTCAGTAGCTTGTAGTCTTTTCCAAAACCGATGGCTCATGGCACACATATTTTAAACTCGTTAATTAGGATAATTTTGTTGTTTGTTGAATTTGTTTATGTAACTTGCAATATTTTACTAAACGAAACAAAATCTGTCGAGTCTTTGCGAATGAAAATAGACTTTTTACTATGACGCACGTAATTGCAAGTGATATAAAATTTAATGCACTAACTTTATAACTTTTTGTTTTAATAATTCAAGTATAAATTACATTCAAAAGACTTATATGCATAACAATAAACTTATATCAAATTGTATTATTTGTTTACATAATTTTCTTGCTTTTCACCAAAACCGTCATAATGCTTTTTGATCATAAAAAATAACTTCGAGTTGAATTTTGAAATTCATCTATAAAATGTGCACTGACCCACAACAGTAAACTTTTATTATAATCTAAATTTTCACGCTGTAAAATTTATTCATTTGAATTTTATGTAAATGATCTGCCACTGGATGATGGTTTTGCATTTTTGTTTTCCATCAAAGTTAAAAAATTACATAAAATCTGATTATTTATCTCAATTTCAACTCGGTTTCGACATGCTTCGAATGAGCTTTAGAATTATTTTTGTATTTTAAGAGCATTTTGAGATTTATTTTGTATTTATTTGATTTTTTTTTCAATAAGAAGATCATTATAATACAGACCTTTAGAAACTATTTTCATATAGCTGATACCGACCTTTAACTCGCTCTTACATGATTATTTTTGATTATGAGTTGTAAACTATTATCTAGGTAGGTACCTTCAATGATCGTTAGCATTATTTTTTTTTTTTTTTTTTTTTTTTTTTGAAGTTTCTGCAAATAATCCTCATTCTCAATCAGGAATTCTGGCACTTTAAGAATTTTCTTCTTCTTTTGTAGATAATTTTGTTTTTTATTTATGGTATAAGAACTCTAAAGGGGCCTTATGTTATCCTTAAAAAAATTAATTATGATTATATTTAAACAATATTTGTTTTTGTATTAGAAAAACATTGTAAATCTTAAACACTAAAAATTCAAATAAAATTAAGCTTAGAAAATATCATTAGCAAAAATTTCAGGGAACTTATGAAATAGATTATCCACATATGTTTCAGTACAAAATTTGTTGTTTCAATATCTTCTAAACGTAGGGTGGACAAACGATTTTTGGAATACGTAAAGAACTCAAGGTAAACAAACGACAGAAATTTAAATTTTTGAAAAAAAAAAATAATTTTTGGGGATTATAGGGACTTTGTAATTTTCAGTAGGTAGGTACACTGTGGTGTATGCGTATTTGTTTGGGAATCTTCAAAATTTTTTTTTAATATCTCCCAAGCTTATGGTAGACAAACGATAATTTCTTGTTTGTATCCACAAACTATGGCCGTTTGAATTTTTGAGAACAAATATTTTTTGGGGATTTTAGAAAAAAAAAAAAGATATTTCGTATGATGTTGCTATAAAAAAATTCTTTTTGCAATATCTCCTAAACGGAGGAGACAAACGATGATTTTTGGAACACGTAAAGAACTCAAAGTGGACAAACAATTGGAGTTTGAATTTTTGAAAAAAATTATATTTGGGGATTTTAGGGTTATTTCAATTTTTCAGTTCAATTTGCAGATTTGTTTTTTTTTTATTATCTCCTTAACGGAGGGATGAAGAACAACAAAATTTGGTATGTAATTAGAACTCGAGGTGGACAATAGATTACGGTTGTTTTTATACGTCTATCTTAAAATTTGAGCGTTTTAAACGATTTTCAATTTTTCAGACTTTCTATAAAAAAAAAAGAATTTGCTTTAAAATTTTGTTTGTAAACGAAAATTTGGGGCGGACGAAAATGGACCAAAGGTGGACAAACGAATTAGACAAGTTTGGTTCAAACATTTGCATTGTAATTTTGATTTCGGATTTTTTTATTTAAAATTTTGTTTTTTTTTTATGTTTTTGAATTCATTTCGGTTTTTAAAGTTTTTTTTCTTTTTTTTTTTATTTCGAGTTTTTCTGTTGTGGTCTTCCAGCTTTTGGGTTCCCTGGATTTTGAGTTAACGAAAATTTCCTATTTCCAAAATAAATGTTTTTGTGATACTTTCAAAAGCTATTCATAATTTTGACTTCTGCATTCTAAGTTAACTTTCAGAATTTAGATAATGCAATACTGGCTCTTGCAAGAATCTTCAAAACTTGTGTTTTCAAAACTTTATTTTCAGAATTTTAAGAAATTTTTCGGATTTTGGATTCTTTACGAATTTGTTTTGTTTTTCGATTTTGATTCCATTTTCTCATTTTCTAGATTTCTAGATTTCTATATTAACTAGATTTTTAGTTTTATGGATGTAGGGTGGATTTTCTATATATAAAAATCCAGATTCTATGTACCCACAGAACTATTATCGATTTTTCGTTTCCAGATTTTGGGCTTATAAGATTTTGAAACATGGTTTTTTTTTGGGATTTGGGTTCATATGAATTCGAGTTTTGTCACTTTTGGCTATTGGATTTTTATTATTTTGTGCTTCCTATATTTTGGGTTGTAGAGGTTATTTTAAAACATAGGCTGTAAGAATTTTTAGGTTTAAAGGATTTCAGGTTTTAATTTTGATCCTTTTTAAAAAAAATTGTTTCAATTTTTTTTTTTTTTGAAAAATTTGATTTTTGAAAATACTTCCTCTAACGGAATTTTCTCATTATATATATATTTTTTTTTGTTTTTGAATTGAGATTGAATTCTCAAACAGTTTTATACATATTTTTGATTTAGCTTACATGTTTGTCGCTTTTGACAATTTTGGTTTTCATTGTGTTTATTATAATTTTAAGATTTTGGTGTTTTGTAGTTTTTCACCCTGCAGAAAATACCCCAAATAAATAATGTTTAAGTATATAGGCCTTATCAAAGCAAGTCCATACAACCTAATAGTGTATTTTTATTCCTTAGAGCAATCAGTCTTAAGAGCCCTCCATCCATTTCTCACGTATAAAGATAATATTTTTCCATTCCATACACACTGACATTTGAACGACGACGACGCGCGCGGCAACCATTCCCGGTGATGATTATTATACCAAAGCTAAAAAAGTAGTTATCTTCTAGGTACCTATAGTCTATAAGAAAATATATATGAAAAAAAAAAAAAAAAAAAATAATAAAAAATAATTTCATGCAATCGTCATTCTCCCTGTCGTCAAGATGATTGCTAAGTCGGCTGCTGTTACTGATGCTGCTGTACCACGGATATTACAGCAAGTAGTTGCAGATCATGGATCATGGATCGTTTGAATGGATCGTCTTCTTCGTATATTTATAACCAACAAAACAGCATTCTATTCCATCATCCATGATCCAACCAACCTTACCAACCATCTAGCCAACGATGAGGCTGATGCGATGTTTTGTTTTCTTCGTCTTTACTTTATACCAAAGTGCCCCCTCTGACCCTCTATCTGTCATGTCGTAATATTAACATTTTATCCATTCTTTTTCTATATTTTTGGATACAGGGTGGGGTTAAAAAAGTTGATTTTTCTAAACAAACTAATAATATTACGCCTAAGGTGTAATTTCTTCCTATAATGCTTCCAAATTACTTCTTATGGAATTTCAAGCTGTTGTCCTTAAAAGGGTATTTAATGATTTAATTCATTTTTGAAATATTCCTTAGTACCTACAGGTAAAATAGGCATTTAAAAAAAATTGTTACACTCATGAAACTTGGCAAAAAGTTTGCTTTTGTAATAAGTACATAAAAAGTCTATAAAAAAAATTTGGTGAAAGGGTGTTTTTTCGAAGAGACAGTAAAATCTGCAATTTGTCCCAAAAAGCCAATGATTCATTTTATTTGTGGTTTTGATGACAAATTAAACGTTTATACTTAAGTTCTTAGACGTTTTACACGAATCATTGGCTTTTTGGGACCAATTGCAGATTTTACTGTCTCTTCAAAAAAAAAAAACACCCTTTCACCAAATTTTTTTTTATGAAAACTCTTTATTCTTGCTTTCTATCCAAAAATCAATGTTTTTACCAAATTTCATTAGGGTGACCCATCTTTTTTGTTTTCACTCAAAAAAAACACCCTTTAAACCATGATATTTTCATAGACACTTTAGATTCTTGTTTCTTATCTTAAAAGTAACATAATTGCTAAATTTCAATAGGGTACTTCTAACATTACTCTAGTATTACACACTTTTTCAAATATACCCATATTTTCTTTACTTCTAAAAAAACCACCCTTTCACATAAAAAAAATTTATAGACTTACATTATTGGTAATTCCCATGGGAAAGAGAACATATTTAATGAATTTCGTAAATGTACTATTTATACCATTGATTTTATCGGACTTATAGCGGATTTTTCCTTATTTCCTAAAAAAAACACCCTTTAACCTAAAATGTTTATATAGACTGTTCGGGTTCTTGGTTTCTGTTATAAATGAAACATTTTTACCAATTTTCATTGGTGTAACAATTTTTTCCTTTCCAAGCACCCTTGTTTTTAATCGGCAATAACTTTTCTTAAAGCACTCGTATTGACTTTATTTTTATGTCATCAAAAAATACCTTGAAAACATGTGTCATATGATGATATTCGACAAACAATTTTTGTCAGTATATTTTTACCTTCACCCCCTCCCTCTTGTCCGCGAAAAAACACCCTTCTACCCAACTCTTTTGTATAGACTTTTTATGTACTTGGTTCTTATACCAAAAGCAAACTTTTTGCCAAGTTTCATGGGTGTAACAATTTTTTTTTTTTATTTCTTGATTTTATGTACTATTTTACTTGTACTATTAGAGTATTTTATAACAGCATTCGAGTTAAATCCCAAAAGAGAAACTTAAGAATTTTTTTTAGCATCTTGCTCCTATAAGCCTTCTATAGTCAACTGAATGAAGAAAATATTTTTAGGGGTGATGAAGTTTTGTTAGTTTAATTTTGTTGCGCTACAAAAAAAACTTCAGTAAATCATGATAAGAAGCTTCTCCTGATGATTATAGGAGTAATTTTTTTTTTTTTTTAAATGTTGATCTACAATGATCATTTTAAAGGATTAAATGCCAATTGAATTATTGATTTTTGAGAGTTTTTTTTAACGACAATTTTTTTCGACCATCATAAAAAAAATACTCCACCCTGTAAATCGCTTCATTTCTTTTTGTTTTCTTTCTCTTTTTTTTTTGCTTTACACACCAACCGGCTGTATATATCGTAAAGTATGTGATGGGTTCTTCTATTTTGCAAAGATCCACATCCACATTGTTGTAATTATATTTATTTGTTTGTTCCAAGAAAAAATATATCTATACTTATACGACAATAGAGCTCTTCTATAGAGGTACCAAATCTAGGAACTAGATACCTGATGTATCTCTTTTATGGAGCTAGATTTATGTTTAAAGAAGAAAAAAAATATATATATATAAAATTGAAGATTCATGGGGAGCATTCGCCGTAGTGATACTTCTTGTTTGTGTCATTGCAACGACACACCGGAGTGGCATATAAGTTGAAGATGTAGTAACCTGTGAAGCGTTGGACGGGCCATTAAATCTTATTTTATGCTCGTAGAACAGCATCAGATGATACAACAACAAAAAAAAATTAAGAGTGATGCCGTCTACTTTGAAACGACCAACTGACGCGGTCGGTGTGCTGAAGACCAGAAAAAAAACATTTTGTTCAAAATGCTTTACAATCTTTGCCAGATTTACACTAAAGATTAAGGTTTTACAATAATTTTTTTTTTTTTTTGGAACTAATAAATTTTGTACCTTTTGTATTAAACAAAGCTATTAAATTAGTTTAAACAAGATAATAATAGTACAAAATTAAAATAATTAGATTTTCTGATTGAAATTATTCTATTCATAGTCATCATAATATAGCTTTCTGTAGGTCCGACATCTATAATCTTTTCACATAATGACACCGGATGAGACTAACGGAATAAATGTATAAAGCAATTTCCGATGGATTAATGACTTGGCCTGGAACTTGGTAGAACAATAATGAAAAAAAAAAAGTTTTTATTTCGTCTTCCATTCTACTGCTTATCCAAAGAAGATTACAATAAATATTTCCACAGAAGATTTAATTTATCAATTTGCTGGTTGCCTTTTAAGTAAACCAACGATTCCATAAGTAAACACGACTCGTGGTTCTTAGCGGTTTCTGTTGTAATTTCAATTTATATTGCAGGTGCACGATCACGTGCTTTACTTGCTTTAGATTCAATCATGACATAGTCATCGATTCAGAAGAGTTTTGGTCTTGAAATATATTTCAACATTGTAGTGTTGGGTACTTAGGTAACTAAGAGATAAAAAATTTTTTACTCCAAATTGGTAAAGTGACTTGTGACTAGATGAACTCAGTAAGCTTTATTCATTTTTTTGTTGAGTTCTTTTTGATTCTAAAAAAAATAACGATGGATATGCTCCCAATTTCAATAAAAAATGCAATTTTTTTAATTAGTACTCTAGCAGGATTTTTTTTTCAACGTTAATTTCAATTTATAACCGAACCGAAAGTAGACAAGTGAAATGGCTTTGAGCTCAAAACTAAGTAAACTCTGCAATTAGGTGCGATCAGCATAATTAAAATAAAATTGAAAGTGATTATAAAAACTCAGTAGCCTTGATATATTTAGGTAATGTTAGAATTTTTTGTATTAACTGTTTAAGTTTATGCAAACAACAAATATTACTCATACGCCACAGTGACTCTCAAATCCTTCAATTTTCCACTCGAATGACCTGCCTAAGCAAATTTCTTCAGATCTAGATAAATTGAAAAACTATATTTTGATTGTGAGAGTTCCTTGTTAACAAAAAAATGTATAAATCTAATCAACTACAAGTCAAAGTGCAAGTTAGTGCATTGCAAATAAACCAAAACTAAGTGACTGAATCTCCTTCAATTAAATTGTTTTAAAGAAGCATTTGAGTAGGATTAAGGGCAAAACTCTGCCAGCTTTAAAACTCTTTACACAAGATTCTGCTTTTATAATTCTGTTTAAAAAAAAAAAATGCAAACTAATCAGAATATAAAATTTTTTATAAAAACATATTTTTGGATTTATGAGAAAAGTTAAAAAATTTTGTTTTGAAAAATCATTTTTTTCAAGACGCTCGAATAAATTTTATTGAAATTTTGTTTAGAAAATTTTATTAATTTTTCCAGATCCAAAATTATTCTTTAATTAACTTTACCATTCATAGCAATTACAAGCTATACCCAGTCATGTATTTTATTTTTAAATTTTAACTGCTATGTGGGTATATTAAAGAAGGTCACGAAGATAGAAATAATTTTTATTTTTTAAATAATAAAGAAATGTTTTTACATGTATTTATAAAAAGTTATAAAAAAAAACACAAAAATTGTGGAATCGTTTCCAAAAAAGTGATTTTTCAAAAAAAAAAAATGGATTTTTTTTTATGAAAAAATGTTTTTTCTTTGAATACTTTTATAAATTCAATATGACTAAATTTTTAATTAAATTGGAGTCGTTTAAAAAAACAAAGTGATTTAAACAAGAAACAAGACTTTTTTAATCAAAAAATAATTGTTCTGTTTTTTTAATTTTGTATAAATCCATACGAAATTTTCCAAAATCTAGAATCGGTGCCCAATAAAAAGTCTCCACAAAAAGTCTCAATCAACAAAAGTGTTTGTCTTTTCGAAAAGTTTAATATGAACTCATCTTCAAAATTATGAACCCGTTTCAAAAGAAAATTGGATTTTTTTTATACAAAAATGTGTTTTATTTTGAATATTTTGTATAAATTCAATATGATGGTAACTGACACATTTTATAATCAGATCAGTCGTTCACCAGGAAATCAAAAGCAAAAAAGGCTTTATTACTAGTATCATTGATGATACAATTTCAATTTCAAACTTACTTGCGGCAGTATACAAATCAAAATCATTTTTCGGAGCAGTAAAATTTTCCATATTGTTTAGTTTTGGTCCCAAACAAAATCTCAATATTTATATTCCTTAAATATTATTAAATTAAAATTAATCTTTTATTATTTTTTACATGAAAAACTTTGACATTTTTTTTTTTTTTTTTCAATTTTTACCAAAAATGTGTTGCGATACACGAAAAAATTTCTATTCTCGATTTTAATTTTTTTTTTTTTGAAATTGTTCAAAGAAGGTTCATTTATGAAATTATTTATATCATGCCATTTGGCATTGTAAAAAAGCTTGTGTTAAAAAATAAATAAATTGCAAATTATTTTTAAGAATTCTTTGAAATTAATGATTTTTTACCCAATCATTTTTCGTCCAGATACCTAATGCTGACTATGACATTACGTTCACCTTAATCTTCTACTCAATATCCAATCTAATGAGCCACCGTGAGCATTCCGTGTGAAAATTGCAATTTATTTCCTTTCTCTCCCAGTTGTAATGAGTTTTTTATTTTTTGCCAAAAAAAAACCCTTCTGTTACAGAAACGTGATTGCAATCATCCTTGTCTTGAAGAAAGAAAAAACCTTCACTTAACCTTTTTTTCCATTACAATTGGTTAGATATTTTGAATGTCCATAGTCCGTTCACTAAAGCACTACAGTGTTTGGAGTTTGGCAGTTAATAATAAAATTTCGTGCAAATCCCAACTCACCTAGTTACATTTAAATAAAACTATCTCCAAAACCTTTCTCTTTGATTTCTGTTTTGTATCTTTTTTTTTTTTGTATTTGTCGAATAATTCAAACGTCATTGGAAGTTTTTGAGATACAAATAAAGGTATCTTATACCGATATCTCCTCTCACTATTCAAACAATCCTAATAGCATCTTCTCATGTTTGTTGCATTGGCATTGCAACTGAAATAACTTTCCTATCATCAATCAGGGTGGTGCATTAAAAGAAACGAATCAGAATATTATTATGTGTGGTAGTAGTGAATTATATCACGATTTCTGATAATTATCACGAAATATATTCAAAGATTTAAACACGAAGATATGAGAGTCTATACAGTTTAGCAGTTAGACAGACGGCAGCAGCGACTCGAGTTGATTTTATTATTTCATTTCTTTTCTATATTCCCATCATTATTATGGTCCCGCACGTCATGGCATAACCGTAGCGCGGTGCGGCGTATCAAAATATAATGGAAATTCAAGAAGCAAATATTTAATGGGCCGCGATAACAAATTTCTTGCCATCATCATCATTATCATCGTCATCGATGCAAAGCTATAGAAGCTAGACGAACAACCGACCAAACGACGACGATCCAAAGACCCAGTCCAAGAATGAATCTCATTTGAATATATATGAACAAAATTTGAATATTATACTAAATCCGATTGATCTGTTGCATGAGGTTTGCCGAACGGTTTCTATACCTTTAAGCCATTTTGGTGATGAGGCTTATATGGTATGTTGTTGGAATGGAAGTTGGGGCAACTTCCAACAACAACAACAACTAACAATGCAACCATCATACGAACAGAAAAAAAAAAAAAACAAAAACTAATGATCGGAATGGCATCGTTAGACTATATTGATTGAAAAGATTGTTGAAGTTTTTTTTTGTGTGTTTGTGATACCTATCTGATGTGATCAAGACCGTACTCAGGAAATTGTTTTGAGAGGGTTAATATACATTTAAGATTGATATTATTGTCAATGACCTTTTGTGAGAAACATGAATAGGAATTTAAGAGACATTGCACTCTACTAAAATTTTATTTTGAAATGTAGGGTGAAATGGGGTAAAAGTTTATAGATTTGTTAGAGTGCATTTCACTAACTCTGTAGGGCAAATAAGTTACAATTAAATGAAACCCCAAAAATTAAATCATCACCTAATGTTTTGGAGTTGGGACTTCTTGTTGGGCATTTATTTAGGAGGTATTGGGACAATCTTCCATTTTCTAATTGGGGACTAACTTGACGGTGATATTGTTACCCAAATTCAACAAGGAACAAGATTTTATTTAGCTCATGGTAAAAAAACATATATCAGTGGACCTCTATATTTCCCCCCTCTACCATTGAAAGTTATCCACGGGCCTGTTTTTATTCAAAATTTATTATGTGTCTTTTTTATGGCTAGATATGTTTTTTTTTGTAATGGTTTAATTAATGAACTGATGCATTTTTGTATTGAGAAAAGAAATGGTGTCAATAAAACCATTTGATTTTTTAATCTTTTCCCCCATTGAAAAAAATTTTGATTTATTGCAGGTCAGTTCGACTTGAAAAAAAAACTATTGTACTTTCACTCGGGAAATTAAAAAAAACTACAAGAATATGCATTTTAAAAATTTCGTCTAAACAATTCGAATGCGGCATCAAAAGAAAGGTCTCTTTAAGCTCTATTCATATCTGAAAACTCAAAACTTTTTGGAGATCTGGTTGCTAAGTTTTTTGCATTTAAACATTTTTTTCTTACATTCGTTAGGTAAACAATGAAACAAATTTATTTTTCTTTTAGGTTTTCGAAAAAAAATTCAAGGGGTAGCTTTTGCTTCGGAGGCAAATATCTGCGAACCAAAGACTCGAAACAAGTTTTGGCTTGCAGATTTGAGTTCAGAAAAGGCGTATGCAGGCAGGCTATGTGAAGTTGGCACCCCCAAATGCAATTTTTCACGAAAAAAAAGTGATGTAATTAGTTGGAATTAGAATGGTTAATTGAGGAAAAATGAAAAAAGGATAAATTTTACACTGAAAAAAAAAATGTTTGATTTTTAAGAAGTTGGTACTTTGAAAAAAGTTTTTTGTTATAACTTTTAAACTGAGGGTGGGCTAACGAAAAAAAGTGATGTAATTAGTTGGAATTAGAATGGTAAATTGAGGAAAAATGAAAAAAGGATACATTTTACACTGAAAAAAAAATTTTTAATTTTTAAGAAGTTGGTACTTTGAAAAAAGTGTTTTTTTCACCATTTCATATTTTGTTGTTACTTTTGAAATACGTTTGGATATATTTTACTAAGCATGTAGCTTTTCTAGGTACTTATATGGCAAACAAAACAAAAAATTGATTTTGAGACTTGAAAAATTATTCGTTTGTTGTGGCTTTTAATGTTAAATGTCAACTTAAGCTTCTTAACAGGAATGTTATATGGACTACATTCAATCAAGTAAAAATGTTAATTCAAATTAAAAACATTTGAGGCGCAATGCAAACACCAGTGAATTTAATTGTACTTAACTATAAATTAAAAAAGGTTCACTGAGGTGTATACGTACTTTTTTTTTTTGGGTGTGGTGAATAAAAACTAATTCTTCTATAATTTTTAAACTAAGCTTACGATAGCAAAAATACAAGTTGGGCTATCCTGGGCTAACCTTGGGCAAACAAACCACGGTTTTAAACTAAGGATTTTTTCACAGGAAAAAAAAATTTAAATTTTTTCGGTTTCTGATATGAAAAAAAGTTTTTTGTTGTATCTTTTGAAAAAATAGTGCAATCAAGAAAAAAAAAGTTGGGCTATCCTGGGCTAACGTTGGGCAATCGAACCACAGTGCAAAACCAACAATTTTTTCACAGAATAAAAAAAATTTTTTTTTTTTGTGATTTTTGAGGTGAAAAAAAATAATTCCGTTATAATTTTAAAACTAAGGGTGGGCTAGCGAAAAAAAATCTTGGGCTATCCTGGGCTAACCTTGGGCAATCGAACCATATAGGTTTGAAAAAAAAATTTGTATTTGGGGGTGCCAACTTCACATAGCTATTTAGGCAAACAATAAAAATTTATTTTTTGTTTTCAGTTTTTTGAAAAAAAAAAAAATCCAAAATTCCGAAAAAAAATTTCCTCCAAATTCATCGAATCAGACATCAAAAGAAAGGTCTCTTCGTAACTGAAAACCAAAATTTTCTCCAAGGTCTGGTTGCTGAGTTATTTGCATCTCAACACTGTTTTTTCATTCTATGTACCTATTGTATGTAAGTTTATTCATCTGTGACATCATAGTTCCAAAATTAGTTATCCCAATTTGACAAATGAGGTATCGTTGAAAGCGTCTAGCTCACCCACTGGTTAATGGCTATGTGACATTAGGGTGGTCCTTATTTTACTCTTGTGCGAAAATTGAGTGCAACGCTACCCTATATTGGTTCCAAATCAGGAAAAAAAAAATACCCTATGTCTTTCATATTTTTATCTCTAACCCTTCCTGGCCCTATTTCGATAAGAAGTTACTAGACCAGGAACGATATTCTGTGTCAAGTGTTGGATGTTTGATCATTCATACGTATAAACTTCTAATTGAAATAGGGTCAGGAAGGGTTAGGAATAAAAATTTGAAAAAATTAGAGGATTTTTTTTTCTTGATTTGGAACCAATCTAGGGGGGTATCCAATTTTTTTTTCCAAAAGACCACCCTAATGTGACATCACATGAAATAGGGCGCCTTCTAAAGACAAAAGTCATAAACATTTTTTTAATTTTTTGTTTAATGTAGAGCGGCTCTGTAAATACTTTATCACGAAATTAATACATACCCCAAAACAATTAAAATAAAACATTCATTAAAAAAACTTTTCTCACCGTGCTCTTACATATTTTGAACTGTAAAATTATAGTCGGTATACCTTCGTATTTTCGTAAACAATAATAACAACTCTCGTCAAATTAGGATAATGTAGGTAAATGAAAAACAGAACCATTTCATAAAATGTCATTAACCCCTTTAAGCCTTAGGGAAATACCTATTTGATTTATAAAAACCTCAACCCCAACGACTCCAAGGAAAAATTATTGATTCATCACAAAAACTACAATAGACAAATATACCTACGAGTATTCCCAGACAATCTGTTTTTAGTAGTGCGCCGGGCGACAAAACATTGATCCAACAAGTTGTATTTCTTTTTTCTTGTGTCCTGTTTGTTTGTTTTTAACTTTAACTATGAAATAGACAAAAATAATTCTTCCGTGCCAAAACCAAATCCAGTTCAAATCAACCCCTGCACGTACTACTCGTATTTTATAGCCAGACGTCTTATCGTTTGTCTTTACAATTGAAAAGTTTTTTTTCTTTAAACATGTTGCTAAGGATATATTAAGTCAGTTAAAAGAATACACATTAGCCTTTATCAACTTTTGACGTCATCCCCTTGTGTGGAATTTCGAATGTTGTGGGTGGACATTGTGGATTTGTATAGTTGTCATGCGCCGATTGTGTCATCCATCAGGGATGGCTTATAGATTACTCTATACACCATTTGACTTCGCTTATATCCTCGTTTAAAGTGGATGTGGTGATGGTGCACAGCAGTGATTGTATTTACAAAGTGAAATTCCCAAAACTATTAAGAATTTCCATATAAAATTAGTGAAATTTACTCGCATTTCTCCTAAAAAAAATAACAAGTTAATCAATATTATTGAAAAACTTTAAGAAAAAATATAAAAGTTTTAATTTACTTAATTTTAATTAAAAAAAAAAAAGGTGCGTGTGCATAATTAAATGTATCGAGAATGAGTGTAGCATGTCATCGCCAAACAGTGTCAGACGCGTCAGAACCGATTTACGAACTTCGGAAAACGTTTTTCTCAGCAATAGTCCACGAACCTCATCGCCCATATCGATACCCCAACATGAAACAACAGCAACCGGCATCGGAACACAACAACATCGATATACAAGACGATGGGGGCCATCATTGGGGAGGAATTTATCCTCCAGTGCACCACATTCTTCATACAATAGGTAGGAAAATGGGTGGTGTACAAGTGGAATGGGCTTATTAAAACACACATCTAAAAACAATTATTATTTGAAAAGGGTGTGAGGAGTTTTACTGTACTCGTACCTCCTTTTACTATACTACAACTAATAGTGTGCTTATGCAAATATAATAGAACTTTAACACAAGGACCGCTTTTTGAGGAGTTTATTTATATCTAAACAATGCAAACAATCGTTGATTGGTTAAGAACATGACAATGATTATTATGACAGTTAAAATAGGTCGTCGTCGTCGAGTTTTTTTTTTTTTTTGTAATTGTCTTTGGTGCTTTAATAATAAATTGTGTGTTTATATTTTGTGACAATGAGCTTAGATATTATAATAAGTGAAACAAAAAAAATTAATAAACCCCTTTCCTCATGATTAGAAACTCATGCAAAATAAAAACATATTACCCAAAATTATATGAACGACATAAAAAAAACTGGGTGGTAGGGAAAATCCGAACAATATATACCTTTTCGTGATTAATTTTATGGCGATTTTAATTACGTCTGACTCACTGCTAGGCTGTGATACTGGAAAATAAGGACAAAAAAGGAAGAATTTCGTTCAATATTATCTCAATAGAAGATTTCTTGCTAAAAGGGTGTTTTTTTTAGAACCAGTTACCAGTTTATGATGTCTCTTAAGTTAGCAGAGCAAGGTCAGCAGAACATATGTTTTGTTATTGGATCTTTTAGTGCTTATTAAGTGCTAATTAAGTGCCCCAAAATTAAATTAAGTGCTCCACTACTTTTGGAGAAAATTAATGTTCTGCTAACTTGATTTAAAGTTAGCAGAGCAATTACCAGAAAATGCCCTAAACTGCTCGTAGAAAAATCGAGTTTGGTATAATATTTAGGTGCTAATTAAGAGCTCTACGAATCCCAAAAAAAAATTTCCAAAAATAATTTTTTTTCCAAAAATAATTTTTTTTCTGTGATTTTCGAAAATTTTTTTTTTTTTTTTCAAACTCTCTTAAATAATTAAGTGCTTAACTAATATAAGTTAAGTACCCTATTTTCCGAAGAATTTTCCGAGGTTTTCCATTAAAAAAAATATTTTCATTTTCCATACAAATTCGCGTTCTGCTAACTTGAAGTTTGATTTTCTCAAAAAATAAATTTTTTTTGACAAAATTCAAATGGAATAGTTAAGTGCTCGACTAATTTGAATTAAGTGCTCCATTTTCCGAAGAATTTTCCGAGATTTTCCATTAAAAAAAAATATTTTCATTTTTCATACAAATTCGTGTTCTGCTAACTTGAATTTTGATTTTCTCAAAAAATAAATTTTTTTTGACAAAATTCAAATTGAATAGTTAAGTGCTCGACTAATTTGAATTAAGTGCTCCATTTTCCGAAGAATTTTCCGAGATTTTCCATTAAAAAAAAAAATATTTTAATTTTTCATACAAATTCGTGTTCTGCTAACTTGAATTTTGATTTTTTCAAAAAATTCCACTTTTTTCGACAAAATTCGAATTGAATAATTAAGTGCTCGACTAATTTGAATTAAGTGCTCCATTTTCCGAAGAATTTTCCGAGATTTTCCATTAAAAAAAAATATTTGCATTTTCCATACAAATTCGTGTTCTGCTAACTTGAATTTTGATTTTTTCAAAAAATTCCACTTTTTTCGACAAAATTCGAAAACACGAATTTGTATGGAAAATGACAACTTTTTATTTTTAATGAAAAATCTCGGAAAATTCTTCGGAAAATGGAGCACTTAATTCAAATTAGTCGAGCACTTAATTACTCCATTTGAATTTTGTCAAAAAAAAAAATTTATTTTTTGAGAAAATCAAAATTCAAGTTAGCAGAACACGAATTTGTATGGAAAATGCAAATATTTTTTTTTAATGGAAAATCTCGGAAAATTCTTCGGAAAATGGAGCACTTAATTCAAATTAGTCGAGCACTTAACTATTCCATTTGAATTTTGTCAAAAAAAATTTATTTTTTGAGAAAATCAAAATTCAAGTTAGCAGAACACGAATTTGTATGAAAAATGAAAATATTTTTTTTTAATGGAAAATCTCGGAAAATTCTTCGGACAATGGAGCACTTAATTCAAATTAGTCGAGCACTTAATTACTCCATTTGAATTCTGTCAAAAAAAAATTTAATTTTTGAGAAAATCAAAATTCAAGTTAGCAGAACACGAATTTGTATGAAAAATTAAAATATTTTTTTTAATGAAAAATCTCGGAAAATTCTTCCGAAAATGGGGTACTTAACTTATATTAGTTAAGCACTTAATTATTTAAGAGAGTTTGAAAAAGAAAAAAAAAATTTTTTCGAAAATCACAGAAAAAAAATCATTTTTGGAAAAAAAATTATTTTTGGAAATTTTTATTGGGATTCGTAGAGCACTTAATTAGCACCTAAATATTATACCAAACTCGATTTTTCTACGAGCAGTTTAGGGCATTTTCTGGTAATTGCTCTGCTAACTTTAAATCAAGTTAGCAGAACATTAATTTTCTCCAAAAGTAGTGGAGCACTTAATTTAATTTTGGGGCACTTAATTAGCACTTAATAAGCACTAAAAGATCCAATAACAAAACATATGTTCTGCTGACCTTGCTCTGCTAACTTGAGAGACATCAGTTTATGTATTATAAATGAATCCAAATATCTGATTTATAACTGTTTCTTCTTTTGTGGACCTTTAAAAAAAACTAAATTCTTCTGTTTTGTAGCCTATACATATATGTCGGTATTGTATAAATAAGAGATCATTAGAGAAAAGACCTATAGCACACAAAACAGAAGAATTTACATCTAATTTATAAATTGTACATAATAGGTAATTTGATGATTATGTGTAATTTCTTATGGAATCCAATAATTTAAAGAGTTCGTAAATTAAATTTTGAGAAAAAGGGTTTTAAGTAGTTTAATTGGGCTTTTTTGGTCAATTTGGTTTTTTTATGTGAATAAAAAATTTAATCATAAGTTTTTGTCCCGACGTTGAAGATGCTCCGAAACTCCAGCGAAACGTCGGGACAAAAATTTATGTTTTATTTTTTATTTACATAAACAAACCAAATTGACCAAAAAAGCCCAATTAATTTATGTACCTAAATTATAAAATTAAAAAGAATTGGTCACAAACACAAACTTGATATAAAAAAAGGGTTTTTATTTTTAGAGTAAAATGAAACTCAAAATTTGAGCAGTGGAAATATTTAAGTTGAGAGAGTACTTTATTGGGAAACGAGGAAATTCTGTGATACGTCTTAGAAACTTATTGAACACTTTTAAAACATCGTTTTAAATAATTTTGACAACCAAATAATTTATTTTATGTATGTATGCAGTTTCTTTGAGAAAAGACTTTTTTATAAAATTTTTTGGAGCCGTTTTTTTAACAAGTGGGTAATTTATATAAATTTCCAAATATTTTTTAAACGAATAAATTGATACATTAAAAAAAAAATTGAATTTCAGTCCCTTTTTCGATACAAAAAAAAAATGAAAGTATTATATTTGACTAATTTTTTGTAATAATCCAGAAACTAGGCATTATTATCTTTCAATTAAGCCATCGAAACCTAAAAAATTGTTTAATTTAATATTTTTTACGAATTTTTAAAAAAATGTTACATGAGAGTAATGCTGGGTCCGAAAGGGTTAAACGGTAAATTTGAGAGATTTTTACAAAATCTGTATGCTATTCGATGTTTTACAAAAACCTATCAACTTATTTATTTTTTCTTATAACTTTTATCTTTCAAATACCTTCTTTCAAAACAAAAATTTCAACATTTTTGAAAACTTTTTTTTTAAATTGAATTTTTTTTTCAGAAATTCAAACGTTTTGATCAATAAAAATGCATACAAAATTGAAAAAAAGATTTTCCTTGCTTTTTGTTCTTTCTATTTAAAATCGTGATTCTTTATTTTTTTTTTGCAAAAAATCGATCGAATAAAACAAAAACGGGGTCGATCATGGATTAAATCGAAACTTTATAGAGCTTTTGTGTGCATAATAATATGTAAAATATACAAAAACCATATCTGAATTGTATAGGACATGTATTCAAGATTTTAAACTGTCCTTAATTGTCATGTGCAATCAGCAAAATTCGATTTCTCAGCGTCTAAGTGGTCGTTTCGAAATTAAAAAAAAAAGCAAATTTAAGCTGAATTAACAAATTATCCGATCCTTGTAGTTTAAAACCGGTAGTAGCAGAAAGAATATTTTTTTCCGGTGAAAAACGTTTTCGTAGGTAGTAAGATCTCAAAACTTGAAAATTCGATCGTTAAAACTCTTTTTTTTTTTTTTGGAAATATACAGTCACTTTAAAATCCTCAAAAACAATGGATTTTTTTATATCGCTTAAAAATAATAATATCTAAACTATTATAATCATTAAAAATCCTCCAAAAGTTGAAAAAATATTTATTTGTTATCTGTGAAGAAAAATTGTGCTCATTTTACAGCCTAAAACATTATCTATAGGTAAGAAGTTCCATGACCACCTTTTTTCGATACTAGCTTTAAAAGTCGTCATATTTAAGATGGGTTAATCGACTGTTCTTTTTGGCCACTCTTGAACAGAAAATACTTCTTTTTTTTTATAAATATGTAGAGTAGATACTTATTAAAATCTTAAATGCTAAGCGGGCTTGAAATGGGTAATAAAGTAAAGTTTTTCTTTGTGTTTACACGTTCAAAACATCGAAGAAAAACTTAATTTTCAATAAGGACCTAAAGCCCGCTTAGGACTTAATATTATTTATATTAAAGTCACAGTCTTCGAAATATTTAATTAAGTTGCTTGCTTAATAAAGTTACTTACATCTAGTTAATATATAACATTTAACTCTGAGTTCTTAGACTGTATATCTTTTTCTAATAAATATGTAAAAACCAGCTATAAATCTTCCTCAACACACTGTTCAATCAATTCTGATTAGCCCTTTTCAATATACCTCGTCTAATATATTAACTTCCTTGAATAATAAATAACATCAACCGAGGCGGGATACCATTTTAATGGAAAAACTTCTCCCTCTCTATCTCCGACCTCAATTTTAAACTCATCTTCATTTAATTTTGTTTATTTATTTTTTTCTATCATTACAGCGCACATTTACCCGCACGTGCAACACGACTCCTCAATCGATCCCGCCTGCAACAGTGCCAGCTGAGTAACAACGGCTCTGACAGTCCAAAATCAACAGATAGCTTCCGAAGAACACCATCCCGTACGTCATCGTTGCACCACAGCCAAAGGGATACCAACAGTTCATCGGATGATTTAATGTTGCATGATAAATCGTTCAGGAATGCAATGATACAAGATGTTTTGCATTTCAAAAAGCAATTATTGCGATTAAGACGGATCCTTCAGGAGGTATGGTTTGATATTAAAAAAAAACTTTTAATAATTTTGCATGCTCTTATTATATCTTTCGTTATTGTTATTTTATTTAAATTATTCTTTTTTTTTTCGAATTTTAATTTGTTTATGCATGTTTCACATTTTTTCTTTAATTTCATATTATTTTTTTTTAATTTATGTTATCACACATCGTACTTTTCTTCTGTTACGCCTATATTCTACTACTTTTGACATCCCTGGTTTTATATGGACATTTTTATGTGTTTAAAAAATAAACATACTCGAAAACATCTCTAATTTATTTATCAAATAAGGACGAAGAATGTTTGATGAGGGTAGGTATTTCAAACCATCTATATAACACTTACATTAGCTATACAATATTTTCCCATCCTTTGTACACAGTGTGTTTTACAAGAATATCTATTTTAACTTCTCAAAATTTAAATGCAATTTATTTTAAGAGGGTCTGGGCTTAAGAAAGACATACCTAATATAAACTTTTTTATACTGATCTATAAATGCTATTCTCAAATGTTTTCGCAATGCAGCCATAAACGTTTTAAGGCAGAAATATTGTTTCCTAAAAATTTCGAAATTGAGGTAAAAATAAAAAAATCCGAAAATATAGCAGTTTTTCACGCACTGCAAACTTAATTTAAGACTATTATTGTATCTGTTTCCACAACATCACATACAAATTATTACAGTATGGGATTATTATTATTTTCGAATCAGGCTGTTCTAATAAATTGACTGGTCTGGAAATATTTTTTCTTTAAAAATCTATTGATTGAAATAAATTGGGTTTGAAATTAAAGTCAAAAGTGTGAAGTTCTGGGGTAAGATTCTATATCACGTAAACGAACAATCGTTTTCGTGTGTGCTAAGGGTTTACTTCATATAGTTTGAAAAACGAAAAAATTTGTTCTGAATTTGTCGAATATTTTCCTTCGGTTTTCAAAAACGAATGATCGTTTTGGTTTTTAAGAATGTGGCCTCTAGTTTAAAAAAGAAATTTGTGTTATTGATAATTTTAAGTGTGTGTTAAAATAATTTTTTACCGAGACGTGTCAAAAAAAAATTTCAAAATTTCAAGATTTTAGTCAAAACTAACATAGGTAACGATGATGGAGAAGTTTTCGCCATGCGTAAATAGTTTTTGAAATCCATTTTTTAAAGTTTTAAATCAACGCAATGTCCGATATAACCTTTTCGAGGTATCATAACGAAGAAAAAAATAACAAAAATAATAAAGCCATTGAATATTATTCAATTTATAAGTTCAAGTGACCTCAACTCCAAAAATTTATAATTGATGAGCCCACTGTCGTACCTGGGCGAAACGCTTTATAAATTTTTGGATTTGAGGTCACTTGAACTTATAAATTGAATTATTTTCGAGGTATCTACGTACACTACCTATACTACCTTACCTACACATATTCAAAATTGTGAAAAAAAAAAATATATCTATAGGCCAAATATTGATTTCTTGTCAGAAAATAAAATTAAAGGTTTTACTAAAAACCATCAATACTTTGATGAAGAAGTTAAAAAAAAATAGTTTTCGTCATGTCGGCCGTTCGTCCGTGCGTCTGTTCTTGGTCTGGGAGTCCATCTGTACATCGATCTACGGCCTAATGGTTGATATTTTGTACATATGCATTTTAAGTGATTTTCGAACTCAGTAAGACAATAGTCTTATTGTTGTTTTGAAAAGAGTTTGTTTTTATTTTTTCTTAAACAAAAAAAAACAAAAGAACATTGCCATTTTTTGCGAAAATTAATATATTTTTTTGATTAATCTATTAATACATAATGTCCTTAATAGCAAAACTAACATTATTCAAAACTTACATACAGATATTTCTTAAAGTTTTGCTTCGGCAGCATACCAGGCACTAGGCTTAGGCCCAATTTATTTACACTCCATTAAATTTAAAGTCGCCATTAAAAAAGGGAAATTTTAAAATTTGTATGCGAATTGACAGTTTTCTAATTTTTGATGGAGCCTTTAAATATAATTGAGAGTGAATAAATTGGGCCTTAGTGGCTTAGTAATAAAAAAACATAAATGCCAAAAAGTATTTTGTGTCTAACGATTTCATCAAGCAGATCTCGATTTCCATTTATTCACGATATCAATTTACCCACAAAATTTCAACTGATTTAAAATTTTGAGTAAAACGTTCACCAGGCCTAACTCGAATTGTGACCTTATTTCTTATGGTTTTATTTCATGTCACCTTAAAGAGAGCCTAAGTTAATAAAAAAAATTGTACACGAAGAAAAAAGGCTACCTAAAAACGAGCGGATTCTGTATTGAATTGAATGAATTTCTAAATGGTTTTTCGCCGGCTTAAATTAAGGGGACAAATCCTCTTATTTTCATGAATTTGAAAATTTTAAAGAAATCCGCTTTATTTTAGATTAAAATCATCCAAATTGTTTAAAAAATTTAATAAAAAAAAAACAAAACAGTGATTGTCTATCAGGCTATCTCACAGTTGGGAATAAGTATGATAAACTGCAACTAAAGCTTAAGTTTGATGATAGTTTTTTAAAATTTTAAGTTCACCTTAAATTTAACAGTATTTAAACGCATTCCTCTTATTTTAAGCGGAAATTGTATTTTTTAACAGGGTGGGATTAAAAATAGACATCATCTTATTTTAAGATGCCCTTTTTTATCCGTGTATGAAGCTCGATAAATTTATTTTTCAGCACTTTTTTGGTACATACTGAGTTAAAAACAACAAAAAACTCGTATGATAAACTGCAACTAAAGCTTAAGTTTGATGATAGTTTTTTAAAATTTTAAGTTCACCTTAAATCTAACAGTATTTAAACGCATTCCTCTTATTTTAAGCGGAAATTGTATTTTTTATCCGTGTATGAAGCTCGATAAATTTATTTTTCAGCACTTTTTTGGTACATACTGAGTTAAAAACAACAAAAATCTCTCATATACTGAGGGAAAAGCCACCATAAAACAACGTAAAATTTAACTATTATTCGGAATGATTTTGCGTTGAAGATGAACTGAACATTTTAAAATCAACGTGGAAAAAAAAATTTAATTTTTGATGGTTTCGTATCTAAAAGTCACATAAATCAAAGTAGTTCATCTTTGAAACAACGAAGTTTCAACTTCAATTTATTTTTTCCTTCAGTTAAGCTATTTGTAATTTGTACATTGTTACCATAAACGATGAAAAACTAGTGCACATTTTTCTCAATCACATTTTTTATGTAAGTATACATATTCTTATTTCCTTGTTATAGTCTTGACAACAACATAAGCTTCGTTCCCAGATACTTACGACTTACTTGAAGGTATCTGCTAATTAAAAACTCTCATTCCACTTTAAAAGCTTGGGAGTTGATAAAAAATACCAAGCAATACCTACTATATCTCAATTTTATGTACGTAACTACAATGTGACGTGTGAATGAAATGTTACATTTTCTTTGCAACTTTTTTTCTTCCATTATTATCTCCTGTTTTTTTTTTTTTTGTTCACACAATGTAACTTAAATTTTTCTTTCCAAACTGGTATCAAAAGTTAAACTTCTTGTACTCTTTTTTTGCATCTATGCTTAATTTTTTTTTTCTCTTTTGTTTTTCTATTGTGACTTTATAGACAGATACTCTCAACCCATTCGATACAAACAATGGGCAACTCTTTGCATCCTGTGGATTGGATACAAAATTTTTAGAAGACATTGATGTGGCAAGCTTGACATCATCAACAACTGACGATCCCGTACAGGAGTTAGCTGATCTACGAAGACAGGTGGTTTATCTTCAGGTATTTGCACGTGATTTCATTTCTTTCATTTGATTACAATTTATTATTTTTCAACAACAAAAAAAAAAAAAACAACCAACAAATATCACAACAATTAAAAACTGAATTCAAACAAAATTGTAAATTAAAATTCTAGATCTCTTAGATTAATAAAGAAGAAGTGAGCATTTCAACTTTTGTTTGGTTTCTAGACTTCTTTAAAATTTTTTTTGTAAAAAAATAAGAATATTACTAAATTTGTTCATTCAGTTTCAATTGGTACTATTTTCAAAATTTTGTTAATTCATCGAAGGTAAATCAAGACAAACATTTAGAATGAATAAAAAAAAGTTATTAGCTTTAGTTATAATGAGGCCAAAATTAACCCAATTCAAAATGTCTTGACTCAAAAATTTCTTAAAACTTCAAGAAAATTAATAAAATTTTTACTTAAACTCACAAAATGCTCAGTTCTCATCAAAAATAGCCGCTAAGAGCCATTCTACAAACTTTTCCAAAATCAAACTAAACAAACAAAAAAAAAAAAAAAAATACAACAAAATATCAAAAAATCTTTCAAATATATTCCCAAAAAAAACTTTGTTTTTCCATTTTAGTTAAATAGTTTTTAAGGTAACTTCTTCTTACATAATTAACTTTATTAATCATTTACCGATTTACCTAATTTAAAAATACATATTATATCATTAATTTAATTATTTAACATTTCCCTTCAGTTTAAATATTGTGAAAACTATTGTTAAATATAATTTTTTTTTTCTAATTCCTTAAACAAAACATTTTTTATAAACTAGTTAAATTACATTAATTTTCATTTAGAAAAAAAAAAACACTCATAAGTTTAAAAAAATTTAACTGTCATACCAAACAAAACATCGCATGTACAGCACAGATGTTAAGTTTAAAAATATAAAATTTAAAAAATAAATCTATACATATTTAATTTTTTTTATTACGTTAATAGTTTTACATTCTACATAGATTTAGATTCATTAAAAATTATTGTAAAAAATAGTCTTTTTTGTTTTAATTAATTTTTTTTATTAATATTGTAAATGAAAATCGATGTTTTAGTTAATTTTAATATTAAAACAAAATTTATTATTTTTTTTCAATTTTTTTAAAGGGACAAGTTGATGATCGTGACAGAACAATACGGATACAAAAAACCCTTATTGATAAACTTGAATCAGATACTGGAAAATATCCACAAATTTCATCTGAAAAAGAATGCGTGAACACAGCAACACAAACCGAAAGGGTAAGTAGGTCCAATTTTGATTTTTCCATTTACCTACCTATAGAAAATTTTATTTGAAATATGCAAGACGAATTGAGCAACAAAAAATACTTGGATGCAAATAACTCAGCAACCAGATCTCCAAGAAGCTTTTGGTTTTCAGTTATGAATATAATTTAAAGAGACCTCTCTTTTGATGTCTCACTTGATGTATTTGGAGAAATTTTTCCAAATGGCATTTTTTTCCGGCAAGGGAAACATTGTATTTTTTCAAAAATCTGAAAAAAATAATTTTGTAATTTTCTTATCAAAATGCATAGATCTGTTCATTGTGAACTCATATCTATAAACAAGAGCTTGTTTAGAGACTTTGGTTCCAAGTTACCTGCCTCAGAAACTAAGAAAACAAACAATTTATTGGCTGCAAATTACTCAGCAACCACACTTCCAACAAAATTTTGGTTTTCAGTTAAAAATAAAATTTCTCTTCTTCAAAAAAAAATATTCAAATCTTAAATCATAAAAATTAATAATTTTTAAATTATTATTTTCCTAGACCCGTCCACTCTCCATTGGCCCTGAAGGATTATCAAGGTAAAAACAACATTGTATTTATTAAAATTAAGTTATTCTTTTATTTTTCTTCTATTAAAAATAAACTTTTATTTAATTTTTAAAATTGAAATAAATCAAACCCATCATATTCCAGCTTAATGCATATAAATCAACTTTCCAATCGATGCAGAGCTTACTTAACAAATGCGTTTTTCATTGTTAAATCTTCAACTTACACAATCTTACATAAAACTAAAAATTCCTTTAGAATCATTCAATTAAATATTTTTCAAGCCATAGTCAGGTCTTATTTGTGTATTTCACAATTAATCATGACAAAAGCAAATAATGTTAAGTTACAACTATTTTCACTTTACGAACAAATTTGTTCATATTCACAACGAATAAAATTTTCCGTTCAATCATCTCTTAACATAGTTCGAAGAAGGATTACTTCTTTCAATTTTCAAAATTATTGGAACCACCCGCTTCTGTTAAGTCATTTTAACTTGGCTCTTAATACTTCCAGAACTAACTTGTTTCATATGTTTTATTACATTCAAGGTTTTATTTCATAAACAAAATAGATCGTTTTAAAGATCAGCTATTATACTACCAAATATACAAAAATCGGATATTTTCCACTGATATTATTTTATTGGAAATTATTATTTAATTTATTAAAAAAAAAAACTTTATTGCATTTAAGTTGACTAAATAATTTTTTTTCTCTTTTTTATAATCATTACATGCTGCGCTTTTATATAAATTGAATTCAATTTTATATACATTTTGGATTTTATTAAAATAATTATATTGAAATGGTATAACATTTCCTTTAATTTTAATTTTTTGAAACTTAAAAAAATACAAACAAACACAAAACAAAAAATAAAAAAAAAAAAAACATCAAACACTTCACACAATGAAATTCGCAAATAAAAAAAAAAATAAATTAAAAAACTAAATTTTGGAAATTATTCTGACAATTATATCAGAATACAATTTGGCCAGGTACTATTTTGTGATGTTGTTTTGGCAATTGTTTTATTATGTGCAATTAATATAATATGTATACTCCATATAACTTATTCGTGTATTGATCCTTGTTCTTCGTGTCTTTAATAGAACTTAACCATTTTTTTTTTATAAATATTAAAATATTGTTATAAATTATTAAAAAAAAAAAAAAAAACTATTAAGATATGAATAAAATTCATAAGAAACTTTAATTTACTATTTTCTTTAAATTAATTTTTTGTATGTAATTTTGAGATTTGGACCAGGACTTATTTTAAAGCTCTAATCAAGTGACAATAATAATTAAGTACCAGTTAGGGAGTTACCTTAAAATAAATTTCATTGGTTTGAGGAAAATTGTGTCAAAAATATACGTTTTCTCAAACAGAGTTTGCTTTAAATACCATTCAATTCCCAGTTCAAGTAACTCATCATATTTTCCATATTTTCAATCACATTTCAAATTTAAAGAGTAGTTTGCAGCATTTACTGCTTTAAAAGAGTGATTAAATAGCAGCTATCACTTGCTGCTCCTTGTATATGCTGCTCACTGCTATCGCTGCTCTTAAAAAATTGATCCTTAGCACACCACTAATTGCAATAATTTGAGAATTTGTACCTAATTTTTTTTTACTTTTAACTAAAACTTGTTTCGAGACTTTAGCCAGAGGAATGTAAGAAAAAAAAAAAATGTTTAGATGCAAATAGCTCCGCAACCAAACCTCAAAAAAACTTTTGGTTTCCGGTTAGGATAGAACTTAAAATGACCATTCTTTTGATATACCTCACTCGATGATATTAGAAGAAATTGAAAAAAAATCATTTTTTTTCAGCAAGGGGTACCCCTTGAATAATTTTTTGAAATTCTAAAAAAAAATGTTTTACCTAAATGAATACATGTAGGTTTGTTCACTGTGAACTCATATCTGTAAACCAAAACTTGTTTCGAGACTTTTGGTTCGCAAATATCTATAACTGAAAAAACTCCAACTATCCAATCCTAGTGGGATTTTTTCTTCTTTCAAGTCTGCAAGTTTTTTTTTCCAGCTTTTGTATCAAGAATAAGCCTGTTACCATTATTTTTTTTCGTACTTGATTAAAAAAATAATGATTACGTTTGCCAAAACTTATGGGCAAAATTAAAATTAAGTAGGAAGTTCGTGAATTAATTTTGTTAGTCTCGAAAATAGATTTTTTTTTTAATAAAACAGTAATAATTACTTATTTTGATGCCGAAAACTACTTAAAAGTACCTACTAGTATTTTTTCTTTCCTTTTAAATTTTAGTCCAAACATTAAAAAACGTTCAGAGAAAAATAAGAAAAATAAGCAAATTATAATAAGTTTTATAATTTTATACAATATTTACACACACACAAAAAAAAAACATAAAAAATATTGTAAACAAAAAATAATTTAGTATTAGTGACATTTATTTAAAACATGGTAAACGTATTACTCTTGCATGCTGCAAATTGTAGTCCAGTGAGGTAAATTACAAAATAAAAAATATTATCGAACTTGCATGCATAAAAATTATTATAGAAAATATATACAAATATAAAACTTATCAAGCTTTCCAAATAAACTAAGCTGTTTGCTAATATACTTATAAAAAAAAAATATAATAATTAAGATTGCTTCTAACCTTGCTTTCTCTTATCCTGTATAATCTAATATCATTATTTCTATTACAAAATTATTTATAATCTATTACAATTTTTTTTATTTTTATTTTTTTTTTTTTCTGATTTCTTTTTTTATAGAAGTAAACCTGAATACACAAGTTATACCACACATTTCCCTGCCACAACGATAATCACAACAACTACTTCTCCGCTCAATGGCACAACATCATCAACATCGCAGGCGTTAACACCAACAAATAATCAAACTCGCCGCCATACTGTTATTTCAACAACATTCACCAATTATAATCAAATCTCGCCATCGCCGAGAAGAGCCTCAATTGCTTGGGAACAACAACGTCCTCCCAATGCTGCCACAGTTGTTTATAAGCCTGTTAAGATAACGCTTATTGGCGATCCAATGTGTCAATCACCAATAAAAAATCACCAACAACACAATGGATCTACAACAACAACAACATGTAATGGTGGCGGTGATGTGATGAAAAACAACAATAGTTCCTCAAATACTAATTGTAATGGTAGTAGTAGTTGTAGTAGTGATTTAGTGGATGAAGAAAACCGAAGAAATTTATTAAATGGTTACCATCATCATAATCATCATAAAACACAGTGCAATGGAAAAGAAAATGGTTATGAAGATATTGAAGTCAGGAATCGAAACCATCATCAACATCATCTTAATCATCATCATTTGAAAAAACATAATCATCATCATCAACATCTTCCGCAGCAAAATCAACAACAAATAAAAAAACAACAACAACAACAAAATTTAGCCCCTACTGTTACGATAGTCTGACTTTAGTGATTTGTACTCGATAGAAAATTAAGTATTAAACAAAAAAATTTGAAAAAAAAACAACAAAAAGTTATATAAAAACAAAGAAGAAAAAACACAACAAATATTACTTTAAAAAAAAACAGCTCTTTACTATTAACTTTAAAAATAATATTAAACAAAAAATATATATATCTATACTCATTAAAAACAAAACAAAAACCTCCATTTTAAGGCATTATATCATATTTAAATTAACAAAAAAAAAATAACAAAAACAACACTATTAATATTCTAAAAAACCAAAAATAGCTTTTTCAATTGCATTATACAAGCAGGTTAACTATAACAGTGATTGGATTTAATTTAATCAGCCTACAATGTCATTTTCAACAGTTTTGTGTTTGTTCCTTAGTGATTATTAGTTTTTTTTTTTCCTCAGGTGGAAATATAACTATTTGGAGTATAAAACAGTGACCTGAGACCTCTTCACAAGATGCCCCAATACAAACTTTCTGGGACCTTTCTTATACACTACATTCTGTAGGATCTCTCAGTATGATTCCAATGCTACCAAATTAAAATGTTAAACATTTGTTGAATATACTATTCAGAGATCTACCTTTAGGACCTCTTACAATGATTTCACAATACTCCTGTTTAATTTTTAATTCGAATGAGTTTTGAACGGTATCACAATACAATTTCAAATTTTATTGTCAAATCAACCATTTTTAACTACATTGCTGAAAACTTGATTTAAGACCTCTATTGACTCAACTTTATTTTTAAATTGAATCTCTTTGAATAATCCCACATTACAAGTCCAGTGTTATTGTTATCAGGTTTCAAAACACTCCCCAATGAAACCATTTGGAAACTTATATTGTGGAAAATTACATTTAGAACCCCAGGAGACGATGCTGTAAAGGTACTAGACACCTATCAAACTCAACAGCATCTGTATTAAATTTCACTGTCGCTGGATTATAGCTTGAAATAAGTTATGAATGCAACTACTTAGAAACCTTTCTTTTGAAAATAACACATTTAGGACCTCTTAGTACTATTTCCATATTCCCGAGTTTTATTATGAACAAAGTCACCATTTTGGACTCTAGTTTCAAATCAGTAGCCAATGATACCATTTTTATAAAGAAACCTTTCTTGTAAAAATCCTACATTTAGGACCTCTTAGCAATGCAAGTATTTTCGACAGAGTATACGACTGAATTACACTCGAGTTCCAGTTGAATATTTTTCACTAATGCAACCAATTGGAAACTTTTTTATGCACACCACATTTTTAAGACCTCGGATATCGGAATAAGATTCAGTATGTTATCACTCTTTACTGCAACCATTTCTTAGTATACGGAGGGTAGCGCTGGTAATTCGGCTCCCAAGTTGAGTAAAACAATGAAATATTTTTACAAAGGTCTCAATAAAGGACCTCATGCGTAAGTGTACTGTACGAGTATGCGCGATTTGAAACTCGTACCTAAATGTAGTTACTAACACAGCGCAGTCGTAAGAATTCAGTGGATTGGCAAAAATTGTAGCGATTGTATTGGATATGTAATCATCATTTTCATCATTATAGCAATGTATTATTTTACCAAACGTGCAAGTTTTGCTATGCAATTTATTTGCTTGCAAGTTTAATTTTTCCACGTGAAAGTTTTGGCATGTAAGTAATTTTGCAAGTTAAATTTTCAATAAGTTTTTTCCTTTCGATTTGGTAGAAGCTGTCAAATAACTTGCTTCACTAATATCATCATAATTTGCATGCAAGTTGACATGAAATAATTAAAATTGTAAAACTGTTAGGTAATATAAAAGTTTGAGTTTTTGTTTAATTTTCTTAAATAGTTTATTCCTTTCAAAAAAAGGAATAATATGAAAAACTTTCCTGAAAAGTCTTTTTCTTCATCCCTCGTTGTTACTGCTTAATTGATGATATTATACGCTCATGTTGTTACTTTGTGTTTTATTTTGTTAAAAAAAAAATTTCTGCTTAATACTTGAGACTACTCTAGTTTACTGGTAAAAGAATGTACTTTCAAGTACTTAAAAGTTTTCTAGTTGAAAGCACATAAGACTCTGCCTGAATAAGATAAAATATACTACAAAAAAAAAAAGTACCACGAAAAAAAAAATATTTTTATTTTAACTTTATTTTTTTGAAGATCAAATCACAAGTTAAGCGATTATCTAAAAAATTGCACAATATTTTCTAAATAAAAGAAGAAAATACATACTTTAACTATTTACTAATTTTAAGAAGAAAAACTAGAGTTGGAATATTTTTTATTTAACTATTCTTAAAAAAAAAAACTTATTTTATAAGATAATTTGTATAAATTGAAAATGAATAGATTTTGCCGCCACTTGGAGACTAGTTTATTTAGTTTCTACACCTAGTTGTTAGAATTTTCTTTCTGTTTAAGCTGAATTTCGTTTAATATCCATCCAATGAAATATTATAAATATTATTTTTTTCCTCTATTTAATAAGATTTTTTTATAGAGTTAGAATGAATTATATTAGTAAATGAAATCATACTTTTTTTTCTTATTTTTAAATAAATAATATTTTTTTTTTAAATAAAACTATTAAACATAATATTTATTAATGTTGTTATATTCATTATACTATCATTATAACTACTTGCATTACATATATAATAAAAATCATCATTGTAAAACAATAAGCTAAAAAAAATATTAATTTATAATCTTGTAGTAGCTAAATATACTTCTAAATATTAATTATAAAAAAAAAACATACTAAATATAAACAAAACAAAAAATGTATAATTATTGCAATTATATTTAAAATAATAAATAACGAGTGCGTGATTGAAGGAATAAAGTAATGCAATAGTATGCAAACAATTTAATGGTGAAACTTAAGGTAAATAAAGTAAAAAATAAATTGATAATAAAGTAGAAAAAGAGAAAAAAAAATGAATGAAGTAAATAAAGAATGAAAAAGAAGATAAATAAAATGATCAAATTTTGATTTGTTTATTATTATATACTGAAATTTTGTTGTTGAAGTTATACTTCTTATGGGAGGGTGGGTATGAAAATTTACTTTTTGACAAGAATGTCAAAGGGATTATGACGCGATCACCCTGGGTAGCAGGGCTGTCGTTTCACCTTTAGAGTAGGCAGTACTTTAGTATTTAAAAATGCAGTACGCCGCAGTACGGCAAACATAAAACACACAACACGTTGCAAGTTACATGTTTCATGTGGCAAGTTGCATGTGGCAAGTCGTATATGGCAAGTTGCATGTGGCAAGTTGTATGTGGCAAGTTGCGTGTGGCAAGTTGCATGTGGCAAGTTGCGTGTGGCAAGTTGCATGTGGTAATTTCCATGTGGCAAGTTGCCAGGGTTGCAAAAAGCTCACATTTCAGCTCAGCTCACAGCTCAGCTCAAATTTGAGCTAGGTACCATAGCTTAGCTCATTTGAGCTGAGCTGAAAGTGAGCTGAGCTGAAAGTGAGCGCCCCAACTTCCAACGCCTATATCTCGGAATTTTGAAAAAAATGAAAAAAAATTTTTTGATGCCAAAAGGTAGCGAGGACTCTAACCTACATTTGGGTACAACTCCCATCCCTGTAGGTGCACGCGTTCTCAAACTGGGTGAACTTAAAGGTAAAAAAAAAGTTAAGCCCGATTCTGAAAAAATAGGTATGATGTGGCGGTTTAACATGGAAGATGATTTTTTAAAAATCTGAGAATGTGCAAAGCGTAGGCCCATGACACAAGCTATCATTGGGTATCACTCCCAAAAATTGCTCTCAAGCGGTTTAGCTTCCAGGAGCATTCAAAGATTCGGGGATTTTTCGAAAAAAAATTTTACCCTAACTTTCAAACGCGATTTTCTCGGAATTTTGAAAAAAATCGAAAAACCGGATTATACCACTATCGGCTAGCTGAGAATATAAGCTTTCATATGGCACCACTCCCCTGTCTTTAGATCAAAGCGTTCCAACGCCTATATCGCGGAATTTTGAAGAAAATGAAAATAAAATTTTTTGATGCCAAAAGGTAGCGGGGACTTTAACCTACATTTGGGTACAATTCCCATCCCTGTAGGTCCACGCGCTCTCAAACCGGGAGAACTTAAAAGTAAAAAAAAAAATAGGCACGATTCTGAAAAAATAGGCATGATGTGGCGGTTTAACATGGAAGGCGATTTTTTAAAAATCTGACAATGTGCAAAGCGTAGGCCCATGACACAAGCTATCATTTGGCATCACTCCCAAAAATTGCTCTCAAGCGGTTTAGCTTCCAGGAGCGTTCAAAGATTCGGGGATTTTTCGAAAAAAAATTTTACCCCAACTTTCAAACGCGATTTTCTCGGAATTTTGAAAAAAATCGAAAAACCGGATTATACCACTATCGGCTAGCTGAGAATATAAGCTTTCATATGGCACCACTCCCCTGTCTCTAGATCAAAGCGTTCCAATGCCTATATCGCGGAATTTTGAAGAAAATGAAAATACAATTTTTGATGCCAAAAGATAGCGGGGACTCTAACCTACATTTGGGTACAACTCCCATTCCTGTAGGTCCACGCGTTCTCAAACCGGGAGAACTTAAAAGTAAAAAAAATAGGCGCGATTCTGAAAAAAAAGGCATGATGTGGTGGTTTAACATGGAAGGCGATTTTTTAAAAATCTGATAATGTGCAAAGCGTAGGCCCGTGACACAAGCTATCATTTGGCATCACTCCCAAAAATTGCTCTAAAGTGGTTTAGCTTCCAGGAGCGTTTAAAGATTCGGGGATTTTTCGAAAAAAAAATTTACCCCAACTTTCAAACGCGATTTTCTCGGAATTTTGAAAAAAGTCGAAAAACCGGATTGTACCGGAATTTTTTTTTATGATAAAAAAAGAAATATTTTACTAAAAAAAATAGAAATATATTTACTATCAAAAACACCAAGAGAAAAGATCACGAAAAATTATCTGTCTTATTTATAAAAATATCTATGTGTTAAAATAATTCCATTAATAACTAGAACCAAACATCTTAAGCTATGGTGTTATATAAAAGTTTAAAATATCTTCATATTTCATTATACTTTCCAAATAAAAATCAATGTATCCTCTCACCCATCACAGCTCAGCTCAGCTCACTTTACCTTAGCTCACCCAACAGCTCAGCTCAACCATCAGCTCAGCTCACTTTCAGCTCAGCTCAAATGAGCTGAGCTATGGTACATATCTCAAAAGTGAGCTAGCTCAAAATTTGAGCTGAGCTGTGAGCTGAGCTCAGCTAACTTTTGAGCTTTGTAGCAACCCTGCAAGTTCCATATTGCTACTACTAGTGCTGAAGCACACACAATTCTCATAAAATTACCATATCGCACATTTTATGCGCAATCATTTACTTTCGTTAACCATATATAGTACGTTCTGAACCGCACAACATGAGTAAAGTTCACAGATTAAATTGAAAACTACATGGACGCAAGGAGGATGAAAGAATTAATTTATTGTTCACTTGATAAAAATGTAAAAAACGAAGTGTGGATTAATTAATTTAATAATAGAAATTAAAAAAATCAAATGAAATTCATTTATATATGTATACTGAATGAGAAGTATAACTTCAGTCGAGTGTACATGTGTACACACACTCTTTTTTTTTATTTCACCAACAAGTTTTGTTTTCATTGGTTTTTCTAAAAAGTGCAAGAGAAATTACTCAGGTCTTAGTAGAAGATCAATAAATGACTTTATGTACATAAGTCAAAAAGACTTCATGCAGCAGTAGGTAGGTACCTACCTAAATTGTAAGTATTGGAGTGGAGATCATATCTAATTCTTCTTTGATGCCATGATTTGCGAACCGGTGATTTTAAGAGATTGTTGAGGTAAAGTAACAAAATAACATTTATACAATTAATTACTCAGAGGTTGACCATTTTTTCGCTTTATCTGTACTGTTTGGACAGGGGTCCAGGGGCAGGAATTCAGGCTCAACGAAAAAAAAATGTTTTGAAGAATCGTGTTTTTTTGTAAATAAAATGTAAGAAACTTTTATTTTTGTTAACAATAGAGCTTAAATTTTCATTTGGTGTCTAACTCGATGGATTTAGAGGAAATTTTTAAAAATGGGATATTTTTTGGCAAGGGGTTAACCTTGATTTTTTCTCAAAAATCTCAAAAAAATGAATTTGTTATTTTTTTACCGGAACGGATAGGCTTGTTCACTGTGAGCTAATATTTGTAAACCAGTTATGAATTGAGCTTAAAGAGACCTTTCTTTTGATATCTCACTCGATGAATTTGGAGGAAATTTTTAAAAAAGGAATTTTTGTTGGCAAGGGGTTAACCTTGATTTTTTCTAAAAAATCTCAAAAAAATGAATTTGTTATTTTTTTACCGGAACGGATAGGCTTGTTCACTGTGAGCTCATATCTGTAAACCAAAACTTTTTTCGAGACTTTGGTCAGAAGATATCGGTTTCGGAATGTAAGGAAAAGAATGAAAATAAATGTTTGGTTGGAAATTTCTCAAGAACCAGATCTCCAAGAAACTTATAGTTTTCAGTAATGAATAGAGCTTTAAAAGACCTTTCTTTTCATGTCTCACTCGATGGATTTGGAGGAAATTTTTAAAAATGGAATTTTTGTTGGCAGGGGTTAACCTTGATTTTTTCTCAAAAATCTCAAAAAAATGAATTTGTTATTTTTTTACCGGAACGGATAGGCTTGTTCACTGTGAGCTTATATCTGTAAACCAAAACTTTTTTCGAGACTTTGGTCAAAAGATATCGGTTTGGGAATGAAAGGAAAAGATTGAAAAAAATGTTTGGTTGGAAATTTCTCAAGAACCAGATCTCCAAGAAACTTATAGTTTTCAGTAATGAATAGAGCTTTAAAAGACCTTTCTTTTGATATCTCACTCGATGGATTTGGAGGAAATTTTTAAAAATGGAATTTTTGTTGGCAAGGGAACCTTGATTTTTTCTCAAAAATCTCAAAAAATGAATTTGTTATTTTTTTACCGGAACGGATAGGCTTGTTCACTGTGAGCTCATATATCTGTAAACCAAAACTTTTTTCGAGACTTTGGTCAGAAGATATCGGGTTCGGAATGTACGGAAGAGAAAAACAAAAAATGTTTGGCTGAAAATGTCTCAGGAACCAGACCTCCAAGAATCTTTTAGTTTTTAGTTATGAATAGAGCTTAAAGGGACTTTTCTTTTGATGTCTCACTAGATGGGTTTGGAGAAAATTTTTTCTTGGCATGGGGTAGGTACCTACCCCTTGTAGATAAGATAGACTATTTTCGAAAACCTAAAAATAACTTAATTTGTATTTTATTTACTAAAATGCATAGACCTGTTCACTGTGAACTCATAAGTGTAAACAAAAACTTGTTTTGTGTCCTTGGCTCCCAGTTATCTGCTTCCGAATTAAAACAAAAAATATTTCGCTTGCTAATAATTCAATACTTGACCTCTAAGAAACTTAAAGCTTAAAAACACATTTTCTTTTGATGTCTTACTTGATTAAGAGAAAACACATTGTCTGGCAGCTCAAGTCATCTGCAGTGGTCAATATTACACACTTCCTCCACTTAAAAATTTCAACTTAAAAATTTGGAACAAATCTTTGAATAATCATTTCAATGAGTAGCAAAATTGTCCACATTAATCCAGTATTAAAGATTAAATTTCAAAATTTACAGTATTTCTCATATTCCTCGCTAGGTTGAAATCGAAAAATGGTTTTGCATTTTGCAAGAAACTGAATATTTCGCAATTCTCCAAGAAATCGCATTAAATTTTCTTTTTCATAGAGGTGTCGTCAAAGCGATTTTTTAATTTTGATCAGAAGTTGAAAATTTTAGTTTTTTGGGCATATCGCAGACACATAGATTTTTTGAAAAAAAAAAGAAAAGAAATAAATTTGATTGTTAAACTATGGTGCTTTCTGAGTATGAATAGAGATCGCCTAAAATATATATTGCATTTATAATTGAGAGCAATATAGAAAATAAAAGTTTTATCGGTGTTCTCAGCGATTTCTCGCATGAAAGTCCATCATTGCTTACTTGAACATAAATATGTTTTAGAAACTCAGAATCTACTGTTTTTAAAAATTATAAACCAGTTTATGTGATAACATTTATTTTTTTTTTTTCAGAGTGTTGTTCAAAAATTTAATTTCAATAGAAATCCCATAAAAAAATATTGAAGGAAGAAGAAGTATCGAGTTTAACATTTATAAATTCTTAACAGAAATGTATAAATAATTCGAAGATGGTTTGTGTCTTCAATAAGTACTAAAAAAAATCGAACTGTCACTGTCGGTATGTATGTCTATTTTATAATCAAACCAATATACATAACAGCGTCGGCAGTACAGTTTATTATTTTATACCAATCAACAAATAACTTACTAGGTGGCACTAAAACTGCCCGAAAATCTATCCAATAAACACACCAATACTTCTCGAATTTTTTACATTAGTTACTTACTAACTTAATTGTTTGTTATCCTTACCAAACATCCACATTCTAAAATCATCGATAAAGAGAACTGTAAATGCGAACAAGGGTTTCTCTTTAATTGCAGTCCAGTGATAAAATATTTGGGAAGTTTGTTTTCCCACAGTTATTTAAAAAAAATCCTTTTTTTTCAACCCCGTTGTTCTTTTTACATGAAATATAATATACGCTATAGCCTATAGGACAAGTTAGTTTATAGTCTAAGAGCCGGGATCAGATTTCTTACGTGAGAGGTAACCGATTCATATGAATGTCAGAGGTAGTCTAGGTAATGGTGATGACGAATACCTTAGTCTGCCTGCATTTATTTGGGGCGTTGTAGAGAAAAAGCGCATCAAAAGTACCATTTTTCTGAAAATCGATTTAGTGAGCTTAACCACTTAAAATTTATAGATAACCAACGCCACATACTCACTGATAACAAATATACCAATGGCAGACATTTTAAGTGGGGCCAAACTCTCGGCAGACGGTTTCGAAAATGCAGTTTTTCTGCACTGAACCAAAAAGGTACATAAAATTAATGAATTCGTACATTAATTTAATGTAAAATTCATGGCAAATGAGCCAATGTACAAATTCATTAAATTTAAGAATCTTTTTATGAACAAATTCATAAGGGAATGAATCTTTCTTAAAAATTAAGAATGAGTTCTTAAATTTTATGAATTTGCTTAAGAAAAGTTTCTTAGATTTTAAGAAAAGTTTCTTACATATTAAGATTATTTCTTGAATTTTATGATTTTTTTCATAAATTTTGTAAAAATTTAAATGAAACGTTGCTTAAATTTTATGAAAAAAATAATAAAAACTATGAATTTTTCTTAAAGTTGTATGATTGTTTTCATAAAATATAATACGCTTTTCATTAAAATGTATGCATTTATTTATATACCTAAATGCATATAATACATTACCATTTCCAATCCAAGCCTTTAATTTGTTCCTAAAAAAATTGTATCCCAAACAAACAAACAGCAAAAGAAAACAACCCAAAATCTAAAACAAAAAAATGAAAATTGTTTTTAAAAATAAAAGAAATTATTAAGTTTAAACGTTATAAAAATGTTTGATTGATCATTATCACTATAAATTTCTGTATAAAGTTAATTTTTAATTTAATTTTACTTTTTTAATGGATGCATCATCTGGAAAGATAGAAAAAAGATTGTATTAGTAAAATTAATATGTACTGTTTGATTTAAAAAATTGAAATAGCTAGAAGGTTAAATTATCTTTTAACTTATTGTAATCGGCAGCATTAGACTACGGAGCTGAAAAAAAAAAACAATACAAAATTGAATATGTTGGGGAAAAATAAAAATATAAAGAATTTAGGTTGATAATATTAAATTAAAATATGGTTTTTATTTTGTGTCGATTTTTTCCCCTTTGCCGGTCCAAAGTTGAAGATTACGTATGTGCCTCCTTATTTCACAAAAATATCCAATCACGATTTTTAATTTTAAAACATGCCCCTATAACAAAAAAAATTAAAATATGTTTAATATATAAAAGAAAGCAATTTTTAACATTCTATGTTTTTATACTTATCTGAGTATATGGGAAAGAGGCAACGGGAACCACCAATATTTTACACTGTTAAATGTACTTATACTCTTCAAATTGCCAACGTGGTTGAAATGCTTATAACACTGTTTATAATAAATATTGTCTTTTATTCACAAACTTTTATAACTTGTTTCGGCAACAACCGTCCACTTTGAATATCAGATTTTAAATTAAATCCTCAAAGAAATCTTTCTGAGGCATAGATTCAGAACAACAGTTATTATTTTATAGATTGATGAAAAAGTAGGTACATAGACTTTAAGAAAATATACTTAAAAACTCAAAACGTAAGAATTTTTTTATAAATTATATGTATACTTTCATAATATTTAATGAATTAATTCTTAAATTTTGGAAAAATATGAATTTCGAACTTAAAAAGTATGAACAGATTCTTAAATTTTAAGAATAAGTTCTTAATACCGAATACAGGATAACGGTAAAATATTCGTTATTTTCGATTAATGAAAAAATACATTCATTTTAAGAAAAAGTACTTAAAAACACAAAATTAATGAACTTCTTACAACTGTAATTTTGAAAATTGATTTTATCAATTTTAGAAGGGAAAAAAAGTCTTAACTCAAAATACAACTGAATGGAAAATAATAGTGAATTTCGTTCATAAAAGTATGTCCAGATTCTAAGATTCAGTAAAATATTCTTTCGAATTGGGGCTAGAAGTTTATGAATTTATTCATTAACCTTCGTATTTGTTCTTAAAAAAAATTCATAAAAATATTTTCCATAGGAAATTTTTTATGAAAACTTATTCTTAAATTTTATGAATTGTTCTTAAAAATAATTTTTTTTTTTTTAAGAACTCGTACTTAAATTTAATGAATATTTCTTAAAAATTTATGAATTTCGGTTTATGAACGAGATTCATAGTTTTTAAGAATAATAATTTTTTCAGTGTGAAAATTGATTCATTTAGGGTAACCACTTGAAATTAGTCGCATCCTGTAGCGGTGGACTCCCTGATAACAAAAACACCTATGGCAGACATTTTGAGTGGGGCCAAACCCCCGGCAGACGGTCCCGAAAATGCAGTTTTTCTGAAAACTGATTTATTTAGGGTAACCACTTAAAACTAGTCGCATCCTGTAGCGGTGGACTCCCTGATGACAAAAATACCCATGGCAGACATTTTAAGTGGGGCCAAACCCCCGGCAGACGCTCCCGAAAATGCAGTTTTTCTGAAAATTTATTTATTTTACTTTTTCACATAACTCGCGTATTATTGGAATTAGCAGAAGAAAAAAAAGTATAGCAATCTTGAAGATAACACTGCACAACAAGGTTTTGGATGAATAAACTTTAGAGTACTTTTCCTAGGGTTTTTGGTGTGCTGAACTCGAATCCGGTTTCAGAAATATTCGATCAGCTCTAGTTTTTAAAATATTGATTTTAGAAAATTCAAAAACACGTTTTTTGGCTGATAGCTCTGGTCAACAAAATTTGACTATTTTTATTATGAATAAACCGAAGTATACTTTTCCAATAGTTTTTGGTAAGCTTAACTCGAATATGAAGTCAGAAATATTCTATCAATCTTAGTTCTTGAAATATTGCCGTTATAATTTGCGAAAAAAGCGTGTTTGGGCTATTTTTGAGGTTATGCTATGATGTGAGGTACCTTATTTCAAAACAATTTTTAACGGTTTCTATAAGAACTGTTTTCCTTCTTTGAAAATCTTTGTTTAAATCTTTCCGATATCTGTTTTGTTATCCGAGATATCTTAAGTTTAAGTACGTGTGTTTTGGCTTATTTTATCAATAACGTTATTTCAAACTGCATAGTAACTTCAAATTAAAATATCTCGGATTGTAAAAAAGATTTAAACAAATTTTTAAAGAAGAAAAGCCATTTTTTATACAAACATTCAAAAAGAGTGTTGAAAAAAATTTCCTCACATTGCAGCATTACTCCAGAATCAAGTGTTTTTGCATTTTCTAACGGTAATATTTAAAAAACGGGAGCTGATAGAATATTTTTAAGTTCGGATTCGAGCTCAAGACATCAAAAACCTTTGGAAAAGTATTGTTTGGTTTATTCATCATACAAAAACTTTAATTTTGTTGTGCAGTGTAATTTAATTTCCTACAGAATATGTTAAAGAAGTTTTTTTCGATTAAACCTTCGGTTTAAGAAACAAGTCAAAGGGTGATATTCTTAATTTCGTCATATCTCTTTCATTTGAGCTTTTTTGAAAATTAATTAGAAGTAAAAGTTGTAGATCTTTTTATTACCTTCATTTATTACATTCACGGTTTTTCGATTTGACAGACCGTTTTCGATCTATAGGAAAAAAACTTCAAAAAGATTGCAATTTTTTACATCTCCTTTTTTTTTCAACTTTTGTTTCAGGTAATTTGAGAGGTATTCAACAGCTCTTCTCTCACTACAATGTTCGCGCCGAACAAGAAAATAGTTAAGCGCAAAATGTTAATTCCCTTCGGGTGAAACTCATGATAGTTTTTTAAATTCCGGGCGAACAAAAATATTCCGGACGGAAAACATTCCAATGAAACTCACAATATAGCTGTGTATTTAATAGAAAAGCCATGCATTTGAGTTACATAACAGTTCCTTACTTTCCTCCTTTTTGAATTGTCTGCGAAACATTCGAGTGCCTAGGAATTTCCTGAAATCATCCTTCTTTTACGGTACGAAAGTACGAGTATAATGAGATTTCTTGTCTCAAACCAAGCTATTTCCATTTTGTTTGTGCATTAATATCTATAGTTAAAGACTGATGGTTGGTAAGTACAAAGACTATTTAGCTGTCTTGACACCTTTTGAAAGCTTCATCCCTCGATATAAGGTATACCTACTCTTCTTGACGTACTTTGACTTCTTCCTCAAAAATATAACTGATGTATTCCTCAATTCACAAAAGTGGCCACATTATACATCCTCAAAGTCGTTATGCATTATGCATCAGCTATGTAGATGATGGTATACCAAACCAGCAGCTGATCAAAGGACAAATATTCAAAGATCCAACCGACAGCAGTTACAAATAATTTATTAACAGATGTGTTTGTGTGGTGGCTCCATCTATAATTATTCCTTTATACATACACTTACATATAGATTGCTGATGGTTAGATATTTCGTTATTGGTATTATAATGTAGAGTGTTTCGAGACGTATAAGACTTATTTCGTCTTTTTCCCTTGACGCGTCGATAACGACACGACGACACCCAACGTCAGCGTCATCATCGTCTGGAAAAATTGCAAAACGATGTCGGATGTCGTCCTTATAAAAAGGGAGATGTTGTTTTCCACCTGAATTCTCATCGATGCACTTTGCCGAAGGGTAAAAATATTTTTCATATGCTATTTGCCATTCAAGTGTAAGGAGAAAAATCTATCTATCAAAAGTGAATCTACGTGCACCCCATCAATCAAATTTAAACAAAAAGAAAAAAAGTTGGGAAATGTTTAAGTTTTCTAAAAGTTTGCAAATTTATCAAGAAATATGTTAAGTGGAGTTGGGTCTTGGCTATATCAGGTAACCTACCTCAATTTTATCAAATTTTAAAATTCTTTTTCGATAGAAGATGTCCAGGATGTGGGCTTAGTTTTTTTTTTTTTTACTGCTTTAGCTTTACTCTGCATTTCACTTTGAACATACAAAATCAATTATTTTGAAAATTTTCATATTTCAGTGCACATTATTTGTTCTGTCTGTCAAAGAAAAAACTAGAAAACTGGACGAGTCACTGTGGTGTATGAGTAACATTTTTTTTTTGTAGGAAAACTTAAACTGTTATAGCAAATTTCTAATCGCTCTGACTAATTATTCTAACCATATCTACATATAAATTAGTATAATACGTCACGTTGTGTAGTACCTATTGAATTTATTGGATTTGAAACTTTAAAAATTTTGACCCAAAAAAGACGCATAATAACTGAGAATTTTCTTAGGACCCGATATCAATACGGTGATTTTTTTAGGCGTGCATTTTTGAGTAAGATTTTTATACTATTCGATAGACAACGAGCACGCATCCTTTTTTCCTCATCTCTCTTACTGCAAAAATTCACATGAAATGGGTTTCACCAAGCAAAAAAAAAAAAAAAAAAGCAAGCTCAAGAACAAGGAATTCCAACACTTTTGACCTGTGAGTATTTTCAAAAAAGTCTGCCTAACTTAGACCTGCGTTAGACGTGCTCATCTCCTGTTCATAAAATCAGATTTGCGATCGTATTAACTTAGTTTAACCGCTGTTCAAAAACGTCATTATTTCATCAATATCGGGCAGATTGAGCACCAAAAATTTGATGGGTGCAGAACTCACGAATAAATTTTATTTGTTTCTTGATTCGTTGTTTTTATTGTTAATCAATGTAAATACCTATTGTAAAAGAAAGAAAATTGGGAAGCAAAAATATAAATTAGGGTGGTGCAAAAAAATGTTTTTCTTTTCAATTTTCAAGAAATTTTAATTTTAATGAGACCGAAAATTGTTAAATCCTGTTTTTTAGAGATCATGAGTTCAAACTGAAATTTTTTGTATAAGGGTGGCTCGAAAAAATGATATCTTTTACAGTTGCTTGTGAAATTGAAAAAACATCAACGTGGATATTATTTAAAAAATGTTGCATTAGGATGGTTCATTTTGATTTTTTGTATGTACCTAATTGATTTTCACTAGAGAAAGTTTGTAAAACGTGGTTTATGAAATAATGTAAAATTGAGTATTTTCGCACTAAGGGTGTCAGAAAAATGCAAATTATACTTATTTTACATATTCTTGGAATACAACCAAAATTGATTCAACTAATTTAATTTAAATTCATTATTACTATACCTACCAAAAAATCCTCTTTACAAACTTTCTATGGACTAAAAGTTTTTTTTTTCAAAAACGAAAAGAAAGAATCTTTTTTGAACTCTTTCATTTAAAATATTTTTTTCCATCGAAAATTTGATTTAAATTTGTTTTTTTTTTTTATTCCACTATATTAAAAGTAGAACAAAGTCCTTTTTTTTCTTTTTTGTGCCACCCTTATTTAAAGCGGTTTACAAATTTTCTGTATTATTAAAAACAATACTTTCGAGAACTGAAAATGAAAATAAGTTTTTGCTTAACCCTTATTAAATTAAACTCTTTCTGTGGTCATTTTTTTCTGAGGCAGATTTGTTGTATTTATTTATATGCAACAACGCAGAAAGACGATTGTTTACAACGCAGATTATTGTCATTTTTGAAAACATCTCTAGTCTTTGAAAATCAGGTGACAAATCGCTGGTACCTAGTCGCGAATTGATTGACCCTTCCAAATCCGCTAGCGAGTATTTATCAGCGCTTCGGAGAGTTGAGCTGTTTCCTATTTCCAAAAATTAGTAAAAAACTTTTAAAAGATATTTCTTGTTTTTGAATTTTAATTCCACAACATGATAATTGATAAATATACAAAATTTGAACAACCCGCAATATTAATGCTTTTCTGGTGGAATTTTAGGATGTGTATCCTTGCAAATGCTCTGTGCTACAAGTTCAATAATTGTACGGGTAGGTCTTCCCGCCATTCCTTCACGAATGTACACCAATCCTTTTCCATTCGAGTACATTACATTAGTTGCATCCTGTTAAAGTTACAACAATTAAAAACTTATTCAAATTATTCCAAAAAACCTAGACTTACAATATGCATCCATTGTCCACATGGCACAAATTGCCTCAAGAAAGCTGCTGCCTTACACGGTTTTCCACCAGATCCACCTCCATAATTCTGCACATCTGATGCTATCGAAGATTCTGTTACCAAATTCGAATAATAATTCCAGAGTGGTAGTCTCCACACTCGGTCTCCAGTATGGATACTTGCATTCTTAATTTGCTGCCATAGAATTTCCGAATTGGTAAAGACACCACAAGCTGCTTCATCCAGTGTCTGACGCATTGCTCCAGATGTTGTTCCAATATCAACAACAAATTTCGGACAAAAATTCTGAGCATAATGCAAGGCATCGGCGAGTACAAGGACATCTTCGTGATCGGTTCCTTGAATACAAACACTTTTACCATTTCGGCATTTAACCACATCACCAGGTCTGAATGAATTACAGCCCATAACATTCTCACATAGTGGTATCAGGGCACGGATATTGACAGGCAAGCGAAGGCTTGAAATTGCTTTACAAGTTGCGACCACAACAGCTGCTCCTGTCATGTCACCACGCATCAATTTCAATTCGCCGTACTTTTTTAAGTTCAATCCACCACAATCGTAGGTGATCCCTTGACCAATTAAGACAATTGGTCTTTCGTCCTTGGGACCACCGTAATAGCTTAGTTCTAAGAAGATGGGAGCTTCACAAGACGCCTTTCCCACAGCTAAAAAGGCATTCATTCCTTGACTTTCGGCCCATCCTTCGACCTTTACTTCGACATTGACTCCGGTCTTACAGAGAACTTGTATAACTTTCTCTGCAAAAGCAGTTGGTGTTAATAGATTTGCTGGGGTCTCTTGGAGTTCTCGGCACAAATTTTGAGCAGCAGCCTTTTGAAGGCCAATACGCCACCCTTCGATATCGCAAATTTCATCCTTGTGAGTGTAAAGCTCAATACTTGGCACCTCCATTCGATTTTTTGAGTCTTTAAGCTCTTGGTACGCCCAAACTCCAAGAGCTGCTCCCTCAGCTGCCGATTCAGCATGACCACATGGCTCAACTTCAATTCGATCTGTGTTCAGCTCACTCAACTTCATACAAGCTGCAGCTACTGACTTCCGGATGGCCTCCTTACGTTCGTCAATCATTTCGAACGAATCAAAGCCCAAACACTCATGTCCAAGCCCTACAACAGCCACTGCCGAATAATAGGGAACTTTGTCTGTTTCCACGGCGAAGAGAATTCGTGCTTCACCTCTTTTCGGCATTGGACCAGACATTCGGAGTACTTCGAGCAATCGTCCATCGGTTTTCAAGGAATTGTAACGCAAGGCTGCTGGAGTCAATTGGCCAGCATCGTATTTATCATTTTCATCAGCATAAACTCCCAACACGAGTCCTCGAGATGGGGACTCTGCACAGATTTCAGTTTGGGATAGAGCAAGCAAATGGCTTATGGCTTGGTTGGAATATTTCCTGGAGATGGAAAGAATTTTTCTATCAATTGGTAATCGTGATGCAATTCTCAAAACACCAAACATTGTTTTAATTTTAATTTCAAACGATTTTTTGTTTTAAACTTATAATTTGAAAAAAATTGGAATTCTTTGATAAATATTTTTTTTTATTCTAGATCACTTCGAGCTTCAAGCAAATAAATTTGGATTTAAAATAATTTTTTGAAAGCTCAATACAAAAGTTTACTCAGATGAATAAATTACAATTTAATTCAAGTTGGGCAAGGGCAGGTGACTCCACTGTACGAAACAGTTATAAGACCTTATATATCCACAGAGAAAAATATGACCCGCTAAAAACTAACAGATTGCCATATTGTTTTACCTTCCATACATTTCATAAGGAAATCTTATTAAAATCAACGATTAATAAGGTTTTTTTAAGGAGATTTCTTATTATTTTTATAGAGAAAATCTTATTAAAATTTGACTGAAAAGTTGTTTTTTTTTTCAACTTAGCACTAGAACAAAAATCGCGATCAATATTTTCATGGCAGGTTGGTCCAGGTGGTAAGGTGGGCGACTAATGATTTGAAGTCTCCAGTTCGATTCCCAGCCTGGTCATCGTTTTTTTTATTTTGTTGCAGATTTTAAAACAATAAGGAAAACCCGATTGTTTTAATAAGGTTTCCTTCTTGGATGAAAACCATAGAGAAATCTTATTGTTTCTGTTCTATTTTATGTGGTCTATTTTTCTCTGTGTCGGAATACAGTTTTGTCATAGCACTTTCGCAATGTGACAGGATGACGATGGGCACTAAACTTTTTTTTTGCAAATTAGTTTAGTCCCAAAAATTATCATTCTCAAAGATCTTCATTAGTACCTGCTGATCCCAAATGCTATTAGGAGTATCTTTAGTATCTAGAGCACTTAAGACGCCTACAAATGAAAGAAAACAAAATGTTCGGACACAAAAAAAAATCGGCGTAGGTATACATATGACTAGAGCCTTCCTTATGACGTCTCACTCAATGGATTTGGAGGAAATTTTTAAAAATGAATTTTTTTTTGGCAAGGGGTTAACCTTGATTTTTTCTCAAAAATCTCAAAAAAATGAATTTGTTATTTTTTTACCGGAACGGATAGGCTTGTTCACTGTGAGCTCATATCTGTAAACCAGTTATGAATTGAGCTTAAAGAGACCTTTCTTTTGATATCTCACTCGATGAATTTAGGAAATTTTTAAAAATGGAATTTTGTTTGGCAAGGGGTTAACCTTGATTTTTTCTCAAAAATCTCAAAAAAATAAATTTGTTATTTTTTTACCCGAACGGATAGGCTTGTTCACTGTGAGCTCATATCTGTAAACCAGTTATGAATTGAGTTTAAAGAGACCTTTCTTTTGATATCTCACTCGATGAATTTGGAGGAAATTTTTAAAAATGGAATTTTTGTTGGCAAGGGGTTAACCTTGAATTTTTCTCAAAAATCTCAAAAAAATGAATTTGTTATTTTTTTACGGGACGGATAGGCTTGTTCACTGTGAGCTCATATCTGTAAACCAAAACTTTTTTCGAGACTTTTGTCACAAGATATCGGTTCGGAATGTAAGGAAAAGAAAGAAAAAAAAATGTTTGGTTGGAAATTTCTCAAGAACCAGACCTCTAAGAAACTTTCAGTTTTCAGTTATGAATTGCGCTTAAAGAGACCTTTCTTTTGATATCTCACTCGATGAATTTGGAGGAAATTTTTAAAAAAGGAATTTTTGTTGGCAGGGGTTAACCTTGATTTTTTCTCAAAAATCTCAAAAAAATGAATATGTTATTTTTTTACCGGAACGGATAGGCTTGTTCACTGTAAGCTCATATCTGTAAACCAGTTATGAATTCAGCTTAAAGAGACCTTTCTTTTGATATCTCACTCGATGAATTTGGAGGAAATTTTTAAAAAAGGAATTTTTGTTGGCAAGGGGTTAACCTTGATTTTTTCTCAAAAATCTCAACCAAATTAATTTGTTATTTTTTTACCGGAACGGATAGGCTTGTTCACTGTGAGCTAATATTTGTAAACCAGTTATGAATTGAGCTTAAAGAGACCTTTCTTTTGATATCTCACTCGATGGATTTGGAGGAAATTTTTAAAAATGGAATTTTTGTTGGCAAGGGGTTAACCTTGATTTTTTCTCAAAAATCTCAAAAAAATGAATTTGTTATTTTTTTACCCGAACGGATAGGCTTGTTCACTGTGAGCTAATATTTGTAAACCAGTTATGAATTGAGTTTAAAGAGACCTTTCTTTTGATATCTCACTCGATGGATTTGTAGGAAATTTTTAAAAATGGAATTTTTGTTGGCAAGGGGTTAACCTTGATTTTTTCTCAAAAATCTCAAAAAAATGAATTTGTTATTTTTTTACCCGAACGGATAGGCTTGTTCACTGTGAGCTAATATTTGTAAACCAGTTATGAATTGAGCTTAAAGAGACCTTTCTTTTGATATCTCACTCGATGGATTTGGAGGAAATTTTTAAAAATGGAATTTTTGTTGGCAAGGGGTTAACCTTGATTTTTTCTCAAAAATCTCAAAAAAATAAATTTGTTATTTTTTTACCCGAACGGATAGGCTTGTTCACTGTGAGCTCATATCTGTAAACCAGTTATGAATTGAGTTTAAAGAGACCTTTCTTTTGATATCTCACTCGATGGATTTGGAGGAAATTTTTAAAAATGGAATTTTTGTTGGCAATGGGTTAACCTTGATTTTTTCTCAAAAATCTCAACCAAATTAATTAGTTATTTTTTTACCGGAACGGATAGGCTTGTTCACTGTGAGCTAATATTTGTAAACCAGTTATGAATTGAGCTTAAAGAGACCTTTCTTTTGATATCTCACTCGATGGATTTGGAGGAAATTTTTAAAAATGGAATTTTTGTTGGCAAGGGGTTAACCTTGATTTTTTCTCAAAAATCTCAAAAAAATAAATTTGTTATTTTTTTACCGGAAGGGATAGGCTTGTTCACTGTGAGCTCATATCTGTAAACCAAAACTTTTTTCGAGACTTTGGTCAGAAGATATCGGTTTCGGAATGTAAGGAAAAGAATGAAAAAAACAAATGTTTGGTTGGAAATTTCTCAAGAACCAGATCTCCAAGAAACTTTTAGTTTTCAGTTATGAATAGAGCTTAAAGAGACCTTTCTTTTGATATCTCACTCGATGAATTTGGAGGAAATTTTTAAAAAAGGAATTTTTGTTGGCAGGGGTTAACCTTGATTTTTTCTCAAAAATATCAAAAAAATGAATTTGTTAATTTTTAACCGGAACGGATAGGCTTGTTCACTGTGAGCTAATATTTGTAAACCAGTTATGAATTGAGCTTAAAGAGACCTTTCTTTTGATATCTCACTCGATGGATTTGGAGGAAATTTTTAAAAATGGAATTTTTGTTGGCAAGGGGTTAACCTTGATTTTTTCTCAAAAATCTCAAAAAAATAAATTTGTTATTTTTTTACCCGAACGGATAGGCTTGTTCACTGTGAGCTCATATCTGTAAACCAGTTATGAATTGAGTTTAAAGAGACCTTTCTTTTGATATCTCACTCGATGGATTTGGAGGAAATTTTTAAAAATGGAATTTTTGTTGGCAATGGGTTAACCTTGATTTTTTCTCAAAAATCTCAACCAAATTAATTAGTTATTTTTTTACCGGAACGGATAGGCTTGTTCACTGTGAGCTAATATTTGTAAACCAGTTATGAATTGAGCTTAAAGAGACCTTTCTTTTGATATCTCACTCGATGGATTTGGAGGAAATTTTTAAAAATGGAATTTTTGTTGGCAAGGGGTTAACCTTGATTTTTTCTCAAAAATCTCAAAAAAATAAATTTGTTATTTTTTTACCCGAACGGATAGGCTTGTTCACTGTGAGCTCATATCTGTAAACCAGTTATGAATTGAGTTTAAAGAGACCTTTCTTTTGATATCTCACTCGATGGATTTGGAGGAAATTTTTAAAAATGGAATTTTTGTTGGCAAGGGGTTAACCTTGATTTTTTCTCAAAAATCTCAAAAAAATGAATTTGTTATTTTTTTACCCGAACGGATAGGCTTGTTCACTGTGAGCTAATATTTGTAAACCAGTTATGAATTGAGTTTAAAGAGACCTTTCTTTTGATATCTCACTCGATGGATTTGTAGGAAATTTTTAAAAATGGAATTTTTGTTGGCAAGGGGTTAACCTTGATTTTTTCTCAAAAATCTCAAAAAAATGAATTTGTTATTTTTTTACCCGAACGGATAGGCTTGTTCACTGTGAGCTAATATTTGTAAACCAGTTATGAATTGAGCTTAAAGAGACCTTTCTTTTGATATCTCACTCGATGGATTTGGAGGAAATTTTTAAAAATGGAATTTTTGTTGGCAAGGGGTTAACCTTGATTTTTTCTCAAAAATCTCAAAAAAATAAATTTGTTATTTTTTTACCCGAACGGATAGGCTTGTTCACTGTGAGCTCATATCTGTAAACCAGTTATGAATTGAGTTTAAAGAGACCTTTCTTTTGATATCTCACTCGATGGATTTGGAGGAAATTTTTAAAAATGGAATTTTTGTTGGCAATGGGTTAACCTTGATTTTTTCTCAAAAATCTCAACCAAATTAATTAGTTATTTTTTTACCGGAACGGATAGGCTTGTTCACTGTGAGCTAATATTTGTAAACCAGTTATGAATTGAGCTTAAAGAGACCTTTCTTTTGATATCTCACTCGATGGATTTGGAGGAAATTTTTAAAAATGGAATTTTTGTTGGCAAGGGGTTAACCTTGATTTTTTCTCAAAAATCTCAAAAAAATAAATTTGTTATTTTTTTACCCGAACGGATAGGCTTGTTCACTGTGAGCTCATATCTGTAAACCAGTTATGAATTGAGTTTAAAGAGACCTTTCTTTTGATATCTCACTCGATGGATTTGGAGGAAATTTTTAAAAATGGAATTTTTGTTGGCAATGGGTTAACCTTGATTTTTTCTCAAAAATCTCAACCAAATTAATTAGTTATTTTTTTACCGGAACGGATAGGCTTGTTCACTGTGAGCTCATATCTGTAAACCAGTTATGAATTGAGTTTAAAGAGACCTTTCTTTTGATATCTCACTCTATGGATTTGGAGGAAATTTTTAAAAATGGAATTTTTGTTGGCAAGGGGTTAACCTTGATTTTTTCTCAAAAATTTAAAAAAAATGAATTTGTTATTTTTTTACCGGAACGGATAGGCTTGTTCACTGTGAGCTAATATTTGTAAACCAGTTATGAATTGAGCTTAAAGAGACCTTTCTTTTGATATCTCACTCGATGGATTTGGAGGAAATTTTTAAAAATGGAATTTTGTTGGCAGGGGTTAACCTTGATTTTTTCTCAAAAATCTCAAAAAAATGAATTTGTTATTTTTTTACCGGAAGGGATAGGCTTGTTCACTGTGAGCTCATATCTGTAAACCAAAACTTTTTTCGAGACTTTGGTCAGAAGATATCGGTTTCGGAATGTAAGGAAAAGAATGAAAAAAACAAATGTTTGGTTGGAAATTTCTCAAGAACCAGATCTCCAAGAAACTTTTAGTTTTCAGTTATGAATAGAGCTTAAAGAGACCTTTCTTTTGATATCTCACTCGATGAATTTGGAGGAAATTTTTAAAAAAGGAATTTTTGTTGGCAGGGGTTAACCTTGATTTTTTCTCAAAAATATCAAAAAAATGAATTTGTTAATTTTTAACCGGAACGGATAGGCTTGTTCACTGTGAGCTAATATTTGTAAACCAGTTATGAATTGAGCTTAAAGAGACCTTTCTTTTGATATCTCACTCGATGGATTTGGAGGAAATTTTTAAAAATGGAATTTTTGTTGGCAATGGGTTATAACCTTGATTTTTTCTCAAAAATCTCAACCAAATTAATTAGTTATTTTTTTACCGGAACGGATAGGCTTGTTCACTGTGAGCTAATATTTGTAAACCAGTTATGAATTGAGCTTAAAGAGACCTTTCTTTTGATATCTCACTCGATGGATTTGGAGGAAATTTTTAAAAATGGAATTTTGTTGGCAGGGGTTAACCTTGATTTTTTCTAAAAAATCTCAAAAAAATGAATTTGTTATTTTTTTACCGGAACGGATAGGCTTGTTCACTGTGAGCTTATATCTGTAAACCAAAACTTTTTTCGAGACTTTGGTCAGAAGATATCGGTTTCGGAATGTAAGGAAAAGAATGAAAAAAACAAATGTTTGGTTTCAAATTTCTCAAGAACCAGATCTCCAAGAAACTTTTAGTTTTCAGTTATGAATAGAGCTTAAAGAGACCTTTCTTTTGATATCTCACTCGATGAATTTGGAGGAAATTTAAAAAAAAGGAATTTTTGTTGGCAAGGGGTTAACCTTGATTTTTTCTCAAAAATCTCAAAAAAATGAATTTGTTATTTTTTTACAGGAACGGATAGGCTTGTTCACTGTGAGCTCATATCTGTAAACCAAAACTTTTTTCGAGACTTTTGTCAGAAGATATCGGTTCGGAATGTAAGGAAAAGAAAGAAAAAAAAATGTTTGGTTGGAAATTTCTCAAGAACCAGACCTCTAAGAAACTTTCAGTTTTCAGTTATGAATTGCGCTTAAAGAGACCTTTTTTTTGATATCTCACTCGATGAATTTGGAGGAAATTTTTTAAAAAAGGAATTTTTGTTGGCAAGGGGTTAACCTTGATTTTTTCTCAAAAATCTCAAAAAAATGAATTTGTTATTTTTTTACATAAACGGATAGGCTTGTTCACTGTGAGCTAATATTTGTAAACCAGTTATGAATTGAGCTTAAAGAGACCTTTCTTTTGATATCCCGAGTCGAACATTTGACACTTTTTAAATCCTATTTAAAACCCAAAATTTCTCTGTTGAGATTTATTAGGACATAAGAATTACTTAATTTGTAAAGAAAATAACCTCTACTTAAGACCTCAAATAGTCGGTTATCGGAAAAAATCCCATTTTGGGTAGTTATTTAGGACCAAAAATAATATGATTAAACCTTTTTTAAAACCTAAATATACTACAAAAACTCATTAAGTCCTATTTATTCTACTTATTTGCAAAAACTCTATAGGCTTATTTATTCTCATTAGGGTCTAAAAATTCTTGATAGGACCTACAATTTCTAACTAAAATAAAATTAATGTTCAGGTTTAATAAAATGAGTAGCAGTTTTTTTTGTTGTTTTTTTAGTTTAGTACTTACTGAGTAAACATTTAACATTTAACAACAAACGATTACTTTTTTTTATTATTGATAAATCATTTGTTGTTGCAGTCTAAAATGCATTTGTAGGTTTAGATAAACCTCTGTAAACCACAACAAACCCATGCTTTGTTATCCTTAGTTGTTGTTTTTTGTGCAAAATTTTGATAAACTAAGTACGGAGTTACCAGTAAAACATGATTTAAAAGAAATCTGAAAAAAAATTTTAAAAATCATGAACAAAATTTTTATTTAATTTTGTTTTCAATTTTTTTTTATTTCAATACATAGGTACATACTAACCTTAAATCCTTTTAAATGATAAAATGTATTTGTGTGTATAGTTTGAAGAAAACCTGTCCATTCTTTAACGAAATATGTGTGAATAACCAAAATGTCAGTTTCCGAAAAATATTTCCACTATCCAAATTTTTTGAGAAAAACTAAGAACGCAGTTTGATTAGAATAGCTTACAAAGATAATTAAATTACACTTCTTAAGTGAGATATTAAAAAAAAACAACATTGAAATTTCGAAAAAAATCATCTGTACCAAATTTCGTGAAAATATGTCCACCCGTTTAGGCTGCATCTTCATGTGACGATGACGACGCACAGACACGCACCGACATGCACCGACTCACCGACCGACGACGGCGACAAAGAGACCGACGGACGTCATGACGAAAACCACTTTTTTGGATTTCTCCATAATCGTAATGTTGGTTTTGTTTAGGGTAAAAGCGGGTGAGATGGCATACCTTTTTTGTTTTTGTCATATTTTTCAAAGTAAACCACATTTCATATTTCTAACAATGCAAAAATGTTCTATATTCAATATCCAACGTGTTGTTTGTTTTACAGAATTTTATATTTTAAATTCGTATTTTTAATTTAATATAGAAAAAAAGTTTAAAAAAAACCATCTCCCCCTATAGGGTGGGTGAGATGGCGCATGAGTTTGTTTTAGGTTTCTATTGACAAATTCATTGCACAAATGGTTGAACGATGTGAAGGAGTCAAGCACCAATGCATGCTGTATAATAAATAGCAACTAGTCGTCTTTTTTATAAAATTTGAACTTGGCTGAATTATTTAAAAAAATATTTTGAGGGTGATATGGCACATGCTAAAACTATACTCAATTAAAAAATTCTAGTAGGGAATGCGCCATTTCCCCCGCAAAAAACTGCGCCATCTCACCTTTTTGCGCATAACTTATATTCGTAAGCACCCATAAAAAGCAGATAGAACTAGAGCTCAGATTTCACACGCAATGCATAACTTATACTTTCTTGTATGTATTGGTGTATCAAGGGCATCTAAGATCCCAACGACTCACAAAATATCGGAACAAAAAAAAAGGGCGAAAAAAAAATTCGAAAAAAAACATCACATGATTTGCTTTGAAATTTTTTTTTATTTTTTGTATCACAGGTAAAGAAACGATTACTGGCTACTTCGATTTAAAATATTTAAAGAAACCTAAAAATATTTTTCGCACATTTTTAGAGCAATAAATGTAAAAGATATTTAAAGTGCGCCATCTCACCCGCCGCGCCATATCACCCGCTTTTACCCTAAGTTTTTGACACGAAACCTATACTTGATCTATATAGAGAAAATAAAAAAATTTTCACTAAAATATTAACTTTTTTTCTTTCACTTTTATTTATTATATTTTATTTCACACTTTTCAGCGTACGCTGTTTTTTTCACACAATTATTATTTTTTTTTTGTTTTAAAATATTTTAACTTTTCTTTGTATTTAAAAAATTAAAATCACGCGAAAACACAGCGATTACCCCGAGCTCGCCGAATGACCTACTTCGAATGGCATTTAACGTGGCAAGTGGAAGAGACCAAGGTCCATGCTTGTCTGAACTTGTATTTTTAGGACTTAACTAGTATTTGAAGTTTTGAAAGTCTCAACCCAGATTAAAGAGTACAAATTTAGGGGTTAACTTTCTAGACACAATGAACATTTAGGACTTAAAAAGTGTTTGTGTATTTTAATGGTCTCAACCTAGCTTAAATAGTTTTAGTAGTATTTACCAAGCTTAAAAAGATTTACAAGTATATAGTAAGGTCTTAAAATTCAGGACATAAATAGAATATTTAGGACTAAACTAGTGTTTTCAGTTTTAAAAGTCGTAAATTATCAGTCGTGAAGGTTACTCAGGAGACACTGAGTTTAGTAAGTATACAAAGTTCATATTTAGGTTCATTTTAAAATGAAAAGTTCTTAAATAGATTCTATTAAGTCCTTTGAGTACTAAATTCGTACATAAAGTTCGACTCGGGATCTCACTCGATGGATTTGGAGGAAATTTTTAAAAATGGAATTTTGTTGGCAGGGGTTAACCTTGATTTTTTCTCAAAAATCTCAAAAAAATGAATTTGTTATTTTTTTACGGGACGGATAGGCTTGTTCACTGTGAGCTCATATCTGTAAAACAAAACTTTTTTCGAGACTTTGGTCAGAAGATATCGGTTCGGAATGTAAGGAAAAGAAAGAAAAAAAAATGTTTGGTTGGAAATTTCTCAAGAACCAGACCTCTAAGAAACTTTCAGTTTTCAGTTATGAATTGCGCTTAAAGAGACCTTTTTTTTTGATATCTCACTCGATGAATTTGGAGGAAATTTTTTAAAAAAGGAATTTTTGTTGGCAAGGGGTTAACCTTGATTTTTTCTCAAAAATCTCAAAAAAATGAATTTGTTATTTTTTTACAGGAACGGAGGCTTGTTCACTGTGAGCTCATATCTGTAAACCAAAACTTTTTTCGAGACTTTGGTCAGAAGATATCGGTTTCGGAATGTAAGGAAAAGAATATAAAAAACAAATGTTTGGTTGGAAATTTCTCAAGAACCAGATCTCCAAGAAACTTTTAGTTTTCAGTTATGAATAGAGCTTAAAGAGACCTTTCTTTTGATATCTCACTCGATGGATTTGGAGGAAATTTTTAAAAATGGAATTTTGTTGGCAGGGGTTAACCTTGATTTTTTCTCAAAAATCTCAAAAAAATGAATTTGTTATTTTTTTACATAAACGGATAGGCTTGTTCACTGTGAGCTAATATTTGTAAACCAGTTATGAATTGAGCTTAAAGAGACCTTTCTTTTGATATCTCACTCGATGGATTTGGAGGAAATTTTTAAAAATGGAATTTTGTTGGCAGGGGTTAACCTTGATTTTTTCTCAAAAATCTCAAAAAAATGAATTTGTTATTTTTTTACGGGACGGATAGGCTTGTTCACTGTGAGCTCATATCTGTAAAACAAAACTTTTTTCGAGACTTTGGTCAGAAGATATCGGTTCGGAATGTAAGGAAAAGAAAGAAAAAAAAATGTTTGGTTGGAAATTTCTCAAGAACCAGACCTCTAAGAAACTTTCAGTTTTCAGTTATGAATTGCGCTTAAAGAGACCTTTTTTTTTGATATCTCACTCGATGAATTTGGAGGAAATTTTTTAAAAAAGGAATTTTTGTTGGCAAGGGGTTAACCTTGATTTTTTCTCAAAAATCTCAAAAAAATGAATTTGTTATTTTTTTACAGGAACGGAGGCTTGTTCACTGTGAGCTCATATCTGTAAACCAAAACTTTTTTCGAGACTTTGGTCAGAAGATATCGGTTTCGGAATGTAAGGAAAAGAATATAAAAAACAAATGTTTGGTTGGAAATTTCTCAAGAACCAGATCTCCAAGAAACTTTCAGTTTTCAGTTATGAATTGCGCTTAAAGAGACCTTTTTTTTGATATCTCACTCGATGAATTTGGAGGAAATTTTTTAAAAAAGGAATTTTTGTTGGCAAGGGGTTAACCTTGATTTTTTCTCAAAAATCTCAAAAAAATGAATTTGTTATTTTTTTACATAAACGGATAGGCTTGTTCACTGTGAGCTAATATTTGTAAACCAGTTATGAATTGAGCTTAAAGAGACCTTTCTTTTGATATCTCACTCGATGGATTTGGAGGAAATTTTTAAAAATGGAATTTTGTTGGCAGGGGTTAACCTTGATTTTTTCTCAAAAATCTCAAAAAAATGAATTTGTTATTTTTTTACGGGACGGATAGGCTTGTTCACTGTGAGCTCATATCTGTAAAACAAAACTTTTTTCGAGACTTTGGTCAGAAGATATCGGTTCGGAATGTAAGGAAAAGAAAGAAAAAAAAATGTTTGGTTGGAAATTTCTCAAGAACCAGACCTCTAAGAAACTTTCAGTTTTCAGTTATGAATTGCGCTTAAAGAGACCTTTTTTTTTGATATCTCACTCGATGAATTTGGAGGAAATTTTTTAAAAAAGGAATTTTTGTTGGCAAGGGGTTAACCTTGATTTTTTCTCAAAAATCTCAAAAAAATGAATTTGTTATTTTTTTACAGGAACGGAGGCTTGTTCACTGTGAGCTCATATCTGTAAACCAAAACTTTTTTCGAGACTTTGGTCAGAAGATATCGGTTTCGGAATGTAAGGAAAAGAATATAAAAAACAAATGTTTGGTTGGAAATTTCTCAAGAACCAGATCTCCAAGAAACTTTTAGTTTTCAGTTATGAATAGAGCTTAAAGAGACCTTTCTTTTGATATCTCACTCGATGGATTTGGAGGAAATTTTTAAAAATGGAATTTTGTTGGCAGGGGTTAACCTTGATTTTTTCTCAAAAATCTCAAAAAAATGAATTTGTTATTTTTTTACGGGACGGATAGGCTTGTTCACTGTGAGCTCATATCTGTAAACCAAAACTTTTTTCGAGACTTTGGTCAGAAGATATCGGTTCGGAATGTAAGGAAAAGAAAGAAAAAAAAATGTTTGGTTGGAAATTTCTCAAGAACCAGACCTCTAAGAAACTTTCAGTTTTCAGTTATGAATTGCGCTTAAAGAGACCTTTTTTTTTGATATCTCACTCGATGAATTTGGAGGAAATTTTTTAAAAAAGGAATTTTTGTTGGCAAGGGGTTAACCTTGATTTTTTCTCAAAAATCTCAAAAAAATTAATTTGTTATTTTTTTACCGGAACGGATAGGCTTGTTCACTGTGAGCTCATATCTGTAAACCAAAACTTTTTTCGAGACTTTGGTCAGAAGATATCGGTTTCGGAATGTAAGGAAAAGAATGAAAAAACAAATGTTTGGTTGGAAATTTCTCAAGAACCAGATCTCCAAGAAACTTTTAGTTTTCGGTTATGAATAGAGCTTAAAGAGACCTTTCTTTTGATATCTCACTCGATGAATTTGGAGGAAATTTTTAAAAAAGGAATTTTTGTTGGCAAGGGGTTAACCTTGATTTTTTCTAAAAAATCTCAAAAAAATTAATTTGTTATTTTTTTACCGGAACGGATAGGCTTGTTCACTGTGAGCTCATATCTGTAAACCAAAACTTTTTTCGAGACTTTGGTCAGAAGATATCGGTTTCGGAATGTAAGGAAAAGAATGAAAAAACAAATGTTTGGTTGGAAATTTCTCAAGAACCAGATCTCCAAGAAACTTTTAGTTTTCGGTTATGAATAGAGCTTAAAGAGACCTTTCTTTTGATATCTCACTCGATGAATTTGGAGGAAATTTTTAAAAAAGGAATTTTTGTTGGCAGGGGTTAACCTTGATTTTTTCTCAAAAATCTCAAAAAAATGAATTTGTTATTTTTTTACCGGAACGGATAGGCTTGTTCACTGTGAGCTAATATTTGTAAACCAGTTATGAATTGAGCTTAAAGAGACCTTTCTTTTGATATCTCACTCGATGGATTTGGAGGAAATTTTTAAAAATGGAATTTTTGTTGGCAAGGGGTTAACCTTGATTTTTTCTCAAAAATCTCATAAAAATGAATTTGTTATTTTTTTACCGGAACGGATAGGCTTGTTCACTGTGAGCTCATATCTGTAAACCAAAACTTTTTTCGAGACTTTGGTCAGAAGATATCGGTTTCGGAATGTAAGGAAAAGAATAAAAAAACAAATGTTTGGTTGGAAATTTCTCAAGAACCAGATCTCCAAGAAACTTTTAGTTTTCAGTTATGAATAGAGCTTAAAGAGACCTTTCTTTTGATATCTCACTCGATGAATTTGGAGGAAATTTTTAAAAAAGGAATTTTTGTTGGCAGGGGTTAACCTTGATTTTTTCTCAAAAATCTCAAAAAAATGAATTTGTTATTTTTTTACCGGAACGGATAGGCTTGTTCACTGTGAGCTAATATTTGTAAACCAGTTATGAATTGAGCTTAAAGAGACCTTTCTTTTGATATCTCACTCGATGGATTTGGAGGAAATTTTTAAAAATGGAATTTTGTTGGCAGGGGTTAACCTTGATTTTTTCTCAAAAATCTCATAAAAATGAATTTGTTATTTTTTTACCGGAACGGATAGGCTTGTTCACTGTGAGCTCATATCTGTAAACCAAAACTTTTTTCGAGACTTTGGTCAGAAGATATCGGTTTCGGAATGTAAGGAAAAGAATGAAAAAAACAAATGTTTGGTTTCAAATTTCTCAAGAACCAGATCTCCAAGAAACTTTTAGTTTTCAGTTATGAATAGAGCTTAAAGATACCTTTCTTTTGATATCTCACTCGATGAATTTGGAGGAAATTTTTAAAAAAGGAATTTTGTTGGCAGGGGTTAACCTTGATTTTTTTTCAAAAATCTCAAAAAAATGAATTTGTTATTTTTTTACATAAACGGATAGGCTTGTTCACTGTGAGCTAATATTTGTAAACCAGTTATGAATTGAGCTTAAAGAGACCTTTCTTTTGATATCTCACTCGATGGATTTGGAGGAAATTTTTAAAAATGGAATTTTGTTGGCAGGGGTTAACCTTGATTTTTTCTCAAAAATCTCAAAAAAATGAATTTGTTATTTTTTTACGGGACGCATAGGCTTGTTCACTGTGAGCTCATATCTGTAAACCAAAACTTTTTTCGAGACTTTTGTCAGAAGATATCGGTTCGGAATGTAAGGAAAAGAAAGAAAAAAAAATGTTTGGTTGGAAATTTCTCAAGAACCAGACCTCTAAGAAACTTTCAGTTTTCAGTTATGAATTGCGCTTAAAGAGACCTTTTTTTTGATATCTCACTCGATGAATTTGGAGGAAATTTTTTAAAAAAGGAATTTTTGTTGGCAAGGGGTTAACCTTGATTTTTTCTCAAAAATCTCAAAAAAATGAATTTGTTATTTTTTTACAGGAACGGAGGCTTGTTCACTGTGAGCTCATATCTGTAAACCAAAACTTTTTTCGAGACTTTGGTCAGAAGATATCGGTTTCGGAATGTAAGGAAAAGAATGAAAAAAACAAATGTTTGGTTGGAAATTTCTCAAGAACCAGATCTCCAAGAAACTTTTAGTTTTCAGTTATGAATAGAGCTTAAAGAGACCTTTCTTTTGATATCTCACTCGATGAATTTGGAGGAAATTTTTAAAAAAGGAATTTTTGTTGGCAGGGGTTAACCTTGATTTTTTCTCAAAAATCTCAAAAAAATGCATTTGTTATTTTTTTACCGGAACGGATAGGCTTGTTCACTGTGAGCTAATATTTGTAAACCAGTTATGAATTGAGCTTAAAGAGACCTTTCTTTTGATATCTCACTCGATGGATTTGGAGGAAATTTTTAAAAATGGAATTTTTGTTGGCAAGGGGTTAACCTTGATTTTTTCTCAAAAATCTCATAAAAATGAATTTGTTATTTTTTTACCGGAACGGATAGGCTTGTTCACTGTGAGCTCATATCTGTAAACCAAAACTTTTTTCAAAACTTTGGTCAGAAGATATCGGTTTTGGAATGTAAGGAAAAGAATGAAAAAAACAAATGTTTGGTTGGAAATTTCTCAAGAACCAGATCTCCAAGAAACTTTTAGTTTTCAGTTATGAATAGAGCTTAAAGAGACCTTTCTTTTGATATCTCACTCGATGAATTTGGAGGAAATTTTTAAAAAAGGAATTTTTGTTGGCAAGGGGTTAACCTTGATTTTTTCTAAAAAATCTCAAAAAAATGAATTTGTTATTTTTTTACCGGAACGGATAGGCTTGTTCACTGTGAGCTTATATCTGTAAACCAAAACTTTTTTCGAGACTTTGGTCAGAAGATATCGGTTTCGGAATGTAAGGAAAAGAATGAAAAAAACAAATGTTTGGTTTCAAATTTCTCAAGAACCAGATCTCCAAGATACTTTTAGTTTTCAGTTATGAATAGAGCTTAAAGATACCTTTCTTTTGATATCTCACTCGATGAATTTGGAGGAAATTTTTAAAAAAAGAATTTTTGTTGGCAAGGGGTTAACCTTGATTTTTTCTCAAAAATCTCAAAAAAATGAATTTGTTATTTTTTTACCGGAACGGATAGGCTTGTTCACTGTGAGCTCATATCTGTAAACCAGTTATGAATTGAGCTTAAAGAGACCTTTCTTTTGATGTCTCACTCGATGAATTTGGAGGAAATTTTTAAAAATAGAATTTTTGTTGGCAAGGGGTTAACCTTGATTTTTTCTCAAAAATCTCAAAAAAATGAATTTGTTATTTTTTTACCGGAACGGATAGGCTTGTTCACTGTGAGCTAATATTTGTAAACCAGTTATGAATTGAGCTTAAAGAGACCTTTCTTTTGATATCTCACTCGATGGATTTGGAGGAAATTTTTAAAAAAGGAATTTTTGTTGGCAAGGGGTTAACCTTGATTTTTTCTAAAAAATCTCAAAAAAATGAATTTGTTATTTTTTTACCGGAACGGATAGGCTTGTTCACTGTGAGCTCATATCTGTAAACCAAAACTTTTTTCGAGACTTTGGTCAGAAGATATCGGTTTCGGAATGTAAGGAAAAGAAAGAAAAAAAAATGTTTGGTTGGAAATTTCTCAAGAACCAGACCTCTAAGAAACTTTTAGTTTTCAGTTATGAATAGAGCTTAAAGAGACCTTTCTTTTGATATCTCACTCGATGAATTTGGAGGAAATTTTTAAAAAAAGAATTTTTGTTGGCAAGGGGTTAACCTTGATTTTTTCTCAAAAATCTCAAAAAAATGAATTTGTTATTTTTTTACCGGAACGGATAGGCTTGTTCACTGTGAGCTAATATTTGTAAACCAGTTATGAATTGAGCTTAAAGAGACCTTTCTTTTGATATCTCACTCGATGAATTTGGAGGAAATTTTTAAAAAAGGAATTTTTGTTGGCAAGGGGTTAACCTTGATTTTTTCTAAAAAATCTCAAAAAAATGAATTTGTTATTTTTTTACCGGAACGGATAGGCTTGTTCACTGTGAGCTCATATCTGTAAACCAAAACTTTTTTCGAGACTTTGGTCAGAAGATATCGGTTTCGGAATGTAAGGAAAAGAAAGAAAAAAAAATGTTTGGTTGGAAATTTCTCAAGAACCAGACCTCTAAGAAACTTTTAGTTTTCAGTTATGAATAGAGCTTAAAGAGACCTTTCTTTTGATATCTCACTCGATGAATTTGGAGGAAATTTTTAAAAAAAGAATTTTTGTTGGCAAGGGGTTAACCTTGATTTTTTCTAAAAAATCTCAAAAAAATGAATTTGTTATTTTTTTACCGGAACGGATAGGCTTGTTCACTGTGAGCTCATATCTGTAAACCAAAACTTTTTTCGAGACTTTGGTCAGAAGATATCGGTTTCGGAATGTAAGGAAAAGAATGAAAAAAACAAATGTTTGGTTGGAAATTTCTCAAGAACCAGATCTCCAAGAAACTTTTAGTTTTCAGTTATGAATAGAGCTTAAAGAGACCTTTCTTTTGATATCTCACTCGATGAATTTGGAGGAAATTTTTAAAAAAGGAATTTTTGTTGGCAAGGGGTTAACCTTGATTTTTTCTAAAAAATCTCAAAAAAATGAATTTGTTATTTTTTTACCGGAACGGATAGGCTTGTTCACTGTGAGCTCATATCTGTAAACCAAAACTTTTTTCGAGACTTTGGTCAGAAGATATCGGTTTCGGAATGTAAGGAAAAGAAAGAAAAAAAAATGTTTGGTTGGAAATTTCTCAAGAACCAGACCTCTAAGAAACTTTTAGTTTTCAGTTATGAATAGAGCTTAAAGAGACCTTTCTTTTGATATCTCACTCGATGAATTTGGAGGAAATTTTTAAAAAAAGAATTTTTGTTGGCAAGGGGTTAACCTTGATTTTTTCTCAAAAATCTCAAAAAAATGAATTTGTTATTTTTTTACCGGAACGGATAGGCTTGTTCACTGTGAGCTAATATTTGTAAACCAGTTATGAATTGAGCTTAAAGAGACCTTTCTTTTGATATCTCACTCGATGAATTTGGAGGAAATTTTTAAAAAAGGAATTTTTGTTGGCAAGGGGTTAACCTTGATTTTTTCTAAAAAATCTCAAAAAAATGAATTTGTTATTTTTTTACCGGAACGGATAGGCTTGTTTACTGTGAGCTCATATCTGTAAACCAAAACTTTTTTCGAGACTTTGGTCAGAAGATATCGGTTTCGGAATGTAAGGAAAAGAAAGAAAAAAAATGTTTGGTTGGAAATTTCTCAAGAACCAGACCTCTAAGAAACTTTCAGTTTTCAGTTTTGGCGTGGCAAAATCGCATCGTCACCTCCTCGCGGTGCCCGCTGGATATCCAACTAACGACGAGCGTTGGATCCTTTCCATCCACGAGCTGAGTCACCTGAGTTATCTTTTCAGGAACTAGGAGCAAAAGAACAGAAATATCGCTCTGAATGCACCAGCTCACAATTAAATCCAAGAGCGTCTGACACATATTGTGCGGCACACTGGTCAGCGTCTGTACCCTGTGGGGCGGCTGAATATAAACTATGGATAGAAGTAACTGACCTAATTATGGTACGAAAACACAGTTAAAAAAAAAAATTATGGCAATGAACAAAACGAATAGATTAAATACCCCAGGTGGCAATCCAGTTAAACTGGTAAATCCACTCTCTTTAGAGGTCGGTCCTATGGATTCTGGGGAGGACCAATTATTGCTTATAAATATTGAGAGACGGAGTTCAAAGATGCAAAGAACTCCCCCAAACAAATTAACTTCAGGGGTTACATCATCGACAACCTCAAACAATATTACAGATGTTAAAAACATCAGCGAAAAAGGAACCAAGATCAATGAAGAGATCGACATCACAGATCAACAGAGTTCCATCGAAGAAAAAGAGAAAGACCAATCAAAAAACTACTATGATGAATGGCAAATTGAAATAGCGGCAAGAAAACAACTTAAAGTTCTAGTTCAAAGTCTTCAGCTGCAAGTGAAAAAACTCGAAGAGAAAGTTTCCTTGATTAGCAAGAAAGATGCAGAGTCCACGCTTCAGTTAAGTCCAAGATATATGGAACCTGAATATCAAACTGATGAAGAAGAACTCTTGTTCGAAACTGAGAAAAAGAAAAATAAGCGTATCACAAAGAAACGTAAAGCAACAGGTAGTCCCGAGATTTGTTTAAGAAATCAGAAAAGCTCTGAAGCTGTAAATAATAAAGAGTTGATTACAGAAACTAAAAAAGTGAATAATGCGGTAGCTGATGCTAAATCAAAATCTCACGCTAAAGGCAGCAAAAAAATTACACCACCACCAATTATGATCTCAGGATTTCCAATTTTTGGAGATCTCAAGAAAATAATAGAAAAATGTACTAAAAAAGCTTGCAAATACACATCGTACAACAAAGACAACTGGAAAGTCATAGTCGAAGAAGCCGACGAGTATAGATCTGTCACTGAAGAACTGAGCAAACACAAAATTCAATGGCACTCATACGAGAACAAAGCTACAAGGCCAACAAAAGTAGTAGCCAGAGGTCTTCATTCATCGTGCTCTCCCGAGGAAGTAGTGGATGATCTTGTAGAAAAAGGCTTTCAAGCCCTTGATGCAGTCAATCTATTTAAGAACGAGACAATTAAAAACTCCTCTGGAGAATCGACGACAAGTAAGAGGTTACTACCTTTATTCATGCTAACTTTTGACAGTAAACAAAGTATCGAGGAGATTTATAAAGTAAGATCAATCTTGGGCATAGCTGTTAAAATTGAACCGCTCCGAAAATCTAAAGTTGTTCCGCAGTGCAAACGTTGCCAAGCTTTTGGTCATACCCAAAAATACTGCAACCGCGAGTTTGCTTGTGTAAAGTGCGAAGGAAAACATGCAACTAAAAATTGTCCGATGAGCAAAGATCAGAAAGCAAAATGTGTGAACTGCCAGGGTAATCACCCGGCAAGCTATAGAGGCTGCCCAGTTGCCAAAAAATTCCAAGAGTTCAGAAGCAAAAATACATCTGCTAGAGACAAACCCAGAAACGTAGTAAATACCGATTTAACTGCTGAAAACAATACTAAGAATGAACCGCCTAAAAAAGCTGTTCAAAGTAAAAGCGATGAAAATAAAGCCTATTCTCAGATTCTAAAAAATGTGCGGAAGAATGAAGAGACTTCCATAAAAGAAATGCTACACCTCATTCTTCAAAGAATTGATAAACAGGATTTGAATATCAAACAGTTAAGCGAAAAAGTCGCTCTTAAAAAACAATGATGGACAGAACACTTAAAATCGCTACATGGAATGCAAACGGTCTTTTACAACACTTATCCGAATTAAAAATCTTTTTAGATCTAGAACATATAGATATTTGCCTGGTGTCCGAAACTCACTTCTCCAATGGACAAAGTCTAGATAATGTAATAGAAAACTATTCATGTTACCACGCTCCACATCCAGCTGACAAGGCAAGAGGTGGATCGGCGATTCTTATAAAAGAAAGCTTAAAACATTATGAAGAAACCAAGCTTACTAATGAAAATATGCAAGTAACAACTATTAGTATTGGTATGAAAAAGAAAGAGTTTAAGATAGCAGCTATATACTGCCCACCAAGGCGCTCCCCGACAGAAGATGACTATACAGATCTATTAAATCTTCTTGGGCATAACTTTCTTGTTGGTGGAGACTTCAATGCGAAACACACCCATTGGGGTTCAAGACTTATATCAACTAAAGGCAAAAGACTTTTCCAAGCAGGCCGTAAATACAATTGCGAATTCTATTCCTCCAGGTCGCCTACTTACTGGCCTTCCGATACTAACAAAATACCAGACCTTATTGACTTTTTCGTAGCTAAAGGAATCAAACGAAATCACATTAGTGTCGAAGGTAATTATGACTTGTCATCAGATCATACTCCAGTGATTCTATCACTAAGTGAATCGGAAGTAATAGAAAAAAGTAATCCAAAGCTTGTAAATAAGAAAACAAACTGGAGTGATTTTAGAGAAAGGCTTTTAAGTTTTATAAATTTAAGATCTCCTATGGATACAATCGAGCAAATTGACCATGAAGTGGAACAATTTATTGCTGATGTGCAACAGGCCGCTGAAGAAAGTACTCCAACATTTTCTAATAGAAGACAAAATGAAATAAAATATCCTTTAGAGATAAGAGAGTTGATAATAGAGAAAAGAAGAGCTCGAAGAAAATGGCAAAATACTAGATTTCCAGATGATAAAACAACGTTTAACCGTATAAGCAACAATCTTAAAAAACAAATTTATAAATTCAAAAATGATTCACTCAGTACATTCCTAAAGAATTTAACGACTGATGCTTCAACCGATTTTTCGCTATGGAAAGCAGCCAAGCGCCTGAAAAGACCGCAGTTACTAAACTCTCCCTTGAAATCTCAAGATGGGAAATGGATCGGTAACGCAAAAGAAAAAGCTAACCTTTTCGCGGAGCATCTTGCGAATGTTTTTAAGCCATACCCAACAAACGCGGCTGAAAATAGCTTACAGCTTGTTGATAAGATAGATGAAAGTGAAATACCAATTGTAAGATTAAAAGAAGTAAAAAGTATGTGTTTACATCAACTATCAAATAAAAAATCACCAGGTTACGATCTTATTACTGCTCAGGTTATGAAAGAAATGCCTTTGAAAGCCTTCATAAAACTCCAATATATAATAAATGCATGCCTTAAGCAACGGTATGTCCCACACCATTGGAAAATTGCTGAAGTTATTGTCATACCCAAGCAAGGTAGGCCACCTACAGAAGTGACGTCTTACAGACCAATATCGCTTATACCAATTATGGCAAAAGTTTTTGAAAAACTGCTTCTGAAGAGACTTAGCAAAATTATAGAAGAAAGAAGGTTAATCCCAAATCATCAGTTTGGCTTTAGAAATAAACATTCCACGATAGACCAAGTTCATAGAATAACGGATGTAATAGAAAAAGCATTAGAAGAAAAACAAGTCTGTTCAGCTATTTTCTTAGATGTTGCTCAAGCCTTTGACAAGGTTTGGCATGAGGGACTTGAGTACAAACTGCAAAGGGATCTTCCCAGACAGTACTATGAAATATTAAAATCGTACATCTCAGACCGATTGTTTAGAGTAAGGTACGATCAAGAATATTCGGAATTGAAGAAAATAGAAGCCGGTGTACCACAAGGAAGTGTCCTAGGTCCTACCCTGTATTTACTATACACAAGGGATATCCCAGTTGGGAATCACACCATAATGGCTACTTTTGCAGATGATACCGCAATTTTGGTACCCGAAAAATGTGTCTCTAGGGGAGCAGTAAAGCTGCAATATGCCGTCGACACAGTCAGAGATTGGACCGAAAAATGGCGTATCAAACTCAATGAAACAAAATCTTCACATATAAACTTTACAAATAAAAAGATAAACAATATTCCAATATTCATTAATAATCAAGCTGTACCTTACGCCAATACGGCCAAATACCTTGGAATGACTTTGGATGCAAAGCTAAAGTGGAAAGAGCACATCAAAAAGAAAAGAGAAGAACTAAACTTGAAATATAGAAAAATGTACTGGTTACTTGGTAACAACTCTGATTTATCAACCCAAAACAAAATAATGCTGTATAATAAAGTACTAAAGCCTGTTTGGACCTATGGTATCCAATTATGGGGCTGTACAAAGAAAACAAATACCGAAATCATCCAAAAATTCCAAAACAAAGTCCTTCGTGGAATAGTTAATGCACCCTGGTACATAAGAAATAGCGATCTACATCGTGACTTACAAATAGAAACGGTTACAGAAGTTGTTAAAAAATACGCTGTATCCCATAATCAGAGACTGCAATGTCATACCAATTCTGAAATGGTGTCCGTCTTGAATACAAGAAACCATGTTCGGAGATTAAGAAGAACCAAGCCTCATGAGCTTATGGTCTAAAAAAACATGGGAAAGTATTAAAAGTTTAAACTTCCCCCAAAGTGATTTTACAAAGTTAAGAAAGAAAAATCTGATGTCGATCTCTCAAGATTGGTCCTGATAAAGAGGTGGTTTTAGTGGTTAAGAGTCCCACACTACTTGGTGTCGAATACTGCCAAGTGTCTTTTGAAGATTTCCTCCCGTCAAAAAAAAAAAAAAAAAAAAAAAAAAAAAAAAACTCGGAGAATTTGGAGGAAATTTTTAAAAATGGAATTTTTGTTGGCAGGGGTTAACCTTGATTTTTTCTCAAAAATCTCAAAAAAATGAATTTGTTATTTTTTTACCGGAACGGATAGGCTTGTTCACTGTGAGCTCATATCTGTAAACCAAAATTTTTTCGAGACTTTGGTCAGAAGATATCGGTTTCGGAATGTAAGGAAAAGAATGAAAAAAACAAATGTTTGGTTGGAAATTTCTCATGAACCAGATCATCAAGAAACTTTTAGTTTTCAGTTATGAATAGAGCTTAAAGAGACCTTTCTTTTGATATCTCACTCGATGAATTTTTAGGAAATTTTTAAAAAAGGAATTTTTGTTGGCAAGGGATATCTTCGGGACATCTTTTTCTCAAAAATCTCAAAAAAATGAATTTGTTGAACGGATAGGCTTGTTCACTGTAAGCTCATATCTGTAAACCAGTTATGAATTGAGCTTAAAGAGACCTTTCTTTTGATATCTCACTCGATGAATTTGGAGGAAATTTTTAAAAAAGGAATTTTTGTTGGCAAGGGGTTAACCTTGATTTTTTCTCAAAAATCTCAAAAAAATTAATTAGTTATTTTTTTACCGGAACGGATAGGCTTGTTCACTGTAAGCTCATATCTGTAAACCAGTTATGAATTCAGCTTAAAGAGACCTTTCTTTTGATATCTCACTCGATGAATTTGGAGGAAATTTTTAAAAATGGAATTTTTGTTGGCAAGGGATATCTTCGGGACATCTTCAGGATATCTTCGGGACATCTTCGGGACATGCTCGGGATATCTTCGGGACATCTTCGGGACATGCTCGGGACATCTTCGGGACATCTTCGGGACATGCTCGGGACATCTTCGGGACATCTTCGGGACATCTTAGGGATATCTTCGGGACATCTTCGGGACATGCTCGGGACATCTTCGGGACATCTTCGGGACATCTTCGGGACATCTTCGGGACATCTTCGGGATATCTTCGGGACATCTTCGGGAAATCTTCGGAACATCTTCGGGACATCTTTGGGATATCTTCGGGACATCTTCGGGACATCTTCGGGACATCTTCGGGACATCTTCGGGACATCTTCGGGACATCTTCGGAATATCTTCGGGACATCTTCGGGACATCTTCGGGACATGCTCGGGATATCTTTGGGACACCTTCGGGACACCTTCGGGGCCTCTTCGGGACATCTTCGGGACATCTTCGGGACATCTTCGGGAAATTTTCGGGATATCTTCGGGACATCTTCGGGACATCTTCGGGAAATTTTCGGGATATCTTCGGGACATCTTCGGGACATGCTCGGGACATCTTCGGGACATCTTCGGGACATGCTCGGGACATCTTCGGGACATCTTCGGGACATCTTCGGGCTTCGGGACATCTTCGGGATATCTTCGGGACCTCTTCGGGACATGCTCGGGACATCTTTGGGACATCTTCGGGACATCTTCGGGACTGATTTGGGACATCTTCGGGACATCTTCGGGATATCTTCGGGACATCTTCGGGACATCTTCGGGATATCTTCGGGATATCTTCAGGACATGCTCGGGACATCTTCGGAACATCTTCGGGACATCTTCGGGACATCTTCGGAACATCTTCGGGATATCTTCGGGAAATCTTCGGGACATGCTCGGGACATCTTTGGGACATCTTCGGGACATCTTCGGGATATCTTCGGGACATCTTCGGGACATCTTCGGGACATCTTCGGGACATCTTCGGGACATCTTCGGGACATCTTCGGGACATGCTCGGGATATCTTTGGGACACCTTCGGGGCCTCTTCGGGACATCTTCGTTACATCTTTGGGAAATCTTTGGGCTATCTTCGGGACATTTTCGGGACATCTACGGGATATCTTCGGGACATCTTCGGGACATCTTAGTTACATCTTCGGGACATGCTCGGGATATCTTCGGGACATCTTCGGGACATCTACGGGATATCTTCGGGACATCTTCGGGACATCTTCGGGACATCTTCGGGACATCTTCGGGACATCTTCGGGACATCTTCGGGACATCTTCGGGACATGCTCGGGACATCTTCGGGACATCTTCGGGACATCTTCGGGACATCTTCGGGACATCTTCGGGACATCTTCGGGACATCTTCGGGACATCTTCGGGACATCTTCATGACATCTTCGGGACATCTTCGGGACATAATCGGGACATCTTCGGGACATCTTTGGGACATCTTCGGGACATGCTCGGGATATCTTCGGGATATCTTCGGGACATCTTCGGGATATCTTCGGGACACCTTCGGGGCCTCTTCGGGACATCTTCGGGACATCTTCGGGACATCTTCGGGAAATCTTCGGGACATCTTCGGGACATCTTCGGGATATCTTCGGGACATCTTCGGGACATCTTCGGGACATCTACGGGATATCTTCGGGACATCTTCGTTACATCTTCGGGACATCTTCGGGAAATCTTCGGGACATCTTCGGGAAATCTTCGGGACATCTTCGGGACTGCTTTGGGACATTTTCGGGACATCTTCGGGAAATCTTCGGGAACACTTCGGGACATCTTCGGGACATCTTCGGGATACCTTCGGGACATCTTCGGGACATCTTCGGGACATCTTCGGGACATGCTCGGGATATCTTTGGGACACCTTCGGGACATCTTCAGGATATCTTCGGGACATCTTCGGGATATCTTCGGGATTTCTTCGGGACAACTTCGGGACATCTTCGGGACATCTTCGAGATATCTTCGGGATATCTTCGGGACATCTTCGGGACATGCTCGGGATATCTTCGGGACATCTTCGGGACACCTTCGGGACACCTTCGGGACATCTACGGGATATCTTCGGGACATCTTCGGGACATCTTAGTTACATCTTCGGGACATGCTCGGGATATCTTCGGGACATCTTCGTTACATCTTCGGGACATCTTCGGGACATCTTCGGGACATCTTCGGGAAATCTTCGGGACATCTTCGGGACTGCTTTGGGACATTTTCGGGACATCTTCGGGAAATCTTCGGGACAACTTCGGGACATCTTCGGGACATCTTCGGGATACCTTTGGGACATCTTCGGGAAATCTTCGGGACATCTTCGGGAAATCTTCGGGACATCTTCGGGACTGCTTTGGGACATTTTCGGGACATCTTCGGGAAATCTTCGGGACATCTTCGGGACATCTTCGGGAAATCTTCGGGACATCTTCGGGACATCTTCGGGATATCTTCGGGACATCTTCGGGACATCTTCGGGACATCTACGGGATATCTTCGGGACATCTTCGTTACATCTTCGGGACATCTTCGGGAAATCTTCGGGACATCTTCGGGAAATCTTCGGGACATCTTCGGGACTGCTTTGGGACATTTTCGGGACATCTTCGGGAAATCTTCGGGACAACTTCGGGACATCTTCGGGACATCTTCGGGAAATCTTCGGGACATCTTCGGGAAATCTTCGGGACATCTTCGGGACTGCTTTGGGACATTTTCGGGACATCTTCGGGAAATCTTCGGGACAACTTCGGGACATCTTCGGGACATCTTTGGGAAATCTTCGGGACATCTTCGGGACATTTTCGGGACATCTACGGGATATCTTCGGGACATCTTCGGGACATCTTCGGGACACCTTCGGGACCTTTTCGGGACATCTTCGGGACATCTTCGGGACATGCTCGGGACATCTTCGGGACATCTTCGGGACATCTTCGGGACATCTTCGGGACATCTTCGGGACATCTTCGAGAAATCTACGGGATATCTTTGGGACATCTTCGGGAAATCTTCGGGATGTCTTCAAGACATCTTCGGGACATCTTCGGGACATCTTCAGGACATCTTCGGGACATGCTCGGGACATCTTCGGGACATCTTCGGGATATCTTCGGGATACCTTCGGGACATCTTCGGGACATCTTCGGGACATCTTCGGGACATGCTCGGGATATCTTTGGGACACCTTCGGGACATCTTCAGGATATCTTCGGGACATCTTCGGGATATCTTCGGGATTTCTTCGGGACAACTTCGGGACATCTTCGGGACATCTTCGAGATATCTTCGGGATATCTTCGGGACATTTTCGGGACATGCTCGGGATATCTTCGGGACATCTTCGGGACACCTTCGGGACACCTTCGGGACATCTACGGGATATCTTCGGGACATCTTCGGGACATCTTAGTTACATCTTCGGGACATGCTCGGGATATCTTCGGGACATCTTCGTTACATCTTCGGGACATCTTCGGGACATCTTCGGGACATCTTCGGGAAATCTTCGGGACATCTTCGGGACTGCTTTGGGACATTTTCGGGACATCTTCGGGAAATCTTCGGGACAACTTCGGGACATCTTCGGGACATCTTCGGGATACCTTTGGGACATCTTCGGGAAATCTTCGGGACATCTTCGGGAAATCTTCGGGACATCTTCGGGACTGCTTTGGGACATTTTCGGGACATCTTCGGGAAATCTTCGGGACATCTTCGGGACATCTTCGGGAAATCTTCGGGACATCTTCGGGACATCTTCGGGATATCTTCGGGACATCTTCGGGACATCTTCGGGACATCTACGGGATATCTTCGGGACATCTTCGTTACATCTTCGGGACATCTTCGGGAAATCTTCGGGACATCTTCGGGAAATCTTCGGGACATCTTCGGGACTGCTTTGGGACATTTTCGGGACATCTTCGGGAAATCTTCGGGACAACTTCGGGACATCTTCGGGACATCTTCGGGAAATCTTCGGGACATCTTCGGGAAATCTTCGGGACATCTTCGGGACTGCTTTGGGACATTTTCGGGACTTCTTCGGGAAATCTTCGGGACAACTTCGGGACATCTTCGGGACATCTTTGGGAAATCTTCGGGACATCTTCGGGACATTTTCGGGACATCTACGGGATATCTTCGGGACATCTTCGGGACATCTTCGGGACACCTTCGGGACCTTTTCGGGACATCTTCGGGACATCTTCGGGACATGCTCGGGACATCTTCGGGACATCTTCGGGACATCTTCGGGACATCTTCGGGACATCTTCGAGAAATCTACGGGATATCTTTGGGACATCTTCGGGAAATCTTCGGGATGTCTTCAAGACATCTTCGGGACATCTTCGGGACATCTTCAGGACATCTTCGGGACATGCTCGGGATGTCTTCGGAACACCTTCGGGACCTCTTCGGGACATCTTCGGGAAATCTTCGGGACATGCTCGGGATATCTTCGGGACATCTTCGGGATATCTTCGGGACATCTTCGGGACATCTTCAGGATATATTCGGGATATCTTCGGGACATCTTCGGGACATCTACGGGATATCTTCGGGACATCTTTGGGACATCTTCGGGACATCTTCGGGAAATCTATGGGCTATCTTCGGGACATCTTCGGGACATGCTCGGGACATCTTCGGGACATCTTCGGGACATCTTCGGGACATCTTCGGGACATCTTCGGGAAATCTTCGGGACATCTTCGGGACATCTTCGGGATATCTTCAATACATCTTCGGGACATCTTTGGGACATCTTCGGGACATCTTCGGGAAATCTATGGGCTATCTTCGGGACATCTTCGGGACATGCTCGGGACATCTTCGGGACCTCTTCGGGACATCTTCGAAACATCTTTGGGACATCTTCGGGACATCTTCGGGACATGCTCGGGACATCTTCGGGACATGCCCGGGACCTCTACGGGACATCTTCGGGATATCTTCGGGACATCTTCGGGATATCTTCGGGATTTCTTCGGGACATCTTAGGGACATCTTCGTGACATGCTCGGGACATCTTCGGGACATCTTCGGGACATGCTCGGGACATCTTCGGGACATGCTCGGGACATCTTCGGGACATCTTCGGGATATCTTCGGGACATCTTCGGGATATCTTCAGGATATCTTCGGGACATCTTCGGGACATCTTCGGGACATGCTCGGGACATCTTCGGGACATCTTCGGGACATCTTCGGGATATCTTCGGGGTATCTTCGGGACATCTTCGGGACATGCTCGGGACATCTTCGGGACATCTTCGGGATATCTTCGGGACATCTTCGGGATATCTTCGGGACATCTTCGGGACATCTTCGGGACATGCTCGGGATACCTTCGGGACATCTTCGGGACATCTTTGGGACATGCTCGGGACATCTTCGGGACATCTTCGGGATATCTTCGGGACATCTTCGGGATATCTTCGGCACATCTTCGGGACATCTTCGGGACATGCTCGGGACATCTTCGGGACATCTTCGGGATATCTTCGGGACATCTTCGGGACATCTTCGGGACATCTTCGGGCTTCGGGACATCTTCGGGACATCTTCGGGATATCTTCGGGATATCTTCGGGATATCTTCGGGACATCTTCGGGATATCTTCGGGACATCTTCGGGATATCTTCGGGATATCTTCGGGACGTATTCGGGATATCTTCGGGATATATTCGGGACATCTTCGGGACATCTTCGGGACATCTTCGGGATATCTTCGGGACATCTTCTGGATATCTTCGGGACATCTTCGGGATATCTTCAGGACATCTTCGGGATATCTTCGGGACATCTTCGGGACATCTTCCTGACATGCTCGGGATATCTTCGGAACACCTTCGGGACCTCTTCGGGATATCTTCGGGACATCTTCGGGATATCTTCGGGACATCTTCGGGAAATCTTCGGGACATCTTCGGGACATCTTCCGGATATCTTCGGGACATCTTCGGGACATCTTCGGGACATCTACGGGATATCTTCGGGACATCTTCGTTACATCTTCGGGACATCTTCGGGACATCTTCGGGACATCTTCGGGATATCTTCGGGACATCTTCTGGATATCTTCGGGACATCTTCGGGATATCTTCAGGACATCTTCGGGATATCTTCAGGACATCTTCGGGATATCTTCGGGACATCTTCGGGATATCTTCGGGATATCTTCGGGACGTCTTCGGGATATCTTCGGGATATATTCGGGACATCTTCGGGACATCTTCGGGACATCTTCGGGATATCTTCGGGACATCTTCTAGATATCTTCGGGACATCTTCGGGATATCTTCAGGACATCTTCGGGATATCTTCGGGACATCTTCGGGACATCTTCGGGATATCTTCGGGATATCTTCGGGACATCTTCGGGACTGCTTTGGGACATCTTCGGGACATCTTAGGGATATCTTCGGAACATCTTCGGGACATGCTCGGGACATCTTCGGGACATGCTCGGGATATTCTCGGGACATGCTCGGGATATCTTAGGGATATCTTCTGGACATCTTCGGGACATCTTCGGGACATCTTCGGGATATCTTCGGGATATCTTCGGGACATCTTCGGGACATCTTCGGGACATGCTCGGGACATCTTCGGGACATCTTCGGGCTTCGGGACATCTTCGGGACATCTTCGGGACATCTTCGGGACATCTTCGGGATATCTTCGGGACATCTTCGGGACATCTTCGGGATATCTTCGGGACATCTTCGGGACATCTTCGGGCTTCGGGACATCTTCGGGACATCTTCGGGACATCTTCGGGATATCTTCGGGATAGCTTCGGGACATCTTCGGGACATCTTCGGGACATGCTCGGGACATCTTCGGGACATCTTCGGGAAATCTTCGGGACATCTTCGGGACTGCTTTGGGACATCTTCGGGACATCTTAGGGATATCTTCGGAACATCTTCGGGACATGCTCGGGACATCTTCGGGACATGCTCGGGATATTCTCGGGACATGCTCGGGATATCTTAGGGATATCTTCTGGACATCTTCGGGACATCTTCGGGACATCTTCGGGATATCTTCGGGACATCTTCGGGACATCTTCGGGCTTCGGGACATCTTCGGGACATCTTCGGGATATCTTCGGGATAGCTTCGGGACATCTTCGGGACATCTTCGGGACATGCTCGGGACATCTTCGGGACATCTTCGGGAAATCTTCGGGACATCTTCGGGACTGCTTTGGGACATCTTCGGGACATCTTAGGGATATCTTCGGAACATCTTCGGGACATGCTCGGGACATCTTCGGGACATGCTCGGGATATTCTCGGGACATGCTCGGGATATCTTAGGGATATCTTCTGGACATCTTCGGGACATCTTCGGGATATCTTCTGGACATCTTCGGGACATCTTCGGGACATCTTCGGGCTTCGGGACATCTTCGGGACATCTTCGGGATATCTTCGGGATAGCTTCGGGACATCTTCGGGACATCTTCGGGACATGCTCGGGACATCTTCGGGACATCTTCGGGAAATCTTCGGGACATCTTCGGGACTGCTTTGGGACATCTTCGGGACATCTTAGGGACACCTTCGGGACACCTTCGGGACATCTTCAGGACATCTTCGGGATATCTTCGGGATTTCTTCGGAACATCTTCGGGACATCTTCGGGACATGCTCGGGATATCTTCGGGACATCTTCGGGACATCTTCGGGACATCTTCGGGACATCTTCGGGACACCTTCGGGACATCTTTGGAACATCTTCGGGATATCTTCGGGATATCTTCGGGACATGCTCGGGACATCTTCGGGACATGCTCGGGATATTCTCGGGACATGCTCGGGATATCTTAGGGATATCTTCTGGACATCTTCGGGACATCTTCGGGACATCTTCGGGATATCTTCGGGACATCTTCGGGACACCTTCGGGATATCTTCGGGATATCTTCGGGACGTCTTCGGGATATCTTCGGGATATATTCGGGACATCTTCGGGACATCTTCGGGACATCTTCGGGATATCTTCGGGATATCTTCGGGACATCTTCGGGATATCTTCAGGACATCTTCGGGATATCTTCGGGACATCTTCGGGACATCTTCGGGACATGCTCGGGATATCTTCGGAACACCTTCGGGACCTCTTCGGGACATCTTCGGGAAATCTTCGGGACATCTTAGGGACATCTTCGGGACATCTTAAGGACATGCTTGGGACATCTTTGGGACATGCTGGGGACATCTTCGGGACATCTTCGGGATATCTTCGGGACATCTTCGGGATATCTTCGTGACCTCTTCGGGACATCTTCGAGACATCTTTGGGACATCTTCGGGACATCTTCGGGACATCTTCGGGACATGCTCGGGACCTCTTCGGGACATCTTCGGGATATCTTCGGGACATCTTCGGGATATCTTCGGGATTTCTTCGGGACATCTTAGGGACATCTTCGTGACATGCTCGGGACATCTTCGGGACATCTTCGGGACATGCTCGGGACATCTTCGGGACATGCTCGGGACATCTTCGGGACATCTTCGGGATATCTTCGGGACATCTTCGGGAAATCTTCGGGACATCTTCGGGACATCTTTGGGACATCTTCGGGACATCTTCGGGACATATTCGGGACATCTTCGGGACATCTTCGGGATATCTTCGGGGTATCTTCGGGACATCTTCGGGACATGCTCGGGACATCTTCGGGACATCTTCGGGATATCTTCGGGACATCTTCGGGATATCTTCGGGATTTCTTCGGGACATCTTCGGGACATCTTCGTGACATGCTCGGGACATCTTCGGGATATCTTCGGGACATGCTCGGGACATCTTCGGGACATGCTCGGGACATCTTCGGGACATCTTCGGGACATCTTCGGGATATCTTCGGGACATCTTCGGGATATCTTCGGGATATCTTCGGGACATCTTCGGGACATCTTTGGGACATGCTGGGGACATCTTCGGGACATCTTCGGGACATCTTCGGGATATCTTCGGGGTATCTTCGGGACATCTTCGGGACATGCTCGGGACATCTTCGGGACATCTTCGGGACATCTTCGGGATATCTTCGGGACATCTTCGGGATATCTTCGGGACATCTTTGGGACATGCTCGGGACATCTTCGGGACATCTTCGGGATATCTTCGGGACATCTTCGGGATATCTTCGGGACATCTTCGGGACATCTTCGGGATATCTTCGGGACATCTTCGGGACATCTTCGGCACATCTTCGGGACATCTTCGGGATATCTTCGGGATATCTTCGGGACATCTTCGGTACATCTTCGGGCTTCGGGACATCTTCGGGACATCTTCGGGACATCTTCGGGACATCTTCGGGATATCTTCGGGATATCTTCGGGACATCTTCGGGACATCTTCGGGACATGCTCGGGACATCTTCGGGACATCTTCGGGCTTCGGGACATCTTCGGGACATCTTCGGGACATCTTCGGGACATCTTCGGGATATCTTCGGGACATCTTCGGGACATCTTCGGGATATCTTCGGGACATCTTCGGGACATCTTCGGGCTTCGGGACATCTTCGGGACATCTTCGGGACATCTTCGGGACATCTTCGGGACATCTTCGGGATATCTTCGGGACATCTTCGGGACATCTTCGGGACATGCTCGGGACATCTTCGGGACATCTTCGGGCTTCGGGACATCTTCGGGACATCTTCGGGACATCTTCGGGACATCTTCGGGATATCTTCGGGACATCTTCGGGACATCTTCGGGATATCTTCGGGACATCTTCGGGACATCTTCGGGCTTCGGGACATCTTCGGGACATCTTCGGGACATCTTCGGGATATCTTCGGGATAGCTTCGGGACATCTTCGGGACATCTTCGGGACATGCTCGGGACATCTTCGGGACATCTTCGGGAAATCTTCGGGACATCTTCGGGACTGCTTTGGGACATCTTCGGGACATCTTAGGGATATCTTCGGAACATCTTCGGGACATCTTCGGGACATCTTCGGGAAATCTTTGGGACATCTTCGGGTTATCTTCGGGACATCTTCGGGATATCTTCGGGACACCTTCGGGACCTCTTCGGGACGTCTTCGGGACATCTTCGGGATACCTTCGGGACATCTTCGGGACATCTTCGGTTTATCTTCGGGACATCTTCGGGACATCTTAGGGACATCTTCGGGACATCTTCGGGACATCTTCGGGACATCTTCGGGACATCTTCGGGACATGCTCGAGACATCTTCGGGACCTCTTTGGGACATCTTCGGGACATCTTCGGGACATCTTCGGGACATCTTCGGGACATCTTCGGGACATCTTCGGGATATCTTCGAGACATCTTCGGGACATCTTAGGGACATCTTCGGGACATCTTCGGGACCTCTTCGGGACATCTTCGGGACATCTTCGGGACATGCTCGGGACATCTTCGGGACATCTTCGGGACATGCTCAGGACATCTTCGGGACATCTTCGGGACATCTTCGGGACATGCTCGGGACATCTTCGGGACATCTTCGGGACATGCTCAGGACATCTTCGGGAAATCTTCGGGACATCTTCGGGACTGCTTTGGGACATCTTCGGGACATCTTAGGGATATCTTCGGGACATCTTCGGGACATCTCCGGGACATCTTCGGGAAATCTTCGGGACATCTTCGGGTTATCTTCGGGACATCTTCGGGATATCTTCGGGACACCTTCGGGACCTCTTCGGGACATCTTCGGGACATCTTCTGGACATCTTCGGGACCTCTTCGGGACATCTTCGGGATATCTTCGGGACATCTTCGGGACATCTTAGGGACATCTTCGGGACATCTTCGGGACATCTTCGGGACATCTTCGGGACATCTTCGGGACATGCTCGGGACATCTTCGGGACCTCTTTGGGACATCTTCGGGACATCTTCGGGACATCTTCGGGACATCTTCGGGATATCTTCGGGACATCTTCGGGACATCTTAGGGACATCTACGGGACATCTTCGGGACTGCTTTGGGACATCTTCGGGACATCTTCGGGACATGCTCGGGACATCTTCGGGACATCTTCGGGACATGCTCAGGACATCTTCGGGACATCTTCGGGACATCTTGGGGAAATCTTCGGGACATCTTCGGGTTATCTTCGGGACATCTTCGGGATATCTTCGGGACACCTTCGGGACCTCTTCGGGACATCTTCGGGACATCTTTGGGACATCTTAGGGACATCTTCGGGACATCTTCGGGACATCTTCGGGACATCTTCGGGACATCTTCGGGACATGCTCGGGACATCTTCGGGACCTCTTTGGGACATCTTCGGGACATCTTCGGGACATCTTTGGGACATCTTCGGGATATCTTCGGGACATCTTCGGGACATCTTAGGGACATCTACGGGACATCTTCGGGACTGCTTTGGGACATCTTCGGGACATCTTCGGGACATGCTCGGGACATCTTCGGGACATCTTCGGGACATGCTCAGGACATCTTCGGGACATCTTCGGGACATCTTCGGGAAATCTTCGGGACATCTTCGGGTTATCTTCGGGACATCTTCGGGATATCTTCGGGACACCTTCGGGACCTCTTCGGGACATCTTCGGGACATCTTTGGGACATCTTAGGGACATCTTCGGGACATCTTCGGGACATCTTCGGGACATGCTCGGGACATCTTCGGGACATCTTCAGGACATCTTCGGGATATCTTCTTGACATGCTCGGGATATCTTCGGGACATCTTCGGGACATCTTCGGGACATCTTCGGGACATGCTCAGGACATCTTCGGGACATGCTCGGGACTTTGATTTTTTCTCAAAAATCTCAAAAAAATGAATTTGTTATTTTTTACCCGAACGGATAGGCTTGTGCACTGTGAGCTCATATCTGTAAACCAGTTATGAATTGAGCTTAAAGAGACCTTTTGATGTCTCACTCGATGAATTTGGAGGAAATTTTTAAAAATGGAATTTTTGTTGGCAAGGGGTTAACCTTGATTTTTTCTCAAAAATCTCAAAAAATGAATTTGTTATTTTTTTACCGGAACGGATAGGCTTGTTCACTGTGAGCTCTTTTTGTAAACCAGTTATAGAAAGATCTTAAGGAGACCTTTCTTATGACGTCTCACTCGATGAATTTGGAGGAAATTTTTATAAATGGAATTTTTGTTGACCTTGATTTTTTCTCAAAATTCTAAACCAAATTAATTTGTTATTTTTTTACCGGAACGGATAGGCTTGTTCACTGTGAGTTCATTTCTGTAAACCAAAACTTTTTTCGAGACTTTGGTCAAAAGATATCGGTTTCGGAATGTAAGTAAAAGAAAGAAAACAAAAAAAATTTGTTTGAAATTTCTCAAGAACCAGATCTCTAAGAAACTTTTTGTTTGCCTTAAAATACCTTTCTTTCCATGTCTCACTCGATGAATTTGGGGGAAATTTAAAAAAAAATGGATTTTTGTTGGCGAGGGGTTAAACTTGATTTTTTCTTGAAATGCTAGAAAGTTATCATACCTACTACAAAATCAAAGGAAAAATTATGTTGAAAATAGATGTGTTTTTTTTTCCTCGTAACCCAGATCAGATCATTGTATTTATTTGCGAAACAATAACAAAATAAAATCCTGCTTTTTTTGTAAAGCTAGTAAAAACAATGATCTGACACAGCTAATGTATCACAAATCCTACATCAAAAGCCAATCCAATCTCTTTCCCCAAGAGTGTTGAAAAGGAGTCATTTCTAAAATATTTAATTAGAGTGTTAAATTGTGTCTTAATTAAACCAAACAATCCTTACCTTAGACTTTCAGAATATTATCACCTTGAATGTTAAATGAACATTTTAAGTCAAAGAATTCCAAAAAAAAAATTTAAAAAAAGCAAACTGCATACTGGAAAACTAAAAGCCAATTGCATATTCAGAGTTTGTCTACATAAAATATTACCACAAGAAATTTATATAACAATGTGCCCTCAAGCATACTTTTCCAAATTGACAAAATTGTTTCTTTCGTTTTTTTTTTTGCTTTGTTTTGGGTATTTTTTGTAATCTGCCATTTTATAATCGACACTACTTGGTTGCGCATTTTCCTTAAACGTAATGTACATTGCAAAGTCGTCTAGCACAAAGTTGTTTCTTCTGTGCCAAAGACACTTCCGTAATCCGTAGTATGTTATCTGTTTGGTATATTTTTCTACCTTCTAATAGTCAAGGAGATAAAATTGCACTTTAAAAAAAATAGGAAGTTTTTAAAGGAGACTTTGAACAAATATGGCTTACTATGATTATTCAAAACTGTTAATAGAAAAATGGAAAGTTTCATAAAATGTTTTCTTCCTGGTCTTTAACTTTCTAAGAGTTGTTACAAAAAATTTATAAGATTTCCAAAAAATTCTACTTTTAGGGTTGTCTATATTGCAACGCTGTTTGTCCAAACTATTATCATAAAAGTTGCAAATAGAAAACACTTTATTTTGGAAATGTTTTTTTTTTTGGTTCGGTTTTGTTTTGTATTCTTTATTCTTTTATTTTAACATCCTTACTGGATGGCATTTCCACAAAGAGTTTTCTATGGTCTTATGTATAATATGTATGTGCGGTTGGATTTTGTAGAAAATACTTCATCTTGACTTGCCAAGTTTGTTTTATTCCTCCCAGCTTTTACACTCCTCAAAGTAGTCTTCTTGACAAAAAACAAAAAAACTGAAAGCATTCAATTGAATGGATAATCCTTTTCTTATATAATAGCTATACAATAGCTATAGAAATTTTTTTATGTGACTTTAATATTAAAAGAAAAACAAAAATACTTCGAGAGGTTAAGGAGGAAACATTTTGACAAGTTTAAATTGTGTCAGAAGAGTGGTAATTTACTTATTCTGGTTAAAAAGAATTGTATATTTGTGCTACGACTTTCTCTAAAAGACGAATAATAGCGATAGATAAACGAAGAAATAAGTAAAGTAAGTTACTGTGACGAGCACCTTAAAGCGGGCGCCACAATCGAATGTGGATTTGGGACAAAATCCTATTAATATTAAATAAAATTAAACATTTTTGCTAATTTTCTATTTTTCGGAAAAATAATAAGACTGGTGGTTAATGTTATTATTATTTTGCGTTGTTTCATATTTTTGTTATTTGTTTTATCTGCCTCTTTGGGGAAACGGATATAGCCCCAATATTCTGAATCCAGAAAACCCAGAACAACGAAAATCAAAAATACCGAAAAATCACAATACTGAAAATTCAAAATCCGGAAAACCCAAAGTTCAGAGATCCTACCTAAAATCAATAAAATAATAAAATAGAAAAAATAAATAGCTCTTAAAAATTGTCTGTTCACTGAAACGGGAGATAGAAAAAACCTAAAACACCAATTAAATAACAATTTAAACATACAATTATAACTTGAATGTTACAACTCACAATTTTATTGATTGAAGTTCAACGATTTTTTCCCACCGAAATTAATCACAAAACTACTGAAAGAACAATAAGAACTTGATATCATGTTCAGAGATATTAACGGAACTATACAGTAACATTGCAATTTACTTAGGATTATTTTTTGAAACCCCGAAAATTATGGAAATAATATAATTTTTCAGGATTTCTGGATCCCATTTTTGGGTTTTCGGTATTTTGGGTTATCGGAATGTTGGATTTTCTGGATTTTTGATTTTCGAGATAGTAGGTTTTCGAGATTTTAGATTTTCTGGATTTCCTGTTTTCTGGATTTTCGGAATGGTGGAAACCTATGTTCTTTATACTTGCTTTTAGGAACGGTGCAGATGCAGGCAGACGAGATAAATGAAATCACTCTAACATTTGCTGATTTTTGGGAACTTGATTCTTTTTTTGTACAGCGTCACCGCGTGAGTGGTTAATTTAATTATTATATTTTCTGCATTGCATACCTATACAATGCATTTCAAAGGACAATTAATAAGATATCCTTAATAATATGATACATGATTTCACTGAGGGAAAAAATAAACTGAAGTTGAAACGTCGTTGTTTCAAAGATGAACTACTTTGATTTATGTGACTTTAAGATACGAAACCATCAAAAATTAACCTTTTTACCACATTGATTTTAAAATGCTCATCTTCAACGCAAAATCATTCCGAATAATAGTTAAATCAATTTGGTTTTCATTGATTTTTCGTTGTTTTATGGTGCTTTTCCCTCAATGTTGAAGCTATTCTTAAAGCCTCATCTAACTTAACCATAAATCAAAGAAATTCGAACACTTTGTAAGTAAATGTCCTTTTTTTAAGAAGTTTTGAACTCTACACTCAGAGAATAAAATAGTTATTATCGGGATAACCGATAACTATTAAAATAGTTAAAAAAGTAGTTATTTTTGACTATTTTAATAGCCAATCGAGGTATATTCGTATTCTCCAAATTAACTATTAAATAGTCAATTGTAACTATTAAAATAATTATATGTGACTATTTAAATAGTCAATAATGACTATTTAAAATAGTTATCCTTGTTTTAACTATTAAAATAGTAATTTTTGACGTGATAACGTCTTATAAATCGATGAACCATGGCAGCCACCACAAAAAAGTGACGCCATTTTCACCCGTTCCACTTGAAATTTTTCGCAGTGCGGCAAAATTTTCAATTCAAAATTAAAAATAAACTATTAGAGATAAAAATATCTTTTATAGCATATTTGAAAGATAATAACCTAAAGATGAATACATATGAAGGATTTTTAAAAATTCCGTCATTTAATAGGGTAAATAGGGGTAATCAATCGATAGATAAATTTATTGAAAGACTGAAAATGGTATTGAAAAAATTCTAAAAAATTTCAAAACGATGTAATAAATGGTTTTCTAAAACTAAAACATGAGGTAGACCTTTGACAAGTAGTGATTATAGGTAGGAGAAATTTTTTTGACAATTTCAAAAACGTCATAAAAAAACATTAGAGTTCTAATACGTTTTTTTTTTAAAGTCTCTGCGTTTCGAAATATGAATTTTTGAAACACACCTATTTTTTTCGGGGTATTTTTGGGTGAGTTTTTATTAGAGAAAATCTCAAACTTATAGAACATGTAGTCTATAACCGTACGCATGCATGCGCAAAAAATTGATATTTTAAAATGATTTTGACTGAATAACGGGAAAAACAAGTTTTTTAGTCCTAAGTTTTTGACCGTTTTCAACCGTTTTTTATTTTTATCTTTTTTTCTTCAACAGCTAAATGAATATAATAACTATTGTAAATAGATAATAGGGAGAGCTATATTTGTGCAAAATTTCAATCGCTTTTGTAGTAACAATTCAGATATAACTGTAAAATAAAGTTCTATTTTTCAACATGTTCTTTCTTTTGATCTAGAGCAGATACAAATTTAATTTAACTTTACTGAGTATGCTGATAATATTACCTTTCATTTGATATATCATGCATAACGGTACATTTAATACAAGTTACACAATGTTAAATTAAAAAACTTGCGAAATACCTCAAAACACCTGTGGACCACCAGTATGGGAAGTACCGTAATCTCAGTTTGGAATTTCGACGGTTGGCTTTAAAAATTCTAACTTTTCCTGTAACATCTTATCATCATAAGATTGAAACGTCATATGAAAGATAAAATAATAAGCTTTCACATAATATAAAATTTTTATAGGTTGGCATTGAAAAAAATGATTCAATAGCGTGAGAAGACAAAATTATATTTTTTTTTTTTTTTTGCTTTTTTTGATGAAGACTGATTGGGTTCAAAAAATTCTAGCTCTTTTTGTAGACGTCGAATAGACATGGGCTATAAAAATATTTTCAGCAGAAATAATAAGCTTTCTGATGGTATACAATTTTTATAGATTGTTATGTAAAAAAATGTATTTTTGGGTGATGGAAGTGATTTTTTTTCAAGAAATGATAAACAATCATATAAATAATTATTTTAATACTTTTTGCGCATTGTAAAAATTTAAAAAATGGTTTTATTCCTTAGAAGAAATATTTGGCTTTTTAATGGTATAATTGTTTATGTAAGCTTTTTAAATAAAAAAAATTAATATAATGACAAAGAAAAAAATGAAATTTTTTTAGCTTTTTCTTGTAAATTATGGTTTAAAAAAAAAAATAAACGCCTCAATTTAAAACAAAAGCACACAACCTGTTTTCTTACGACGTTATCACGTAAAATCATCGTCTGTAAAATGGCTTTACAGACAACCACTTTTTTTTTTCTCTGTGTAGAAACCACAAAATTTGTAAAGTGATGAAATTTAATGTGCAAATTTAATATAGGTATAATAGAAATCAATAGTAAAATGAGTGCATCAAAATATTAAGAGTGAAAGGTTGTTAACCCAACCGTGGTTAATCGTTTTACTTGTTAACAATGCATAGATACCAACTACAGCAACAAGTTAAATCGAAGCATAACAATCAAACTATTGAAGACCTCCTCTCTTCAACCTTCCTCCTTCCCATTCAAAACACCAAAATAGGAAAAACACTATCAAATAAAAAAGAAGTTAAAATCGTGCCGGAACATTGAATATCTTTTGTGTTGAACTTTATGCAAAGCAAAACACTGTTTCGCTGTATCAAAAAACATCCTCACAGAGAGAGAGAGAGAGAGAGAGAGAAAGAGATAGAAAAGTGGAACGAAATAATCTTCTATGAGCCAACAATGATGCATCAAATAAATAGAAAGTGAAGCATTATTCTTGTTGAAGCATAAAGTTAACTTCTACTTCCTCTTGCTTGCTTGCGATCAAATTTTGTGAAAAACAAAAACAGGAAGTCAACGTTAATGGCCAACAGCAAATGTTGACGAAACTTGGTCTTCTTCTTTTTGTTATTTTGTTCCTTTCAATAGTTTTGCATCATTCCTATCCTGAAATACCTCGACACTAACACACACATGTGTTTTTATATTGTATAAGTGAGAATGTTTATATGTAGATCCTTTTGTGTCTATATTATGAAGGTTCGTGCTCTAAGTTTGATGCTTTTGTGCGTATCCTTTCCAAATAACAAAAGTTTTCCGCTGAGCTACGCGATGCCTGGTTCTTCCTGCTACTTTGCTTGCTATAGCTCCAACAATGCTCGATATTTGAGACTTGATGGGGTTGAAAATTGAAAATTGTCTCAAGTCGGATGTTGGAGATGATGATGGGTTAGCAAGAGGATGGTAGAGAAGAGAGTGTAGGAGTTATTCGAATACAAAAATCGAAACTATTCTACAAGGCCATAGGACGTTCCCTTATATTTCTGGCACGGAAGGCTCTATGTGCAATAGTCCTTGCAATATACCTACCAACTTACTCTCTATACAAACTATGTCCCATTCATATAGACTATGGCGTCTTCGGTTGTCGTAGTCATCGTTGTCGTTTGGCCAAAGTTGAAACTTTTAAGCACATCATCGCATTCAGCAGAGAGAACACAATTTGACACCATCCGTTGTACTTTGTCTATTTTCCCTTAGGTTTAATCTTTGGCATACAAGGTTACGTTATTATGCGATGAAATTTCGAAACACCAGGCGCATAACTTTATGCACTCATAATATACATAGTTTGGTCTTGGGATCTTGGATATGCATGACTTGAGTATTCTATAATAATATGTGTGTGTATGTGTTTGTGTGTTAATATTTGAGTGCGACAGCACAGCATTTGTTGAAGTATGCATTCACTTTTGAGTGCTCCTCTCGCCTTTCATTATTATACTATACAAAAACTAAAGAACGAGTACAAAAAAAAAGGAACAACTTGCATATCCCCCATAAAACACAATAACTTCATTGTTTCGAAAGTTTTGTTTAATTTTTCACACAAAATAAAAAAAAAATTATTTTTCCATTTTATTATGCAAACACAATGAAACCAAAAAAAAAAAAAAAAATCAAGGATTTAGGTTCAAAAACGAATTAAAATATTAAATTTGTCACACATACACTAAACATATACACACATAAGTCGACTTGTGTATTTTGTCTAAAGTCGAAACAAAAAAGGCAGTTGTTGTTTTTTTGTGCTATGCTTAAGGGAATTTATATAGTTTTTGAGATGAATGTGTGAAAAGTGTCAGAACTCATGGCATATCCGATGGAAATTTAACTAGTTTTTTTTTTTTGTTGCTGTTTGAAAAATTTTAATTGCCTTAAGCTTGTGGTTTACCTCAAAAACTAAGGCTTTCAAAGAACTAGAAGTGTGGCGGCTTAAAGTAAAATACTTTAAGGTTGCTTATTGTTATGTTGTTTCGGAAAATAACCTACATTACAATTTTGACATCTGACATTAAAAGGTTCAAGTTTTAAGGCTAAGCTGACTGTAATGTTTATAGACATTTCAACATTTTCTAACAAGTTTTTGCCGCAGGAAGACTTAAGGCCTTTTTTTACTTAATGAAGAAAAATCGAACAGAAATCAAAAGAAAGATCTCTTTTAATTTTCTGGTCTGGCTGCAAAAATATTTTCTTGCGTTTTTTTAATTTTCCAAAAAAAAAAAAAAAATCCAGCCTACAAAAACGCATTAAAAAAAATTTTTTCAAATCCCTCAAATGAGACATCAAAAGATTCATTCATAAATGAAACTTGAAAGTTTCCTTAAGTCTGGCTGCAAAGTTATATGCAATCGAAATATTTTTTCTTGGATTTTTTTAGATTAAAAAAAAACCCTTGCGAAAAAACGCGTTTTAAAAAATTTCTTTCAAATCCTTCGAGTGAAAAATCTATGGTGTGTCTTCAAATTTATATGCAAGCGAAATATTTTTTTTCTTGCGGTTTGTTTTTGGATTTTCGAAAAAAATCCAAAGTCAACCCCTGCCGAAAAAACGCATTTCAAAAATTTTTTTTTTCCAAATCCATCGAATCTAAGTGCTTTTGTTTTCTCGTGTAGTTCTTGAGTTGAAAAATGCCAAGCAACTCGAAGAATCATTTTTAAAATTTTATTTTGTGCTATTTGCAGTTTTTTCTTATGCATCTGTGCGCAAACTCCCCAGACGGCAGATCCATATAATAACATAGCTTGAAAAACTAATTTGAAAATTATCAGTTTGTTGTGTTGGCTAAGCAGTGACCTTCGGTTTATAAGCGGATATAAAAGTTTAATACCAATATTAATTTTATTCAATGTTATTTTTGTGTGATCCCTAAAAGTCAACGTCTTATCTAAGTTAACACCTAAGTACTTAACAGAGTTAACCCAAGGGATATCACAATGATCAATTTGTAAACAACTGGCTGGCAAGAAACAACTCTTTCTTTTTCTAGTGAAAAAGATAGCTTGACTCTTGCCAGCATTAATTTTAATTCTCCAATGCTTATAATATTCATAGATGATAGTAAGAGCGTTTTGAAGATTAGTGATTATATTTGAAGCATGTATATCAGATGAATATATCGCTATATCATCTGCATACATGCCAAAATCGCAATTTTCTAAGCGTGGGAAATCGGATAGGAAAACGTTAAACAGGGTGGGGGACAAAACTGATCCTTGAGGAACGCCTGCAAGGATATTTTTTGGGAGAGAAATTTCCCTGTTCAAAAACACTGAAAATTGTCTGTTACACAAAAAGCTCTGAATAATTCTTATTAAAAAACCTGGACATTCTTTTAGAATAAGTTTATGTATAAGTGCGTTATGCCACACAGTATCAAATGCCTTTTCAACATCTAAGAGAACTAGGCCCGTCGAATTTTTGTCCTTAAAATTTTCTTTTACGTGTTTACAAACCCTAAGAACTTGGTGTGACGTGTTATGCATTTTCCTGAAGCCAAAGTGTTGCATTGGGATGATATTTTTGTCATTTAAAAAAATTTCTAGTTTCATATGAATACATTTTTCCAAAATTTTACTTATACTACTTAGTAAGCTTATCGGTCTGTAACTTAGAGCATTATTTCGAGGTTTTCCTGGTTTCAAAATTGGTATAATTTTAGCCATTTTCCATTTTATTGGAAAATAATGAAATTTGAAACATTGATTTATTAAATCAGTTATAAATACAAATCCACTCATGGGAAGTTGTTTCAGGAATTGATTTTTAATCAAATCCATTCCCGGAGCTTTTTGATTTTGTAGGCCATGCACCAGGTACTCTACATCTTCCACTGTAATTTTTTCATCCACAGGAAAAACTATTGTCGTTCTGTTGAAGTCATTGACAGATCTATCTATCATGTTATTCAGTGCTGGATTAATATTAAGAGTTAATACGTGATTATCAGAAAAAGTGTTAGCGAGAAGACTTACTTTATCTGAATTTGAAGTGTAAACTTCACCTGACGACTCCAGAGGTGGCATTTGCATGTTTTTCTTTTATATTATTTTGTAAATGTTCCAAAATGGCTTAGAACTCAGAAATTTGTTGTGTTATCAATCTGTTAAGATGGTTCATTTCTTGCAAATCGTAGACAAATCTAAACCTCTGCCATTTTCTTCGATACATATTTCTTGTTTTTATCAAGTTTAGTATCGAATGAGGTAACACTATTGCTCTTTTGTTGATAGACTTATTTGGGACAGAGACATTTATGCTTTCCAAGACGCTTTTTTCAAAATAATCGACACAAACATCTATATCTTGACAACACATAACATTTTCAATACGATTTTCAGACTGTTGAATTTTGGAATTTAGATGGGAACGAAACATATACCAATTTGCATTCTTAAAATCTAAATATTGCACGTTTAATAAGTTTGGGCTTAGACTAATATCACAGATGACAGGAAGAAGATCTGAACTAAGTGCATTTGCAGTAGTTGGGGTTGAAAAGCAGTTTGGAATATTTGTTAGAAATAATAATAAAATAATAAATACAAAAATTACTTACTATATTTTACAATTTTTGTAATTTGTATTAACCAATAACATAATTCAATATAAAAAAGTTACACATACACCACAGTGACCCACAGTTAATACGCAAACAAAATAGTTAAAATAAATTTATAGCTGACTAAACAATGATACCAGTTGTTGACCATTAAATAAATGTCTACATTTTGCATAAGGGATGCAAACAAAATGGCAAAGTTGGCGAAACTTTTTGTTACCGGATAGGAGAGGATACCTATCTACTGCGAAAATTATGTAGTATTAAGTTTTAGGTACCAAGGGCTATATTGCTATATACTTTTGTTAATTTTTCTTTTTCAGCTTTCGTGAAAAAAAAACACTTTGAATTCTTACCTTGAATGATCAAAATTAAAAAAAAGTAACTTACTTAATTGACAAAAATATGCTTTAAATAAAGTATAAATAAACAAAAACACTGGAAATCCACCTTTTAAAAACACCCTTAAACAAAATCGCACAAAAAAAAGTTTATTCTGCTAGCACTACCTTTTCACTTGGAATAAAAGACACGGATCGGCATGGGGTGCTGAATATGGTTGTCACACGATTCAGTGCCTATTTATCTATGACATAACGGTAAAACTTTCAAGTTAAGCTTCATTTTTAATTTTAGACTTTTGATCAGCTTTTTTGTATAAGTACCCCTATGTGCAATGTCTGGAAATAAGTTCTGGTTTAATAAAGATAAGATATTAAATAGTTTGGATTTTCGGAAAAAATAGAAGGGTTACCTCCTGCTGAAAAAATTTTATTCAGAAAAATGGTCCATCCGTTACGACATTTTAATAAGGATTTTTTTTAAACGTAATACCTAAATGTTTTTTTTTATTAAATATCTGTAGTAAGTAGAAAGCGGTAAGTGCAAAGTGTTAAAAGGCATTGGCAGGGGGTAACTAGAAAGTGACAAATGATAAATGACAAATCATAAATAGTAAATGATAAATTATAAATATAAAAGGGTACCACTTTTAACGAGCGTATGTAGGTGATACATGAAAAGACACCCGCTTTTTTTATTTAATTGATTTCAATCATGTCGATCCTTGACACCCGCTTAGTTGCGTTTGCCCTTTCAGTTTGAAGAATCAAATATTCAATATCAAATATGACCACGAACAAGGTTCAATTTTATTTTTGTATAATATCTAACAAATCGAATATTGTGTTAAAAGGATGACAATATTTTTTTATATTGACTAAAGTTTGCACCCTTGGTCCCCACAGCATATTAACAATGAATATTGCACGGGTCGTTTGAACGCGACACTACTCGAAGTGTCTTGCACTCCATATGTTTTGATGCAGAAATGTTCCTTGGGGTCCAAATAGTAAGAAAAAAGCTTTTTTAAAATTTTCTATCGAGCTATTCGTTTTTTATGAGCTTAATAAGTTATGAAAAAACGTACTTTTACGTACTTTTTCACACGTTTTTGTTAATAACTCTGTTAATAATAATGGTAGAAACTCAAATAATGGCTCTATTTTTAGAAAAAATATCCCTCTTTTTAACGGCATTTCAATCAAATTAGTGGCATTTTTAGATCTTCAGATATTCGAATCTAAGTCCGTTCATTTTTTCTGCCCAATTCGATTTCTCTAATCAAAAAGTTTTTTTTTATAGAAGTCAGGGTATACTTTTCTAATGGTTTTTCGTATGCTGAACTCGAATCCAAAGTCAAAAAAATTCCATCACATCAAGTTTTTGAGATATTACCGTTAGAAAATCAAAAATACCCTTTTTTAACAGTTTTTGAGGTTATGTCATCTTGCGTGATAATTTTTTATAATAACATTTGTAGCGGTTTCTTAAAGAACTAAGTTTCTTCTTTTAAAATCCGTTTAAATCATTTCGATATCGCTTTTCTTCTCCGAGAAATCCTAAAATCAATTCAACATGTTTGGTGAATATTCTCTATGAAAAAAAATCTTATGTTCGTTTGGGTTTCATGGCAAATCGCAAAAAATTTTTGCATTCCTTTAAGTATTTTGGTAAGTTTATGGGTAAGAAAATTTTTGACTAACCAAAAAACTTAAAGGAATGCAAAAATTTTTTGCGATTTGCCATGAAACCCAAACGAACATAAGATTTGTTTTCATAGAGAATATTCACCAAACATGTTGAATTGATTTTAGGATTTCTCGGAGAAGAAAAGCGATATCGAAATGATTTAAACGGATTTTAAAAGAAGAAACTTAGTTCTTTAAGAAACCGCTACAAATGTAATTATAAAAAATTATCACGCAAGATGACATAACCTCAAAAACTGTTAAAAAAGGGTATTTTTGATTTTCTAACGGTAATATCTCAAAAACTTGATGTGATGGAATTTTTTTGACTTTGGATTCGAGTTCAGCATACGAAAAACCATTAGAAAAGTATACCCTGACTTCTATAAAAAAAAACTTTTTGATTAGAGAAATCGAATTGGGCAGAAAAAATGAACGGACTTAGATTCGAATATCTGAAGATCTAAAAATGCCACTAATTTGATTGAAATGCCGTTAAAAAGAGGGATATTTTTTCTAAAAATAGAGCCATTATTTGAGTTTCTACCATTATTATTAACAGAGTTATTAACAAAAACGTGTGAAAAAGTACGTAAAAGTACGTTTTTTCATAACTTATTAAGCTCATAAAAAACGAATAGCTCGATAGAAAATTTTAAAAAAGCTTTTTTCTTACTATTTAGACCCCAAGGAACATTTCTGCATCAAAACATATGGAGTGCAAGACACTTCGAGTAGTGTCGCGTTCAAACGACCCGTGATTGTATACAGGAGCTCAACTTTTCAGCATGTTTTTCTTTAATGAGTTACTTTTACCCAATGGTAACATTCTTCGTTTTGTCATGCTCGATGTACCTCATAGTATTTCATTCATCTCGTGTTTATCCCAGGTGGACTACATCTTCCTCGACTTTGGCTTTTTCAAAGCCATAAATCTTTTAATTATACAAGTGGAAGTTGTTTACCTAAATTTCATATTAATACCTTTAACTTAACAACTTCCATTTTCTCCATTAGATGTTATTTTTTTGTTGTTTTGTTTTTGGGAAACCAAAAAAAAAACCATTACAAATTAAATTAATTTCCGACATACGAATACGTTTACTTAATGAACATAGCTTTTGGTCACGTTTCGTTTGTTTCGGGTAATTAACATAATTATTTTCATCTAAAATAGCTATACCACATATCTACACTATGGCGAGTTAAGTATATCCTTTGAATAAATAAAATAAAATATGTATAATAAGGCAAAAGCAAAAGGTTCGTATTCGTATATCTCTCCTTTCTGTTTGCTTAATGTCATTTAATCGTCATTCAACATAAATTTCTCTCCAAATGAATTAAATAAAAATATATTTATGTGGGTACGGTACAGTCCTTTTGCTTGTATTCCCTATTTTCTATATAAATAAATATAATTTAGGTCAGAGCTACACTACTCTACAACCTAGAGTTATCATTCTAGGACAAATGAAATGATGACAAGCCCACAAAAAAAAAAAAAAAAAAAAAAAAAAAGACAAAAGCGCTTAATTGCTAGACAAGCAGAAACTTTGTGCGGATAATCTGTTTACTTCTACTAATTAAAAATAATCCTTTTAAAAAACCTTAATTATCGCTACTTAACGGCAATAAGGACGAAATTGGTTCAGATTTTTGTTTTTTTCTAGGTAGGTACTTTTTACTGCTTTTTACCTTTAGTTTCTGTTATTTTTAAATTTTTTGTTTTATTTGTTATTGTTGTTGAATTATTTGAATTAAAAAACAACAAACAAATTATGAAATAAAATAGAAAACTGGACTTAAGCCCTCTCATCACAGGAAGTTTTTTTTAGAGCACTTCTGCATTGAAAGGGAACAAAGTATTTAATCCTCATTATAAATGATATTTCTCTTAAAAGATTTGAAATTTTAATTGTGAATTACATTTTCACTGAAATGCTTTTTTAAGTTAAAGAAATAAATGGAATTATGACTTTTACTGTCTACCTACATATTTCCTAAAATTTTAGCTTTGAGGCAAATGATATTTTCTTAATTCTGTTTCCAAATTCTCAGAACCACGTATTCGAATTTACTTTTACCACTCCACATCTATGGGTTCTGTTTAACCTGTGTCGGTCCTACTACTGAACTGATTTTAAAGATTTGAAATTGGACCAAGAACACTACCTTGTGGTACCCCAGCCAGTATTACTATATTGCAGTGTGAATACTTGTTTCCATCTCTAGGGCGATAGATTTTCTGCTGTAAGTACTTTGGAGACTATTCTTCAGCCAGATGTAGCATTAATTTAAATTAAGAAATATTTTATCAGAGGCTTTCGATACTGCAGGAAGCAGCAAAGATGGCTCAGACGAAATAGCAAATCAAAAGACAGTTGAACCGATTTTGACAATGAATGAACCATAAACATCACTTTTTTTAGAAATTATTTTCAATTGAAATTTTTCACCCAAATGGTTAAAAACCCCTTTAACGTTTAGTAGAGTAACTAAAGCAAATTATTAGGGAACCCGGCCGAACAGCTCTGATTTTGACGATTTTTTTTTTTCAAAAGTATGTTATTAAAAATACTTTAAAGTCTATAGATTAAAAATTGCCGGTGTTGCCGTATTGTTTTTTAAAATTAAAATTAATTTTTTTTTAACAAAACTATTTTTTTTTGCTTAAATTTCATAAAACAAATGATAGCAAAAGATTCTCTAGGTAATTTAAGGAAAATATACATATAAAAGGCAGTAAGGGACAATCTTCCATCGTTTAAGCGATAAATGCAATTTTCTAACATTCTGACCTCAAACACAAAAATAATATTTTGAAAACAACGGCAACACCTACAATATTTTAAAATACATTTTTAAAAAGCCAGAAGCTCATTCTTATCTCTTAAATTTAAATCAACTAAATTTAATCAAGACTTTTTGAAAAAATGGTCCTCAAACTCAGAATTAAAAAAAAAAAAAATGTTATTAGAAAAATTTAAAATGACTTTTTCCCAAACTTTTTCTAATAAAATATGAATTTATTTAAAAAAAATTTTTGGCCATAAATATTATCAGTTGAATTTCGAAGCAAAAAATGTAAAATATATCACACTTTTGAAAAAAAAAATGAAAAATTACTTCAATTTCAATGGTTTTTTTTTATTAAAACTGAATTTTTGCATTGAAATAATTAATTTTCTCAAAGACTGTGGTAAATAGGAACTTTTAATTTTTGCTATTTAACTTTCAACAGTAAGGGTTATAAAATGAATAAAAAATAATTTTATGTTTAGAAGTAGAAGAAAATAAGTTACATTTTTTTTCAAAACTTTTATTAAAAAAAGTTCTTCGAAAATGAAATACTTTTTAATTTTTTTCATAAACCGTAATACATATTGACATTTCCTTTTATAATTTGAAATCATAATAAATGCGGCCAGAAAAAATTTGAAAATAAATGCATCAAGGGGCACGGTAGTGCCCAGCCAAGTTCTCTAGCAACTTTGGCACTACACCCTTATTTACAGGAAACAACTCAGGCCATTTTCGACCCCCCTCTAACTTCCACACCAAAGATGCTAGAAATTTCAAACTCACTACATTTGTTGAGCTCGTAATTCAGCCTCCTACGATGAGTAGTTTCTGAGATATAGGGCTTCAAAAATCGCAAAAACCGTAACTGACTCACTGACTCACTGACAGATCATCAAAATTATGGAGAACTTCCCGATATCGTAGAAACTTGAAATTTTACACGGTGATAGGACTTGTGGTGTATACAAAGGAAAAAATCGAAAATTTGAGATTTTCAATTCAGGGGGCGTGGCATCCGCCCATTTCCGCTGAATTTTCTTCATATATTATAAAGCACTTCTGATTATCGTAGAATCTTGAAATTTGGTAGAATAGTAGAGCTGGTAGTTAATACAAAGGAAAAAATTTAAAACTTGAGAATTTCAGCCAGGGGGCGTGGCAACCGCCCATTTCCGCTGAATTTTCATAAATTATTATAGAGCACTTCTGATTGTCGTAGAATCTTGAAATTTGGTAGAATGGTAGAGCTGGTAGTTTTTACAAAGGAAAAAATTTAAAATTTGAGAATTTCAGCCAGGGGGCGTGGCAACCGTCCATTTCCGCTGAATTTTCATAAATTATTATAGAGCACTTCTGATTGTCGTAGAATCTTGAAATTTGGTAGAATGGTAGAGCTGGTAGTTTATACAAAGGAAAAAATTTGTAATTTGAGAATTTCAGCCAGGGGGCGTGGCAACCGGCATTCCCGCTGAATTTTCATAAATTATTATAGAGCACTTCTGATTGTCGTAGAATCTTGAAATTTGGTAGAATGGTAGAGCTGGTAGTTTATACAAAGGAAAAAATTTAAAACTTGAGAATTTCAGCCAGGGGGCGTGGCAACCGCCCATTTCCGCTGAATTTTCATAAATTATTATAGAGCACTTCTGATTGTCGTAGAATCTTGAAATTTGGTAGAATGGTAGAGCTGGTAGTTTTTACAAAGGAAAAAATTTAAAATTTGAGAATTTCAGCCAGGGGGCGTGGCAACCGTCCATTTCCGCTGAATTTTCATAAATTATTATAGAGCACTTCTGATTGTCGTAGAATCTTGAAATTTGGTAGAATGGTAGAGCTGGTAGTTTATACAAAGGAAAAAATTTGTAATTTGAGAATTTCAGCCAGGGGGCGTGGCAACCGGCATTCCCGCTGAATTTTCATAAATTATTATAGAGCACTTCTGATTGTCGTAGAATCTTGAAATTTGGTAGAATGGTGGAGCTGGTAGTTTAGACAAAGGAAAAAATTTAAAGTTTGAGAATTTCAGGCAGGGGGCGTGGCAACCACCCATTTTCACTGAATTTTCATCAAATATAGAGATTTTATATTCTACAGCCATACCTTGCAAAAAGTAGTGAAATCACAACAAAAACATTACTGTTAAAAAAAGAGCCAAGTTCTCCTATGTTGAAATTATGCTGGCACAAAAAGTACTGAGATGTAAAAGTGTACCAAGTTCTAAAGCTTGGCTTTAAATTTGTATACAAAATGTTGATTGTTATCTTAACAATTTTTCTTTAAATTACCGATTTTTAAAGCTATTTGAAAAATTGCCAAGTAAACAATCAACATTTTGTATACAAATTTAAAGCCAAGCTTTAGAACTTGGTACACTTTTACATCTCAGTACTTTTTGTGCCAGCATAATTTCAACATAGGAGAACTTGGCTCTTTTTTTAACAGTAATGTTTTTGTTGTGATTTTATATTACGACCAAGTTTAAAAAACGACATGTTAAAATTTTTTCAATAATTTTTTTTTTTTTTTTCAAAAAATCTGAGTTCAATTACCATTCTTTCAAAAGCCGTTCATTCAATGAACTTAATTTTAATTTTACATATATGACTAAGCTTCTAGCTTTTAAAAAATGTATATTTGAATATTGTAGGTGTTGCCCTTGTGTTCAAATATTTTTTTTTGTGTTTGAAGTCAATTAATAAGAAAATTGCATCTATCGCTTGAACTATCGAAGATTGTCCCTCACTCCTATATATTTTTTTTTCCTTGAATTTCCTGGATAATTTTTTGGCATTAATTAATTTATGAAATTTAAGAAAAATTTTTGAAAAAAATTTGTTTTTGTTCACAAAAATCTTCAATTAAATTTAAAAAATCAAAACGGCAACACCGGCCATTTTTAATCTATAGACTTTAAAGTATTTTTAATTACCGACGTTCGAAAAAAAAGATCATCAAAATCGAAGCTGTTCGGCCGGGTTCCCTAATATTGCCAATTTTTGAGCTTTAGTTACTCCACTAGTTCACAAATCCTTAATTTTTGTTTTCTTCTATTTACTTTTGTTTACAGTTTTGTTACTTTGGATTACACAATTAATCCATATGAATGCATTCAACACACGTTCTTACTTTCAGGTGCATTTACATTATACAAACACAATCACACACACACATCTACATATCTACACATAATATTGCAAAATTATACTTTTTGAAACACTCTCACAGTGATTGTAGGAGGATTTTTGTTATAGTTTGTGTGTCGTAAAACAAACAAAAAAAATATATATTTCAGCTATTCAATTGCATGCGAAATTAAAACGGTCTAAAAGTCCATTCAAACAACGAGGTTTATTGTGCAAATTGAGTGTGCAGTTGAAATTGAGAATCCTGGGCATCCTTCGGCATTTTAAAGCAAAATCCAATTATTCAGTTTGAATTGGCAAAACTGTTTGCTGTCGCAGACGAGCATTAAGTGAATTTTGGCTGAGAGTATTTGTTTTTTTTTTTTTTTTTGCTCTCTTCGTTTTTTTTTTTTTGTTAATTTCGAAAGAGATTTTCTTCCAACAGCCAACTCCTACACAGTATAGTAGTTAGTAGTAGTAGAGCGTTGTGATTAATTTAAATGTTTCAAAAAGGACTCTATCTGAACAAATTGTTTGTTTTTAGAAAAGAGGGAGTATCATTTTTCGCTAATTTGCTCCATTTTGAAAATCGAGAAAAGACTTATTCGTTTTTTTTTTCTCTTTCTTTTCTTGTGATAAACATTTCAGCAAAGAAATTTCTAAGATTCAAAGAAGAAAAACTGGGTTCTTTAGTGATTTTTCTTTTGATGAATTTATGTTTCTATAGAGGCTATTTGATATAACTTGAAGTAATGAAGAATTTACGGTTTTTTCTTATTCTTCTATATTTTTGTTTGGTTTTTGTTCGAAAATTTCCACTAAACCTATTAATTCAAAAAAAGTTTACGTTGCTTTTGCAGTGGCAGAAGTAGATATTCTGTTTTTAACAGAGGCGTACATACCTTTGGGGCAGCTGAGGCAGTGCTACTGGGCCCCAACGGACCCTAGAAGAAGTTATGTAGTAAAGAAATTTGTTTATACGAGTATAAATACAATATTGGAAACTCAGTAACCAGATCTCAAAAAAACTCTTGGGTTTCATTTATGAATTAAGCTTAAAGAGACAACTTGTCTTTTGATATCTCATTCGATGGATTTGGAGGAAATTTTTGAAAATATATTGTTTTTTAGCAAGGGACACCCCTTGATTTTTTTTTTCAAAAATCTGAAAAAAATAAATTTGCATTTTTTTACCTATATGCATAAGCAACGCATATCTGCAAACCAAAACTTGTTTCAAGGCGAAGGCTTTGGTTCGCAGGTATCTGCCACCGAAGGTTTGCATGCAAATAACTCAGCCTCCAAAAATCTTTTGGTATTCAATTATGAATAGAACTTTTCATGTTTCATTTGATGGCTTTTTTTTATTTACGATTTTTTTCAAAAACCAAGAAAAAATAAATTTTTAATTTTTTTACCCAAATGCAAAGGCCTGTTCATTGTGAATTGATATCTGCAATCCAGGCCTTGGTCTGCAGATATTGTGCTGCGAATATTAGAAAAAAAAAAATTTTTGATGCAAATAACTTATCAACTATAGAGCTTAAAAAGACCTTTGTTTTCAAATATTTTGCCCCAGGACCCCGGCAGGACCTCAGCATACGTCTCTGGTTCCTAGATAATGTTGGAGCATCCATCCAAACTTAATTCCTAGATACTAATATTGACGGATTATCATTCAGCGAGACAATTCCTGCATGGTGATCCACGCTGAAGAAATCAGCTGGACCGAATAGCTAGCCAGTATCCTAAACTAGTTTATGAAAACAGCCGATTATCGCAGGAAGGGAAAATAAAAATAAAAATTGTAGCTTAAAATGTGTAGGCCAATTTCTCTTCTTAACCAGTTTGACTGACTGTAGGCTTACAAAATCTATACTGCATTTGCACTTGAATCTTATGAAGACACCAGATAAGCTTTAAAGTGTTTTATGAAGATATCAAATCAACTTTAAACAACTACATACAAATTTACTTTGCATGCTATCTGGAAGTTGATAAAGCGTTCAAATTTTTCCAGAAACTTCTTTGAACATAAAACTTGAAAACTAGAAGTCTACAATTAAGTGCACCAGAGCTGATACGGAGTGGGCCAGACACAAAAACTGGACTCCTGTAAATTCTCATCACGCTAAGGAATCGCTCTAACATAGTGTAGAGGTATTCCTTACAACACCTTTTGTCGCAGTTGTTTAAATCAACAGGAAAAAGAAACGGTCTTCCACTTCCTATGCCAATGTCCTGCCCTTGCTAGAAGTAGAGTGCTCTCTCTGCGCGGTGAATTTTTCAACGATATAGATAAAATCTCAGAATCAAAGACTTGATCTCACAAGGTATAGGTTTCACAAGGTTTGGTATCGCAACGGCGCTTTCGGCGCTAATTGGGTCATCAAGCTAGGCTGCTTATGACCGCCATCTCTACCTACCTACCTAGTGTAGAGCCATATGGAACTAGATTCCCTGTTTAACGAAACGCTAAGTACCTTCACAAACTCGTTCGTTAAAACCCAAATAATATGTTTCCCTTGCCTCAAACCTATTTTTAAAAGAAAAAGCCTATTGTAACTGTTACAATACTGAAGCTGAAACCCCAGTTTATGGACATCAGTAGAAAAAAAAATACTTCAAGTAGAAATTTAACACTCTTTTGTTTTCCAATAAACAAATCAATAGGATAAAGCAGATCCCACAGATACGATCAATAATTGGGTTCTAGAAATGTCAAAAGTCCATTAAAATAATTGTTTGTTTTCTATTCTCCTCAAGTTAACAAATAATCCAAACGACCACTTCTATCCAAAGAAAATATAACAAATTCCTCTCACACATCCTCTCTATGAAGGACGAATTGATTAATATTTTACTTAACTCTTAATTGTTATTTTAGGCTAATGCTGATTAATTCGAATTCGACAACTTACCAGACTCCGACATCCACACAAACTATATACAAAAGACAAATAAATAGTTTTTATTAACATAATGTATGACACTTGACAATATTCCTTTCTACAGCTTCGATTTTGTTTTCAAAGCAAAACAATAAGCCATTGAAGATTCAGCAGCATTCAGCAACATTTGAATGTAAATGACGAAAGGCTTAATCTCATATGCACGGACGCCTGCTTTAGCCAACGCTACCGCTGCCGCCGCCGGCTACCGGCATCAGTTGTAGCCAAACAGTATGGTATTGGTTAGTAGAGAAAGGAGAGAGTATTTAATGTTAGCAAACTTATTGATCGAGTATAACACAAAAGCCATCAGAAGGAATCCATTTGGTAAATATACAGAGATACATTATGGTTATCTGCCGCATCCATTGTTACATTTCCCTCTTCTATTTCCTATTTCCGAGTTTGAATTTGAATTTCTAAGTGAAAATAGTTTTCCTTTTGAAATGGTCTCCATGGATGCCAAAAACGAATGTGATGGGAGCATGCATATGGAAACTCAAGTCAATTTATGTTCAACATTGAAACAGGCGAGACGGTTAAAGTATGTACTATGAATATGTATCCAAAGGATATGCCTGTATGTAAGGAATGAACATTTGTGTTGCGGCACAATGGCAATCTATTTATAAAAAAAAAAAGTTCATTCTACTTGTGTCGTACAGAAGGATAGGTATGCTTTCAAAGGGGGTAAAAGTACTATATTCTATACCCAGAACACTCATTAGGATCCACTATGGAAATCGGAATGTCTGAGGCAAGGCAAAGGCAAGGAGAAAAAAAAGAATCATTTTTTGACAGGCTATGCGCAGGAAAACTAAACATTTATATCTTCCGTCGGAAGTGAAAAAGGAAATTGTTGAATTCGTATATTTTAGTTCACCCACAGGTTTTTAAATGTTTTCTTCCAAAAAAAAAAAAAAAAAAAAAAAACAGAAAAACGGAAATAGAAGAAAGTCGTTTAAAATTATGCCTGCCTTGTGAATGTAGTCCTTCCTAATTTTGTTTTTCCAAGTGAACTCACACTTTCTTAAGAATAAAAAACTAGGTACTCGTAACTATTTCTTTTTTAATTTCTGTTTTATTCAAAATGATTTTTATATAACAAACCATTGCAAATTTAGGAAGAAGCAAAATGTTAAACATTATTTTGATCATTTCAATAAGAAAAAGACGAACTATGCGATGTATGAAATTCTTTATACATCGTTTTACTAACTCCAAATTGTTCGCTCAAACCACCAAAATTTCATCATCAATGGATTAATTAAATTAATACGAAACCGTTATATTTTTAACTCTTGAACTTGTTTTAAAAACTGCTCATAAATCTCCTCAAATAAACCCACAACAACAAAGGTTTTCTCAAAATCATGCGCGGAAAATCGCCATTTTTAAACAATTGCTAGGTGGAGTTAAAGGGTGAAAATAACTACCAATTCTAGTATGATTTCGACTGGAAACTACAAGAAACAGATACATTAGTATTTTTATTAAACTTGCCTCAAAGTTTTAACTATTGTGGCAGTTGGCGGATTTTTATAAATCTATTTCTCATGTAGGTATTTAAATCGCTTAAATTTACAATACTAACAAAACTGATAAATTCGTTTCCGAAACATATAAAAAAGTGGGTGTGGCCGTAGGTGGATTTTTATAAAACTTCTCTTATAATGTTTTATTTGCTTTTTATATTAACAAAACCTAAAAAATTCAAAGTAATATTAAATGTTTGAAAAAGCCATTTTTGGATTCTAGTGAAAAATTTAAATTTGTTTGAAAAAGGTTCGACGACTTTTTTGAAAATTTTGTTAACGAATAAAAATTTGATAAGAATGGCATAGCAATTTTTTTTAATATTTTGTGAAAATGTTGGAAATAAGAAAGTTGAGAACCAAAAAAAATTATTTTCCCTCACTCATTCACTTGCAGTTTAAAAAAATTCAATAATTAAATACAAAAAAGCACGTATACGCCATAGTGTACGTGGAAAAAGTGCAAGTTATGTGAATTGCAGCCTTCTAAATTCTGTTTCTAACAAAAAGAATGCATATTAATACAAATATAAATACAACACTAAAAAAAATAAATACAAAAAGCAAAATAATAAAATAAATATATGTAGGTACCTACAATCCTACATATTATGTAGATTTTTGTATTATTGTTTTGGGTACTTATGTCGTTTTTCCTCATGGGCCCTAATACTTTTTAATGTAACACTTTCAAATATTTTACAGAATTAAATGGCTTTATTGTACCCGGGTACTCGGGTATTATAGTAGGTACATGAAACTACCGGGTACCCGAACTACTCGCCCTACTAACAATTTTGCTTCTATAATGCTTTACAGAAGCAACCCATATATCCGGGTACCTGACAACGAAAATGCTACACCGAAAAAAAAATTTGATAATAACAGCTATCAAATTAACATTTTAGAGTGACAAAAATCCTCCAAAAATTAAAATATCAATTTTGATATGATTATCATACCATTTTGACATTTTTTAATTTTAGAGGGGTAGTGAAAATTTCACTTTGACAATTAAAATATCATATCAAACAAAACATCACTGAAAGTGAATATTCTTTATAAAATAGTGGTGATATTATTTTTTTCTATTATAGGTGCTATAATTGTTTTGTTATTATCTCCCAAACTATGTGAAGTAAAATCTTATTGCCGATCAAATTTTCTCAGTAAATCATACATTTTACTTCGAAAAAACACAAAGCGCCTTTAAATTAGCACACATTAAGAGTTTTTTATTAAATGTTTTTCAATAATTTGGAATGAGAAATTGATATGAAAAATTGATAATAAAATATCAAAAAAAAAAATTTCAAAAATGTGATATTTAAATATTATCCTGATAATAAAAATATTGTTTTAATTTTTAATTATCATAAAACACATTTTATAGAGCAGAGTCATATTGCTGATATTTAAAAAATGTTAAATTGATATTGTTTTTTTTTTTTTTCGGTGTAACTAAAAAATATCATCGAGTATTCTGTCTAAGTCAAATTAAACAAATTCCAAATTATTTAAAATCTTTTATTATTAAAACCCGTCAACACTGCTCTTCGAGTCAAGGAAAATGCACAGGACAATAAATAGTAAGTGGCAAATGAGTGAAAACTCTGCAATTTTTCCCTAGAGCTGCGTACTGAAAAACGAAAATCTAAACCAAATTGTTCGTTCAAGATTTCGTTATCCTATTTTTGTATGGAAAATTTCGATTCTCTTCAGCCGCCTTAAGATTGAAAAATGTCCTTTTTCCTTGTAATTACTTTCTCTTTTGGAACAATAGGTACGCTTAAAATGACGGTTATTTTCAAACCTTTTCCAAATAATTTTAAATTGTGTACAAAGATTTCATTCCTTTTATTGCAAAAAGGAGTATTTCTAGTTACTCGAAGTAAATTAAGTCTACCAATTGTAAAGACATTTCAAATCAAATTATTATTCCGGAAGCAAAGGTTTTTCTGGCAGATTAAAATCAACTTCAAGCGATGTCATCTCCTAATCTTCAACGTTTAAGTTTTTTTTTTTTTTTTTCATTGGTACACTCTTGTAGGTACACCAAATAACAAGAAATCAAATTGTCAATAGAATTAAATTCTCTTTGAATCAAAGCAATTTCCTGATTGCATTTATTTTTTACCCATTTTCTTTTCTTTCGTTTTTTTTTTTTTCATTTGGAATTTTTTCATTCAGAGTAAAATCCTTTAGATCTTTGAATTCAGGCCAAAGGAAATGCAAAATGTCTTCTCAAGAATACAACAAAAAAAAAAAAAATGAAGAAAAAAAAAAGAGTTCAATGCAACTTAACGCCATCGACCCACATATTCGTCCTTGTCGTGTGCACTTTACTTTTTTTTTTTGTTCTTGCTCCATCATCTGACTGATTGATGACTTCGTTTTACTTCACTTTGGCTTTCTTTGTTTTCTTCTAGATGGATACTTTAAAGATCTTTTTTTTCGTCGTTTTAACGCTATGTTCTATGCAATTTAACTCTTAGTGCGATACACTTTTCCGTCCTTTGAAAGCGAAAAATAAAAAAAATCGGCGCATTCAATTGTTTTGCTGAAAAAAAAAAAAGATGCGGGTTTGGGGAGCACCATAGTGCTTTAAGTTTTAGTTGCATGAGTAGAAGTCGGTTACAGGTTCTGCATCTCAGATGAATCTCTTTAATCTTGGGAAAAAAGGAGAAAATTTCCAAGAAATTTCAATATGATCCCATTGAGATATCCTTGAAAGTGAATATTGCCTCGTACGTGCGGATTGATATCCTCTCAAATAGGGTTAAAATTTTAAGAAATTCACTCCTCGATGACCCTCGAAAAACAAAAAAAAAATATAAAAATAAAGATGGTTGACTATGATTTTCGTCTTTTGCACTCAAACTCAAACAGGATACAAAGTTAAGTAAACACTAAGAGACTCTTTATTTTTTGTATCCATATTTGTTTCTTTTTTACATGGAAAGTGTCCTTAAAAGGAAAACAATAGCTATAAGACCGTAAATATCGAAAACAGATAAGTTAAGTTAGTCAGTATCTGGTGTATACCCTGCATAATACATATTGACGTTTATAAGTTAGGCGTGTCAGGAGGTCCTTCTAAGCATAAGGAAACAAATAAAGTGAAAGTGCACGAGCATAAAGTGTTTTAGCCGAACACTCTTTACTTGAGTGGAGAAAAGGATATTATACAAGGATGGAGAGATGGAGAGAAGACTTTGAATGACTTGAGTACATGGAAATAAGTTTCTAGGACATGTGTTGTATATACTATACGCTCTACGCCCTCGTTTGTGGTATCGATAAAAATTTGTTGAGGGTGAATATTGAATATGCTTAACTAACAACATAATTCGAAACTTATATCAAATCGATAGATGAGGATAACTTGAGAGTTTATTAAAGAATAGAACAAACCATATAGCTATAGCTTATAAGTTTAAATGTTCTTAGAACTAGAAGTGTATTGGTTAATAATCGGATATGAAAGACAATGAAAATATCACTCTTATAGAATATTAACAGAGGTATGGACATTTTGATAAGAAAATTAATGATGAGCTAAGCAATTATATTGTTTCAAATATCCTGTTAATTATTTTATATCAAAGAAGATCAATATTTATCAAGTGTGTATAGACATGAATATTTTTAGGTCACACTTCAAAGTTCGAGAAAAATAATGAATTATTTTTTTTTTGTGTCCTTGCTTATTAGAAGATGATCTTAAATCTAATCCACAAAATTTCTGGAAATATGTAAATCGTAAGAGAAAATCTGATGGTTACCCAACTAATATGAGCTACCAAAATGCCGAAAGTCATTACCCAGAGGACATTGCAAATATGTTTGCCGAATATTTTAAGTTTGCTTTTGAAAAATCTTCTTCTTGTGATACTTATAATACCTCTACTGTTGATGAGTTTTCACATCTTAGTAATATTAACTTCTCTATTTCTGAGGCAACTATATTAGAGTATATTTAAAAATTAGACGATTGTTTAAATCCTGGTCCTGATGGGTTTCCCGCTTTTATGTTAAAAAAATGTGCAATATATATGTCGTATCCGTTGTTTTTCCTTTTTAACCAATCTATAATTAACTGTAAATTCCCGACTGTTTGGAAAAATGCATTCCTTATTCCAACTCATAAGAAAGGTAAAAAAAATGTAATTCTAAATTATAGGCCAATAGCTAAACTATCTGCTATACCCAAAATGTTTAAATCTATTATTTGTGATGTTTTGTCTTTTCACTGTTCCTCCGTTTTATGTGACAACCAACATGGCTTTGTTAAAAAGAGATCCACTATTAAAAATTTGTTACAGTTTACTACATGCTGTATTGACGCGTTTGAAAAAAAAAACAACAAGTTGACTGTATTTTCACTGACTTCAGCAAAGCATTTGACAAACTAACCCACAATATACTTTTAAAAAAACTGCAAAATATGGGTCTTAACGACAGATTTGTTTTATGGGTATCTTCATATCTCAAAGATAGGTTACATAGTGTTGTTTTTAAAAGTGAACGTTCTAAATGTTTTACTGTTAACTCTGGTGTACCTCAGGGTAGCCATCTTGGCCCGTTATTATTTGTACTATTTATTAATGATCTTCCGTCTGTCCTTGTAAATTCTTTGTCTCTTATATATGCTGATGATGTAAAAATTTTTCGTACAATCAACTGTGCAAATGACTCTGATCTTTTACAAAGAGATCTTCAACGTTTCTGGGAATGGTGCAATATTAATGGTTTAGTTTTAAATATTGACAAGTGTAAAACAATGTGTTTTACACGCAAAAAAAATGTGATTGTCTATAATTATGCGATTAATCTATCACCACTAACTAATTTGTCTAGTTTCCCTGACCTTGGGATAGTATTGGACTCAAAATTAACTTTTACTGACCATTTTGACTACATTATTAAAAAAGCTAACATGACTCTTGGTTTTATTAAAAGATTTGCTCGGGAATTTCGTGATTCTTACGTTTTAAAAACTCTTTATGTCTCATTCGTAAGATCCATTTTAGAATATGGTTGCGTTATATGGGCGCCATATTATGCGGTTCATATAAATAGATTGGAGTCCGTTCAAAGAAGATTTATGAGATTTTGCTTAAGATTTCTACCATGGTCAATTCGAATTAACTTGCCACCTTACGCTCAACGTATTAAACTTATAAATCTTCCATTTCTAACTAGTCACAGAGCGTATCTACAATTTTGTTTTATTGTCGGGATAATCAATGGATCGATTTCAGCTCCATCGATCCTCTGTCGATTAAATTTCATTGCTAGTCAGTATAGTTTGAGAAGGCAGTTGCCAATTTCTAACATTTACAGTAGATCAAACTACGGTGCTAATAGCCCTTTAAATCTTTTAATTAATATTTACAATAAAAATTCAAATATAAATAACTCCAGCATTGACAATATAAAATCACTTAACTTTAAAAAGATTTTCTTTATTCAAAATAACCCATAATGTACATTAGATGTAAGTTTTTCTTTTAGTTTTGTAATAATATAATACCTATATATGTAATTTTAATTTTAAGAAAATGTACCTATGTAACGTTAGTATTTAACGAATAAACTTTCTGTACTTTAGATTAGTACCAAAATAAACTGTGACAAAAATGATACCGCGATGAATATTGGTAGGGAAAAAAATATTTTATTTATGACAGAAACCTAGAAGTCAAACAGTCTATACAAATACTATACATATATTAAAAGGTGTGTTTTTTTTTAAGTAAGAAAATCTGCGAGGAGTCTCAAATAATCAATGGCATAAATCCATAAAAGGTACCTACCCTTGTTAACATTTTTACAAATATTGTCTTTGCATTAGAATTAAGAATAAAATAAGTTTTTACATTTTTTCATGTGAAAGGGTGTTTTATTTTTAGGTTTAGAAGTGTTTTTTTTTTTTCTAAAATTTAATAATAATAATTATCGTAGCCTATTGAAGTCCAGCAATTTGTAAAGTTTTGTTTAGAAAAGAAACAATAAAGAGATTTTATACTTCTGATGAAAGATTGTTTTTTTTTTTTCAAGGAAAGAGTTAATTATGCAATAAGTCTAAAACAGCCAAGTGAAATTTTAATCTCGAGATAACAATAACACATTCTATAAGGTTTTTTTTTCTAAAAAAAAAGGCTCATACGATTTTTATTAGAAAAAAAAGCAGTTTGGACCCTTATAAATGGTGAATGCCATAGAAATGTTTTCTTGATTTCAGACTTTCTCGTAATCCACCAAACCAATTTCAACGAATTTTTTTGTAAAAAAACGTTTGAGAATTTTACTTAGAAATTTACTTAGAATATGTGGAAAAATTGTTCCTTCAAAATGAAATACATAGGTACCAAATATTTTTTTGAAATTTTTTTCGAAAATTTTTATATAAAAAGTTATTTTTTGTTTTAAAACGGTTCAAACAATTTTAAAATCAATTTTTCGATCATTTTTTTTTTTTTTACTTCTCTTGTACTTATTGATAAAATTAAATTAAAATTATTGTTTTATGTAGTTCATAAAAACTAATATTCTGAGCAACTTTAACCGTAGAAGCAAGTACGTGCGACCCAGTCGTGCATTTTATTAAAGTGATTTTTGGCAATTACCTATTATATATATTTCCTTCACACAAAAAAAAAAAACACCCTTTCACTCAAAATTTGTTTATAGACTCTTTTTGATCATTTATACTTATTTGAAAACTTTTCGCCAAGTTTCATGAAAGTAACCTTTTATTTTTTAATTTAATGCCAAGTTTACGAATATTCTAAAATTTAAAAATTATTTATAGTGGAGTAACTAAAGATCAAAAATTGGCAATATTAGGGAACCCGGCCGAACAGCTTAGATTTTGATGATCTTTTTTTTCAAACGTCGGTAATTAAAAATACTTTAAAGTCTATAGATTAAAAATTGCCGGTGTTGCCGTTTTGATTTTTTAAATTTAATTGAAGATTTTTGTGAACAAAAACAAATTTTTTTCAAAAATTTTTCTTAAATTTCATAAATTAATTGATGCCAAAAGATTGCCTAGGAAATTCAAGGAAAAAAAATATACAGGAGTGAGGGACAATCTTCCATAGTTCAAGTGATAGATGCAATTTTCTTATTAATTGACTTCAAACACAAAAAAAAATATTTGAACACAACGGCAACACCTGCAATATTCAAATATACATTTTTTAAAAGCTAGAAGCTTAGTCATATTTGTAAAATTAAAATTAAGTTAATTGAATGAACGGCTTTTGAAAGAATGGTAATTGAACTCAGATTTTTGAAAAAAAAAATTATTGAAAAAATTTTAACATGTCGTTTTTTAAACTTGATCGTAATATAAAATGCATTTATTTTCAAATTTTTTTGGCCGCATTTATTATGATTTCAAATTATAAAAGGAAATGTCAATATGTATTACGGTTTATGAAAAAAATTAAAAATTATTTCATTTTCGAAGAACTTTTTTTTAATAAAAGTTTTAAAAAAAAATGTAACTTATTTTTTTTTAAAGTTCAACATCTAAACATAAAATTATTTTTTATTCATTTAATAACCCTTACTGTTGAAAGTTAAATAGCAAAAATTTAAAGTTCCTATTTACCACAGTCTTTGAGAAAATTAATTATTTCAATGCAAAAATTCAGTTTTAATAAAAAAAAACCATTGAAATTGAAGTAATTTTAAATTTTTTTTTTTTTCAAAAGTGTGATATATTTTACCTTTTTTGCTTCGAAATTCAACTGATAATATTTATGGCCAAAAATTTTTTTTAAATAAATTCATATTTTATTAGAAAAAGTTTGGAAAAAAGTCATTTTAAATTTTTCTAATAACATTTTTTTTTTTAATTTTGAGTTTGAGGACCAGTTTTTCAAAAAGTCTTGATTAAATTTAGTGGATTTAAATTTAAGAGATAAGAATGAGCTTCTGGCTTTTTAAAAATGTATTTTAAAATATTGTAGGCGTTGCCGTTGTTTTCAAAATATTTTTTTTAGTGTTTGAGGTCAGAATGTTAGAAAATTGCATTTATCGCTTAAACGATGGAAGATTGTCCCTTACTGCCTTTTATATATTTTCCTTAAATTACCTAGAGAATCTTTTGCTATCATTTGTTTTATGAAATTTAAGCAAAAAAAAATGGTTTTGTTAAAAAAAAATTTAATTTTAATTTTAAAAAACAATACGGCAACACCGGCAATTTTTAATCTATAGACTTTAAAGTATTTTTAATTACTTACGTTTGAAAAAAAAAATCGTCAAAATCAGAGCTGTTCGGCCGCGTTCCCTAATAATTTGCTTTAGTTACTCTACTATTAATAAATTAAAAAAAAATATTTCCTTTAAATTTTAAATTTTATTCTTTTTTTTTATGAATTGCCAACAGACACAAACCTTCCAATATTAAAACAAAGATATAAAAGTATGTCACGTCCATCAAGAGCACACTCTGCTAAAGCGATGATAATAATAATAATTTAGCTTCAAGTAATATTATGTCAATGAAGCATTTTGTGACCAAATTAAGTGTAAATAAATCAATTTCCTTTTCTTTATTTTCAAGGCTGCACAAAGAAAATAAAAAAAAAAAGAATGAAAGAAAATATATCAAAAATCGAGAAAATGAAAATAACATATTTTTTGTTCTTTTAATACAAAATAACACTGGTCCGGTCAAGTAGGCCCTGACTAGGCATATATAAAAGAAACAAGCCGTGTCCATGTCCAATGTCCAATGTCCATGTCCACGTCCATTTAGCCGTGATGATGCCAACCCTATACCAATGTGCTGCTTTTCCTTGCCTTTAGCTGCTGCCTGATGTTCTCTCTTCTCTCTAACATTCGCTTACAAAAGTAAGAAAAAAAAAAAATATATATATATATTTCATCTCAAGGAAAAACGTTCGGAAATACATATATAACAACGAAGGACGAATCATCTATCATCGCATTTCGTATGGAAACAAAAATGAATCATTTTCTGAATTATTACCCTCTTCTATTTTTTGTTCAACCTTATTATAACTTGCCAGTTGCCAAATGCCATAAGCATACGAGTTGGTATAGTATAACGAAGTAGAAGAAAGGGCGAGTCTAAGCAAAGGTCCATTGTTTCTTGGGGAATATCATTTCGATGACACAAGTGAAATCTGTGTTCGCAGACATGCATAATATCTATATCTGTAACTGTAACTATGGGATATTGTATAGGAGACAGCAGCGTGGGTCTAGGCCTGGCTATTGCATGTCAAGATATTTTTTTTGTTTTTTTTTTTTTATGTTAACGATGTGTGGCATATTTTGCTGGCCATCCTCTCACTCGAACCTATTTTCCGCCCTAGCCATATTGTTTGTTGGTCGTCCTTGGCATGATTGCTTTTATTAAAATGTTGATCAAATAAATTCTGTAGTCATTTACATTTTTGTTATATAAAGACAGGAAGACAAGATATTTTGATATGTTTTTTTTTTTTGTTTTCACTAGTGGATTTATTTTCGACCTTTATCAATTTGGTATTATTTGAGGATTCTAATTTTTTTTTAAAGAAAAACTTATTCAAAAATATAGAACAATTCAAACGCAGCCAGAAAACGTCAACAAATACAAGTTACACAAAATCCAACATAATATAATTTTTGTATAACAGTTTTTATTTCATTCTTTATTTAGTCTTAAACTGGTATGTACTTAATAGCTTCTTTACTTAACCCCTTGTAGCCCCATGTGACATTTCTGTAACAAACCGAAAAAGATCGCCCAAAAGCTGTAAAAAACATATTTTTATTCTTTTAAAGCTTTTTACATAATCTTTAAGAATTGCTTTTAATACAGTAAAATAAGGAGGAAAAAGGGGTAAATCTCGGAATGAATGTTAGTAGAAATTTTTTTTGCTTAATATCTTCCTTTTGCCATTCTATAACATATCTCAAAAGTCTAGAAAAATCTCATGTCCGCTTGTCGCGATTTCAAGGTCATATCGCGAAATGGAGATTTTCAAAATTAGCAAAAAAAGGCTATGGTATTATATACACATATGATACATGATTTCAAGGTATTTTTTAATGCTGATTCCGAAAAATCTAAAATCAAGGCAATCTGACGTCTCTGAAAAAAAGTTATACCTGTTTTTCATCTGTCAACTCATATTATTATAAGAGTTGCAAACTTACTGCCGAAAAACCCTTAAAAGTTATGGTAGATGAACCAAATTTTGCATGAAGTTTTTAAAATCCATCATTATTAAAAATCAAAACAATCCCTTACAAAAAATATATATACCTACGAAATAATGGTATTTTTTGATATAGGGGCAAATTTTAGGATATGCACTAAAGAAGATTCTTGTTCATCTTAGGAATAAGTGCAAATAGGCTAATTTTTTTATTTTAATCTTTGTTTGGATATTCTTTAACTACCCTCAAAAATCTAAAAAAATCTCATGTCCGCAAGTCCTAATTTTTTTGGTTTGAAGATAAGATGCAGATTTTAAAAAATTGAAAAACTACACTTCAGATATTTGTGTCAGATCAACATGAATAAGGTGCATTACTTTTCAGGGATGGTCAGGTTGACTTGTTTGTGAGTTTTGTTGGAATTAGTGTTAAAAAATACCTTTAAATCATGTCGCTTATGTTGGTATACATATAAAAATTTAAACTTTTCTTATTAATTTTTTAAAATCTGCACCTTATTTTCAAACCAAGAAAATTAGGACTTGCAGACATGAGATTTTTTTTTATTTTTGAGAGTAGTTAAAGAATATCCAAACAAAGATTAAAATGAAAAAATTAGCCTATTTGCACTTATTCCTAAGATGAACAAGAATCTTCTTTAGTGCATATCCTAAAATTTGCCCCTCCATCAAAAAATACCATTATTTCGTAGGTATATATATTTTTTGTAATGGATTGTTTTGATTTTTAATATTGATGGATTCTAAAATCTTCATGCAAAATTTGGTTCATCTACCATAACTTTTAAGGGTTTTTCGGCAGTAAGTTTGCAACTGTTATAATAATATGAGTTTGCAGATGAAAAACATGTATAACTTTTTCCAGAGACGTCAGATTGTCTTGATTTTAGATTTTTCGGAATCAGCATTAAAAAATACCTTGAAATCATGTATCATATGTGTATATAATACCATAGCCTTTTTTTGCTAATTTTGAAAATCTCCATTTCGCGATATGACCTTGAAATCGCGACAAGCGGACATGAGATTTTTCTAGACTTTTGAGATATGTTATAGAATGGCAAAAGGAAGATATTGAGCAAAAAAAATTTCTACTAACATTCATTCCGAGGTTAAACCCTTATTTAACTGGATTATTTATCGAAATAATGCGCCATATTTCTAATAAATAGCACCAATAGTTTTTAATTGGCAGTTAATGTTGAAAGTTCGGCCTTTTTTGGAAAACAAGCAAATTTATGTAAGAACTACGAAATTCAGAAAAAATATTTTTCGTGCATAAACTAACGGGGTTTTATTTTTGGATTTTAAGAATGCGCCTAAAAATAAATATTAGATAGCTTTTTGTTTGAATTTTTGCATTTATATACAAAAATAAATTATTTAAACTTTTTTTTTTACTGCGTAAATTTCGAAATAACTAAGCAAATAATGAATTTATTGAATTTTTAAAAAATACGTGTTTTATTATAGCTAAAGCCCTTTCGATTTACATTATTAATTTTAAAATTTACGATGTTGGGTTACAAGGGGTTAAAAGTGGATCCTGTGTGTCCGAATGCCTATCTCAGGCTACAGTCTAAACAACTCAAACTATTTGCTTCAAACTAATTATAGGTGGGTAAGGGTCGCTTCAAAAATGTATTTGATCAATTTTTATAACTTTTGAGTAGCCTTCAATAATAAATAATCTCGCCATTTATGGACCATATATGCATCATTGAGTTCAATGCTAAAATTTTGTTATTTTTAAAACAAAAAATTTTTTTTTTTTTTTTTTGAAAAATCAACTTTTTGAAAAACGGGTTGATAATATTTTTTTAATTTTTAATTTCTTCAGAAAACGTACCAAAATTTGTTTGGAAAATTTTTTGAAAAATTTGTCTGGAAATTTTTTTGAAAAAAAAACGGTTCCTACCTACAATTTTCAAAAAAAAAAAATTCCAAAAAGTCTTTGTTACGAAACAAACTAAATGGCACAAGTACTCAGTTTTATGATTAAAACAAATCAAAAAGGTTTTTTTTTGTTGTTTTTTTAAAAAGCATTTTTTATGGTCCCCTCGACATCGAGATCATTACAGTGTCGAGAAAAGGAATATGAAGCCAAATTGAGAGGTACAAAATCACATTTTAGCTATGCATTCCAAACAAATTTTTTTTCAATAACTTTCTTCGGTTCGTTTTGGACTGACATCTCGAGTCAAATGCACCTCTAATTCATAAAAAGTATTATGCGCTATTTGCATGATATATTGCTACCTACTGATACTGAAAAATCCCGTAGCTCTCATGAACCCCAACAACTGTGCCCTAAAAAAAATAATGAAATGTTTGACCAACATTTTTAAAACGGCACTTTACTGTACACAGTTTTATTTTTTCAACAATTCATTCAATCATCTTAAAATACATAAATTCTTTTTTAATAATATAAGTTGTTTGATTTTTATAATATTAGATTTCATTTTGTATCTCAATTTGAAAAACTAAAATATGTCAACCACAATCGCAATAGGTCACTGTGGTGTATACGTAATTTTTTTTATTGAACATTTTTAGTTACTTGCAACCTATTGTTGAGATATTGGTAAAACTAATTGTGTGCTAATGAAGGGTGAAATATTTTCAAGTTTAAGCTAAAACTGCAAAATAAAAAAATTAGCAAAATATCATAAGATTAACTACCTTTATTGATTGGAATTTTTATTGATTAAAAAACTGAAAACAGTTGTTTTTAGTCCTCATATTCTTAAAGATACAAATGTATTTGCAAATATTAAGTTAGGTACCTGTCCTATAAAATATTTTTTGAACTTATTTTGAGACTTTTGATTACACGTGATTTAACAAAAAATAATGGACCCTCTATTTTACATAAACAAATATTAAAAACACGTTCATTATTTCTAAGAATTTGAGCTCTATTTTCATTCTTAGAAATCTGATTTTCCATATTTCCTTATTAAACCCTACACGACTCGTATGTTAACCTTCAATTTTTCAATTCTCCATCATTTACTGTTTAACTCCCATGTAATTAATCAACTGGACACAATCATTAAAGTTAACAACCCACAATTTCACTCGAAATAAATTTCTTTTAAATTTATTCAATTGCCTTCAATGAACCAACCAACGCCCATATCAAGCATACACATATCATAACTCCCAATAAGTAAACATTATTCAAAGAAAAAAAAAATTGACCTCTATTTATCAACACTCACTCACAATAACAACAATACCAACGACCATATCCTCTTTTTCCAGCCAAAAACAAATACAGTAATAACGGAATGAGAATCCCACCACCTATAGTCAAAAAAAAAATATATATATATATAACTTCACAAATATAATGTGTAGTAGAGTTGGTACATTCCTCAAAGCACCTCGCTCTCTAACCTGACTCATTATAAACGCCTCCAGCAGTCATACATAGAATAATATATAATTCCGTTGTCCTTCCTGTTCATGAAAATCTAGTATGTAGGTATAGTTCAATAGTTTGCTTTTTTTTGTAGGTATAAGTTCCTAGTAATATTAGGCCGGGTCAGTAGCCCATCATTACTTGCAGCTTGTATCTTAGTCATAAAAAATGCATAACCGTTAAACATAATTTCAATATATTCTTCCTCTTTTTTTTTTTTGTTTGCTGTCTCAGTGACAACGCGAGTTCAGCAACAGAAATTCCCTTTTCAACATGAGTAATTCAAGGACAATAAAGAGCTTTTACAAATGAGCTTTTACTTTTTCATATCAAAACTTTGCTCCCTTTTGGGGTATTCCAGTTTGTCAGAATTCTCCATGCGCCGATAAGAATATCCCTTTAAAAGGATATTTTTCAATGAGAAATGTCAAAAATCTTCTCAAAGTTTCACATCCTTGCTGAAATGCTGAACTGTAACAACACACAAAAAGCTTTAGAAAGAGAACGAATATATCAAAAATCGAGGGGTATTCCATATGAAAGTGTAAAAAAGAAATAGAACAAGAGAGATAGAAGACGTTTAAGGTAGGTACAATTACAACAACAACAACAGGAATTTCACAGGAAAATTCCCTTTAGCAATACACAAGTAATTATTATTGAATCAGCTTCAAAACGCCTTGAACGTGAATATCCGTATTCTCGTGTATCGTCGTCGTCGCATGCTATACCTATCGCTCGGACTGTATTTCATTGGTTTTTTTTCTCGTTCATCTCATTACGTTGGATGTTCGTTCGGCTAAAGCAAGGACCTTGTTTTTCACCTGCTTCGATAAGTGAGTTAGTTTCGCGGATGTCAATTATATTCGTTTTCTTTTGATCAATAAAATAAATTTCACAGAAAAGAAAAAAAAAAAAAACGGTTCGGGATTTTAATCAACGTCAAAGGAAAAGCTTTGTAAATAAAAAAATTTAACAAAAAAAAAAAAGGAGAAAATACAAAACTTTGGTATGTCCTTGCAAAATTTCAATCAGAAACGTGACTGCGAAAAAAAAAATAGCAACCAAATTATAAGTGATAAGTTTCCTGTTTTTCCTCATTTTCTTTAATTCTTCCTCTTGTTGGTTTTAGTCGTCGTGTTGTTCGTTCCACTAACCCAGAGTTCTGTTACGTTGCGTAACTGTAATAGCAGTTCACGGAAAACAAAATACAAACAAAAAAAAACTCCTTCGTGCCATCGTGAGTCCTTCCGGATAGAAGGATAAAGCACAGTAGTTGTGTCTTCCTCATTCCGTGTATTATTTTTTTGTTGTTGTTTTTGTCTGTTATCCTTTTCAATAACAAAGCAAATAGAAGTTCATTAAGTCAAACTTCCTCTTAACGTTAAGTCTGCACGGGTTATATGTTCGTATAGGAACAATGACACAGTGATTACGTAGTATAATGGATGCGATAAGTGCTTCTTAACATAGAATAATAATTATAATTGTGCATGTGCATCTCTAATCTTGTCCTGGAATAAATATACAACCAACCGGAAGAGATCCTGTTTTTTTCACACGAGAGAATAAATAAACGAAAAACAAAAAAGAAAAACTCCCTTAGAGTACTTGGTATTGGGACAGAGTCATCATCATCACACAATCTTCTCTCATTCTATGTTCGGTCACCCTGATGATGCCAATGAGTCTATGTAAACATAAAGCTCTTGGGTTAAGTTTTTTCAATTAACGAGAAAGCCGTGTTTTATGAGCTTATACACAAAAAAAAAGTGTTAAGAATTACAAAAAAAATACAAACAAAACAAACAAAAAAAAAAAAAAAAAAAAATTGAAAAATTGTAAACAAGGTTGTTTGAGAGCATCCTTTGGTTGTTTTGTGCTTAATGCTGTTTGTTGAATCCTTTTGTCTATTTGTGCTAAAATTTCACCCACAAAACCCATTTCACGTGACGAATAAGTAGTTAGTGTGTAGTTGAGAGTAAGTGAGCAAATAAAAGCACTGTTTTTTTTTTGTTTTTTGTTTTGTGTTACAGTTGAATTGTAAACAAGCAAGTTGGAAAAAAAAATATTAGTGAAAATGCATGTGAGAAATGTCAAACAAACAATTGACAGTCAAAGTGGAAAAATGATGATTAACAACGTCGTCAGTCGTCCTCGGCATCGTCCTCGCTTTGCTGTTTTGTAAACACATTTTTATTGTTGTGCGTTTTTGTTTTTGATTTTTTTTTTTTCTGTTTCTCTGTAAGTGAATATTGAAACTTTAATAAATGAGTTTTATATTACTCAACAATTAAGGATACTTAAAAAAGGATAAACACAAAGCGAATGGAAATTTTTGTACGTAAGTTTAAAAAATTTATTTGTTTTTTTTTTACATAGAAATTGGAAATTTTTAATTTATAAACTCCCATGTACCTACATTCCCAGTAAAAGTAATTAATTAGTGAAGGTTTAAAACCCAGATTTAAAAAGTTTGTGTTTTTTGGTAGGTAAATAAGAGTTCTAAGAAGCGTTGAAGTATTATAAATACCATGACGGATTGAACTTTAATTTATGTTTAATTTGGAATTAGCTTCAAAATATTCAGATCTCAAAATATTTATTAAATGCTTTAAAAATTGCAAAAATCCAACTAGTTGAACTGCAGAATTATTTCAGACAAATAAAATAATTCGATTTTGATCAAATTGATGATATCTTAAAAACCTTTCTATTGGAAATTTCTTTAGCTTTTTAAGATCTCGATAAATAGTTTTAATTAAAAACTAGTCTTTAAGAACAAAAATTAACAAAAGCTTACATTTCTGTTCTATTTTATCATTTTTACGTTGATATTATTTGTGGATTTGAATACTTGACATTTTGAGGTTAATAGAATAAACGAGAGATATATATTGAGACCGAATTAATTTAATTTTACTAACATCAAAGGATGCACAAAGTAGTTTAAAATATACAGTTTAAAAAACATTAATAATTACGGTTAAAAAAAAACTTTTTAAATTAAATTTCTTTTGTTAATGCATTTGAGTTCGAAAAACAAGGATGTTCATTAGCCAGCTATAAACTACTTTGCCAAAACCAGAACCACTGGATTTTATTCACGGCTTGTACCTACTACTGAATTTTTTTCGAGAAGTCAATAATAAATACAAATTGAAATGCACTACTATTTCGCTTGTAAAGTCGTATAAAAAGTTTCTTAGAATCTTATGAAAATATAATATTTTACTATCAATTTCATAAAAAATATTTGTTAGAACTCTAACATTATGGTTATTCGTAGAAATTAATCATTAATATTTTTTTTGTTTGTGGAGCTTGCAAATTAATCGGTGATTGGAATAAATTAATAAACACTTTTAAAAAATCAAATATTGCATCAAAAAACGAATAAATTCTCCAAAAACGAGATCTATTTAGCTATCGTTTATTTATTGACGATTATTGAGAAAATAAAAAAAAAAAAAACAATTTCAATTTCTGAAATCGAACCTCAGACACCCGAGTAAGAGGCAACTACTTTTTTTTTTTTTTGTTTTTTTTTTTTTAATTCATTTTTATTTTTCATCATCTAAAAACTATCTTAAAGCTAGACAAAAATTTATAAAAACTAGCCTACTTATCAAATACTTACAACTTACTTAATGGCCCTATACGGGCACTCTAAGTCATTCTTCTATTTTCTTAATACTGATGCATTTCGGCCTTAAAACTAATTTAATTCAAATATTTATTTCATGGTTTTATTTTTTCCAAGAAATAATTTTAAAAAAAACTTGGATTCTGATCATTATTTTTTTTACTTATTTTTAAAACTACTTAAAACTACTTAAAAACTAGAACAGCCACAGCAAGCAATTTTTTTTTTGTATTTTTTTTTTTTGTATTTTTTTTTGTATTTTTTTTTGTATTTTTTTTTTTTTGTTTTTTTTTTTTTTGTATTTTTTTTTTGTATTTTTTTGTAATTTTTTTTATGCATTTTTTTTGTGCCACCCCGACTGTCCCTACTTAAAACTAAACACCTAAAACTATGTGAGCTGACCAAGGCATAAAAAACAAAGACCACTTTAACATATCAAATTACATATTACTAAGCCACCAAAACTGGTTCCCCTGCTTTACCCTATCTCTTCGGTCCCGATCGGACACAGTCCTAAGAGGCAACTACTAAATCACCTAGACTAACACGACTTCTAAGGATACGAAAACTTTTATTTAAATAAACTATTAAGGAAATATTGAATCAGAATTGATTTAAAATAGTTTTAAAGATTTTCAAACTGTAAAACGATTATCATCGATTCGATTACACTGGTTAACAAAATTAAACTTTTTTTTTTGTTGGCGAAATAAAAATATGCTTTTCTGAAGGTTTTCGGTATGCTGAACTCGAATCCGAAGTCAAAAAAATTAATCAGCTCCCGTTTTTGAAATTTTACCGTTAGAAAGTGCAGTACTTCGGACCTTATTCTTTTATATAAGGCAAATTGTTTGAACTTATTTAGTAACGGTTTCTATTAGAACTATTTTCCACCTTTTTAAATCTGTTTAAATCTTTTCGATATCTCTTTTACTGCCCGAGATATAATCAGTTGTTTGGTATTTTTATAAATTTTATAACGTCATTATCTCCATTATGATATATGAACCAAACCCACTTACCTACTTCATTTTAAAATATCTCGGGCAATACAAAAGATATTGAAAAGATTTAAACAGGTATCGAAAGATGGAAAATAGTTCTTATAGAAACCGTTACTAAATATGCTCAAACAATTTTCCTTATATCAAAAGAATAAGGTCCGAAGAACTCAAAAAATCTTTTTTTTTCCATTTTCTAACGGTAATATCTCAAAAACGGTAGCTGATTAGATATTTCTGACTTTGGATTCGAGTTCAGCACACCGAAAACCCTCAGAAAAGCATATCTTTGTTTCGGCAACAAAACCCTTGTAAACCAGTGTTATCGTTTTCAAAATTACGGAATGACCCCCCTGATTTTTCATACATCATTTAGACTTTATTATACAAAAATAAAGTCAATATAAACCAAATAGATATTCCTAGGAATAAGCTCCAACTGATGTTTATTTGAAAATTGGCCCTTAACCGATTCCAAATACAATTAACAAAAAAAAACTGTACATTTTAGATTTTTCAAAAATTTTAAATTTAAGTTTTGAAACCAAACCAATGATTATATTTAAGTGTTTTAAGTGTCTTTATGTATCAACATAATATACCAATATTTTGTTTAATAAAATTATGTTTTTCTTGCAATATAGGTACGAAGATGAGATAACAATTAGACATGACATTCAAAAAAAGAAATTCTGTCTTTCTGACCGTCTACAGGCTAAACTACTACACCGAGGGAAAAGCCACCATAAAACAACGTAAAATCAATGAAAACCACATTGATTTAACTATTATTCGGAATGATTTTGCGTTGAAGATGAATATTTTAAAATCAACCTGGAAAAAAGGTTAATTTTTGATGGTTTCGTATCTTAAAGTCACATAAATCAAAGTAGTTCAACTTTGAAACAAAAACGTTTCAACTTCAATTTATTTTTTCCCTCAGTGTAGAGCGATTTTTTCAAACTTTGAAAGTAACAGGTTTGGGGTAATTCCTTCGAGGTCAAATTGAAACATATTTTTTACGGACCAAAACGGTACATATTAAAGATACTTTTTTCAAAACGGCTTTTGATAAACAATGTATGTGTGTGTGTGCGTAATCTACATAAACGCTTACATTTAAAATTAAAAAAAAAAAAATCGTTTTTTTTTATTTCTGAATTTCTCGTAAACGACATTAATCAAAACTTTTATACAGAATCCTTATACACTCCGGCTCAAATTTAACGCACATCCTATTTATTTTACAGTAAAGTCATACTATTACTTTATGCCACAGTATTATGGTAATTTTCTCAAATGAGACATTAGTGATCTTATATTCAAGGTATGGAATAAAATGTTTATGGGGAAGATTTGGGAGAGATTTGCTGAAGTCTGTCTGCTAACCCGTGAACCTTTTAGAGAAGAGTCATACATTTTCATGCAGTAAAATCTGCTTTACAACACCTACGGAGTAAGTGAGCCTTCCTAGATCTACGTTAAGTACTCAAAGTTACTTGACTGATGTTTTCAAACAGCATCCGGTTCCAATCACCCTTAGATTTGGTCCACAGTTTAGTCTGATGCACGATAATGCATCCTAGAGTGGTTTAAGAATATCTTCAAGATTTCAATATGCCGGCTAGGGATTGAATACACAGAAATCTGGATTTGAATTCAATAGAACATGTCTAGGAAATATTAAAAATATGCATTCGCGACCGAAATCCACCTCCAAACAGTCTTCATCAACTGAAAACTGCAGTGAAAAAAGTGTTACAACAAAACCTTCAAAAGTTAATCAGTGGAATGAACAGACGACTCCAGGTTGTCATATGCGCTAGAGGAGACAATACCAAGTATTGAATTAAATTTATTGGAAAGAACTTTTTTTAAATTTTTTTTCTTAAAAAACAAAAATTATGTTAATATCATTTTTCAGATGATGGTTGATGAATTTTATCGAAATTTTGCTTTTATGTGTTGGATAATATTTTTATAGAAACCAATTTTTTTTTTTTTTTTTTTTGAAAAATGTATGCATATTCTGAGTGCTGGGAGAGAAAATAAGATATTGTTCTTAAAAATCTATTGTATAAATAATAGGGTGGGTCAAAAAAATCGAAATTCTTTTTTTTTGATTTGGTACTCCGAAAAATCGATTGCTTAACACCTCTAGAATATACA